>NC_081415.1:219879047-220190547 GCF_030272615.1 Cryptomeria japonica | reverse complement strand
TTTGATTACCCTTGAGATGGATTTTGTCCCATTGTTTTGATCTGAGGCTCTTGATTAGCATTGTTGTTGTTATTGGCATTGGATGCTTATGGATGTTTCATAACCGTTTATGTTGCTTATGGGTTCCTTTTGGATGTTGTTGAGCCTCCTTGTTATTATTATTGTTTTGGAACATGTTAGGGGGGAGTGGGCTTCCTTGTGATGACCAGGGTCATGAGAGATAGGCTTACATGAGGTTCCTTATAAGGATGCATGAAGTCTAGATTGCCAGGGCACATTGGAAGTTTTCCTTATTGTAATCAAGTTATAATATTAATAATAAATTAGATTGTTTGGTAATTAGGATTCATCTAATCAAGATAATTAATAGTTGAGACCCAAGACTTGATTCTAGGGAGGATGTTTTAGGATAAGCTTGGGAAGGCCATTGTGGTGGCAAGTCAATCTCCCTTGACTCTCTCATTGGTTGAGATGGCTCCACATGTCTATCAGTGTTATGTTATACCTTGAAGGGTTGTATTTGCAATATTATGGGAGGATAGCATGTGATGACACTCCACTCCTACATGTGTCCCTTTCTTGATTTTCATTTATGCCTTGACTATTGTTATGCCTCTGGGATTTTCTATTTGGGGTCGCCATGTCACTGGTTATTATGTTTTTGTGGTTGTGGTACCTAAGTTGATAGTCTCTTTGGTAGGTTGGTGTCATCTTATCCCTAGAGTGTGTGTTGGGACCTTGTGTCATCTCCTAGTACGGGGGGTGGTTCCTTTGGTTCCACATGGTCAAGTGGTTGGTGCCTTTCTACCATTGGGATATCTTCTTGGATTATTCATGTGTGGTTGTGGATTCTATTATTGCAGTTGTTGGGTGATTATTGTAGTAGATGGATGTAATTGAGAACATGGTTCATGTTATGTAATTATCTTGTAGTAGTTGTAGACGAAGTTACATGTAAAAGAATTATGCTCTTCATATGATGGAAATATACATGTATTGGTAGATTCTATCATAGGTTTTTTTTTAGGATTTATGAAAGAAACATTGAGATGTATTGTAATGTATCTCATAGTTTGTGGATTGGTAGTAGATTGAAGTAATTGTAATACATTTATTGTAAATAAATATTCAATATGTAGGTGATGTTGACGATGACATTAAATGAATGATTCAATAGATGGTTGTTATTATTGGTTACGAATGTGTATGGCTAATTGATAGGATGGATGATTAACCTTAAGGAAATAATCTAGCTTGCATTAGTTGATGTGGGATAAGTCTTTGACTCTAGCAAGACAATAATTATGGACGTATCTTATTGTGTTTTGTGATTGGATTTGGAATGGAAAATATTGTTATCAAAATTATAGACTTGCTTTTGGTACTATGTGTATGCTATGATGTTAAGAAGGAACTTTAATGAGGATAGATCATATTGCTAATAGGTAAACTATGATAGAGCAAGCAGATATGTTCATGTGGGAATTTGAGTGTGAAAGAAATTAGGAATATTAGGTATTGGTGCTTTAAAATGAAGCTAATAGGAAAAGATTAGATTTACATTGTAATAGAATCCATATCATGCTAGATAGATAGTAAATGACTTGTATATGATGTATGCCATGTTTTGTATTGAAAAAAAATAGGATTTATGTTGTTAGATGTTTTGTAATTAATAAATGAATCTATGGTTGAAAGATTATTGTCATGTTGATTATGTTCATGTGTAAGTAAAGGAATAAGGAAATATGTTTATTATGTTGGTTAGGAAATGAATTATAGTTTATACATTATGAGTAGATAATCATGATAAATGGAATGAGGTCATGTAGTATAGGAGATGGTTATGGTTTTTAGGAACATTTGGATTTGGTTGATAAATGGACTAAAGAAATGGTTTAGGTTGTATTGGAAGAATAGCATATCATGTTAGCATAAAGCATAGTGAGATGCATATCATGTTAGCATAAAGCATAGTGAGATGCATATCATGGAAGTAGGAAAATGTGTCTTTAGCATTGGTAATGGAAATCCTAAGTGTTGTAATGGTCATGAGTAGTTGTGTTATATATGTTGGTAATAAGTAATGATCTTGAGATACCCTATCAAGATGGTATTAATGATCGGTTATATTTAATTCAGCTTGCATAATTAGTTTATGAATGTATGTGATATGTTTCATGTTCATAGTGATTAAATGTTAAAGGATGTACTTCATAGATGATGTTAAGTGTTGCATTGGGCATTACACAGTATTAAAAGCTTCTACTTCCAAGAAACATGAGATCAAGGCTAAGGTTATAAACAAAGGAATGGGAGAATATAGTTTGCAACAATCCATGTATCTCAGACAACTTATGGAATCCCCTAAGACTTATGGAAAACTACTATCATCACAACCTATGACAATAGTTACTATTAAATGATACACCACAACCCTTACTAGATGGGGTGAAATAGAAGATGAAGACCTTTTCAAACTATTATTTAAGCACCCAGAGGAATAATCAAATCTATTGAAAACTATGGTAAAGGTTTTAAATTCTAACAAAAAATGGGATATGATGGTAAAGGTCCTCTTGGCTTGTACAAAAAAGGAATCATGGAACCTCTTCAACTTGAATTAGTAGTCGTGAAACAAAGGACCAAAGGACTAGGATATGCACCTTTGAGGTTATGTGGTCCTGGGGCTAAAACTCAAGGAGCATTACAAATAGTTTCATCTAGTTTAACTAATGATATTGTACACCCAAATAATATTGTCCATCCACATATTCTAATGTATGGGAATGGGACTTCGATAAATCCTCTAGTGATTATGATCTTTGACGGTACCAACAGGGTACTTGAATGCCTTGTTGACCTCGTACTACTGCGGAGGTACCACATACTACTACCCTTGGCCCTCACGTAGGTAGGCCCATGGGACCCCTTTCAAAGGGGCATGGGGAGTGGCTACGACCCCCCAAAAATATTCTTTTGTTATATTAAAAAAAAAAAAAAATTAAATGGTTTTAAAACAAATCAAACAAAAACTTCATCACCCATACTGCTTTGGCCCTACTACCTCGAGCTTTGTGCCCATACATGCTCATCTTGGGTTTAGAGAAAATATTTTGGTTCTACTACTAAACTTTTGGCAGTGTTACCAGATTTAGTTATGACTAAATTTACCTAACGATGGTGAAATTTGGTGGAGCTCTAAACTACCTGGAAAACTTCTATTTTGGTAGGTTTCCAAGATTAGCAAGAGGTTTGAGAAATTTGGTGGAGCAATTTTTTTTTCAAATTTGAACACCACTCTCCATTGGAGTTTTGCATTTGGCACCTCAAATTCAGAGTGCAATATCTCGGTCATATGGAGGTATTTTTCTGAGCAATTTTTTTTATTTCAAGTAGAATTTCATAAACTTAGTAGTGGTGGACTCAGTTTTTTCTCAAGTGATCTGGATTTTCTAGAAAACCAAGTTTTTCATCAGATCTGAAGGACAATCCTATTTTTTACAACTTCAAATGGCTTTAACTTTCGCATACGACCTCAGATCGAGGTGCTAATTTTTTTTTGAAAGATGATTTTTTTTAGCACTATCCATTAGTGCTATTTTGAGGTTGTAATTTTGACATTCTATTATACTTTCAGTATTTGAGTCCACATTTGGATACTGTAAAACATTGAAAAAACTCCAAAGTTGTAAACACACTAACTTATAAAGTTCCACCATCATACTTTTCTGGGGGGATCATTGATTTAGTGAATTTGGGGGGTGATCTTGTGGTATTTTGATTTCTTATGTTGTGTGTTAGTACAATGGGGAAAAATCAAATTGAACTCCTAACTCGATATAATTATGAAACATGGAAAAAATTAGTATGGAATTATCTAAGGGAAAAAGGTTTCACAAGATATGTTCAAGAAACTATTCCTGCACCTACTGATGATAATGCTCTTCAAGCATGGGAGATCAATCATGAGATATCTCTTGGTTACATTTGTTCACTAGTCTCTTTTGATTTACAATTTCATCTTGAATCGAGAAAGACACCTAAGGAGGCTTGGGATACTCTTGAAGATTTGCATGGTAAAACTGGCAAGATTAAGGGTTATCAAATTGAAAATGATTTGATGAATCTTGATCCAAAATGTTTCAACAACATCCAAGACTATATCTCCAAGATAAAGCAACTAAGAACACAGTTAATAGATTTCAAGATTACTAAGGAGGATTTATAGTTGATTCTGAATATGCTATCCAATCTTGGTCTTGAGTATTCTATGTTTGTCTCTAACTTTCATACCAATAGGGTTTATGTGGGAGCTGCATATGTACAACCCACTTTTGATGCATTTTCAGATCTTCTAATCCAAGAGGAGGTGAAGCTAATTCAAATGGGCATCATCAAGACTTCAAGGTCACAACCATTGATTGCTAGTGAACCTAAGGTACAAAAAAAATTAGGGTATCCCAATCAGAAACAAAAGAAGAAAAAGAGCAAGCCATAGAAAGAATCTAAGTCCTCTTCCTTGAAAAATGAATCATCTAAAAAGGAGAAGCCCACTTGTGCATATTGCAAGAAATCTTGGCATGATGAACATCAATGTTATTTAAAACAAAATGATGAGTTGAAACATCTTTTGACAAAGAATAAAATTAATTTACCTTCAACTATGCCAAAGGATTCAACATCTTCATCTAATTTAACATTAGAGAAACAAAAGGGGAAATCACTTGTTGCAATGGTAGATTCTGAGTCAGGGAGATAAATCCTTGATTTTGGAGCTTCACATCATATGGCTTCATCACAAGATATGTTCTCTTCATTTGAAACTTATTCATCACCAAATATTTTGATGGCTAACAACATATATATGCATGTTTGTGGGAAAGGGTCTATTGACATAGATGAATGATCATTCAATGATGTCCTTTGTATGCCCTCATTGTCACAAATATCCTTTCTATCTATTAGATCACACATGGTGGGGAAGGACAGATTATTGAGTTCACTCTAGATTCTATGATTATTTGGGATTTGCATAGTAGAGATATTGTTGCATTTGGAGAGGTAGATCATCAATCTTGAGTATATACCTTCTCACATTTTTCCTCTATTGTTCCTTCGACTGGCATACACACTCAAGCATCTAGTGTGGACACTTTTGAGGAGATTCAATATGGTCATGTGAATCTTGGTATTCTTTCAACTGAGGTTTAAGAGATATGTGTTGATTATTCATCTCCTACATCGACTATTGTTTCTGATGATACTAATACTACTACATCTATGGCTCCTATTGATTCAGTATAGCAGGACATTCATTGTCTTCTAGACATAGCTACTTGGGATGAGTATTTGACAAACATTGTAGGTTTGTTTTGTGAGTCCTATCTTGTAGACTTGGAGGACACTATTGAGTACATGCATCTTCTCCTTGATGGAGTTACTACATCTTATTCAAATGTTGAGGGGGAACCTTCTTACCCTCTTATTCATTACTTCTTAGATAGTTCTGATAACAACAGATAGAATCTTTGATACTAGAGGAAAACTAAGAGGAGGGGGGTGAATCAATTTTCCACAAGTTAAACAATTAATGCAGATTATAAACCATTTATCGAAGCATAATGAAAATAGCACAATTAATGATAAAGAATGAAAGTACAAAACACACAACACCAATATTTTTGACATGGAAAACCCGGTAAAGGGAAAAACCATGGTGGCAAACCCTACCCACAGTCAAATAATACTTTTGCAATAGTATGTGAAAATATTACAATGGGGATTGCACTTGCAATCAAACCAACTTCCTAGAGCACACTACTCATCACAAAGTGAAGTCTCACTAATTTTCATAAACATCGGATTAAAAACTGAAGGAAACGAACTGTGAAAATAGCATCTCCTAATGTCGGATACAGTTCCAGTTAAGCACAAATGTCTCCCTTGAAACACCAAATCCTTCACAACCCTTTGCTGAATGATATATCCTTGTTTGCACATAAACCTCACTCTGATAATGCAAACATAACCTCAATAACATCCTAAATTACTTGAATAAATCACCTATATATACAAATCATCAACCTTGGTAAACAAGGTCGACTAAACCCTAAACCCATAAACCATAATTACAAAATTACATTAAACGATACCACCGGACCAATATTATGATTTAAATTACATAGAATGGACCTAATTCAAATTCCTAAACAATTATATCCACTGGAAATCATGCTAAGACCAAATGCAACATGTTTCACCAACCAATAGAAACCCTCAGTGACAATAACACAAAATAACCAACTAGACCCAAATAGGACCACCAAATCATCACGCCAGCCAATGCGAAGCCACCAAAACATTAGGAGAGGATCAAGAACACCTTTAGCATGTTAGGAACAATTTCTAGAAGCTAGACCAAAACCACTTAACCATTTCATCAAATATCACCAACCAGTACCAAGAATATCAACCAGCAAACCAGAACATAAGCGATAGATTCCAAAGAACCAAATCATGAACCAATTGAATATGAAATTCATTTAATCATCTTGAATAACCATCCAAAACTGAATCCAACAGATTGATCATACTGGATCAGAATCTGCTAAAACCAAGACAAACTAGAACAAGAACCAACTGGGATACAGAACCAACCAGGACACGGTGTTGACAACACGTAATCAATTATTGCATATTGCCAACAATCTCCCCCTTTGTCATTGATGGAAAAATTGAATGTGAAAAATATCCAAGTGCTAAGGAATGCCAACAATCTCCCAACCAATCAAGAAACACCAAAATATCTCACCATACAATATCTCTCCCCCTAAAATTATCTATTTTTCACATGAACACTTCTCCCCCTTTGACATCAATGACAAAGGGTTGATGCCAAACCAAACAACTGACCACTCCCCCTAAGCAACAACATCATCTCATCAACCTGGATTAGAAGATATATCTGATAAGCTCATCGGATTGATGCATCCCTACATCTCTAAGTCTCTTCCGAAGGGCTGGTGACCCCCAACTGATCTCTGAGATATTCAAAATTATATTTAGGCAAGGTTTTGTTATAATATTTTCAATTTGTTCCCTAGTAGGCACATATACCAACCTGACTTCCTTTTCTTCAACCTTTTCCTTCAAGAAATTATACCTTATAGATATATGTTATGATTTGGAATAAAATACCAGATTCTTTGATATATCAATAGAAGTAGTATTTGTTACTAGATTTTCACCTACAGGCTCAGTCAGGTAGAGCCACTAGGTTCTTTTTGAGCAAGTGGTATATTTCATAGCCTCTCTATGTTGCATTCAAGTGCAAACAAAATAACATCAAAACATTGCAGAAAGCAAAGATGGCAAAATAAAAACATTTCATTGATATAAATACACAAAGTAGTAGGCAAGTCTTTCGGAAACAATGTAGTCTTTATTAAAATGATAGAATGCATGTCTCACCCAATAAGCCGTGAGACTGACCATGTTCATTCAATATGCATGATGCACATGAAGGCTAAATTATACATAAATAACTAAATGCTAAAAATGCATGTCTAGAGGGTGACCAGTCATTGCCTGAATGACTGGCGCTTGTTGGCTAATCTATAAATCTGCTAGTGTCGTCCTGCTCCTCCTTGCTTCCCAGGTCCTCAGTGCTCCTTCTTCCTGCATGATTCAATAGGCAATAAGTTAGAACTATGTTCTAAGTAATGAAAGGTCATACACTATACATGAGCATTCACTTATACATGTATAAGTCAGTCTTGATGTGCAAAGAAAGGAGATGCATATTTTAGGTGTCCAAGAGAAATCAAGAAAATTATCATACATAGGCATATTATTTCTAACATGTTTGCTTCATGTGCAGCTACAAATCTGATCATGTTCATTTTCAGCATGTGGGGTGAAATGGTCTCCCACAAGGGTTGAACTTAGCGTGCTACAATCTAGTGTTTAAAATGAAATATGGATTCTCTTATTATTTTAGTATAACACAATCAAGTAGGGGTTCATTATTCACAACAGTGAACTAGTCAATTCACTAGTATAAACAACAAATCACTACTCAAAAGAGCTACACTGAAACAACAAAGATAAGAGAAGAAATAAGGCATCTCATGGCATTTTCAGAAAAAGCACAAAGGCTTCTTGTGCATGTAGGACAACAAAGACTTAATGAGCAGTCATAAAGAAAACATAGATATAATCTTAGAGAGAAGCACTCTTAGATGAGCAAGATAAACTATAGCATTTATGGTTTTGAATCACTAAGCAAAATATCATAAACCAAGATAGCAGTAACCATCACTCAGTGAACAAAAGGCAGTGATTTAGAAGTTCTCCAAGCTGACAGTCAAGAAAATTGATAGTAAGCATCAAAAGCTAATACAATGATAAGGTATTTTGGCAGTCTATGCATGATTACCATGACAAATAACAGGAGTACAACCTTCCTACAACAATCCTCAATTATAAATCAGTCACAATAACATGTAGAATGCAGTCATAGGTGCAATCCTGAAGCAATAAGGAGGCATATAAGAGCGACATATGATAATATACTCTAAGATAAAAGTGAAAGATGCATCTATATGAGTAGGAGCAGCATTCAAATACATCACATGAGGGATATAACAGTCATATAAGCTTAAGGTCACTTTATTCACCATTCATGCTTAGTGGAGAATAGGGTATATAGCAGCAAAGAGCCATTTTTTATCACAGCTATATGAGAAATGGAGGAGTATTTGTTAATGAATAGTGAGTTACAACAGTCATATAAGATACTTGTAGCAGTATTCAACCTCGTCAAGATAGTGAAATGTCACAGCAATATCAATAAGCAACAAGTCTATGAGTTATGAGTTGGCACAAAATTGTTCTATAGTGAATGTGTTCCATATTCACACTAAGCAGGGCAGTCATTGAGTATGCTTTCGAGATGATTTATTAGCAAAGGATCTCATGCAAAGAGCAAAATTTTTCTAAAAGGGGCTAATGTAAGGGGACATTGCATTTAATATATACATTCATAAACTCAGTGAGAGAATATTATAAAGTCAAATACAGTGATTATAGTCCCAACCAAATAGCCACTTACAGTCATGTCATGGTAATAAGCATTCAAAGAAGGATTTACATAATAGAATACAGCCATATCAGTGCAAGGTTAAGAAATAGGTTTACTGTTAATTACAGAGATAACTATGGATTATTCATTACTAGGTCCTTTCATGCCAAGGAAAGACAATCTTCAAATGAAATACAAAGAGCTTTGCAAGTGGTAGTAGTGTATGGGTTTTCTATTGTTATAAGCTCGTACACAGTCATACATTTAAGCCTGGATTAATTTGCAATGAAATCAGCATCATACTTGAAGTTGTTGCGATTATGATTTAGGAGGCATGGGATGATGCTAAACTTATGAAAACAGCGAGCAACATGGCCACAATAGTTTCAATCATGGTGTGAACGCCATGAAGTAGGTTAAAGATGTTTAAATCTGTCAATATATCACAAGCCCAAAGATCAAGTTACAGAGAAGACACTATTTTTTAACAAAAGGTTCATAATCTTTCTTGCTTCCATTATGATGTGAGTAGCGACATCGAACAAAGGAGAATGAGAGTGAAAGAGTTGTATTTCATAAATAAATCATCCATAAGAAACTATGCTCAATAAATCAACTTCAAAAAGAACATTCCCAAAAGATCAACTTCCATGGAAAACTATGTTTACAAAATCAATTTTTAGATTGAAGAATTAATCTGCACCTAAAGTGGCCATTAATGGCGTAAGGACATGCAAAATATTTCCAGGAAGGCATGTTCGAACCCTCAAATTATTAAATAGACTCATGACAACCTAATTTTTTCTTCGGTTTTTTTTTAAAATCTGGAGAAAATCATTTCCAAAACGAGCAGCATGGCGACCAAAGAGAGCACATAATTAGAGATAAATCGCTAGAAAATATGCATAAAACCAGTTAAAGTCATGAGAAAAATGGCCCAAAATCTCCTTCTTTCAGCAAAAATGGTTGGATTTTCAGTTTAATAGCTTACCATGGCGGCCATTAATGGGGTGAAATCTACGAGCTCTTTTGGAAAACTTGTCCGAAACCCTCAGGAATGTGAAGTTCAGCATGGCGGCTAGAGAAAATGGCAAAGGGAATCGCAAACAAAATGCACCCTTCTAGTCTGTGAATCATCAAAATAGTAGCTCAAACCTTCAGCAAACCCTAGCATGGCGGCGCTCAAAGGTTTCCGCAGTAGCAGGAGGATAAAATTATCGAAGGCAAGGAGATAAAATGAATCCTTTTAGGGTTTCTTTTCCCTAAAATGTATTTCAAAATGCCTTAGGCATATTTTGCCTTGTTTCTTTTATTTTTATTTCCTCTCAAATAGCCTCATGGAGATGCCTTAGGAGGTCATTAAAATGACCTATATGATCCCTTGTAATAAAATTTATTAAGTGACTTATAGATGTCACTTAATAATTTATTTTTCATAGAATTAATATTGTATTAAGTGACATTTATAAGTCACTTAATAATTTTTCTTTTTTATGAGCAGTCTAAGCATAGATTTTAAATATTTGAATAAGATAAGTATTAATTAAAGTAATATAAAATTTATCATGTAATTAAACATTTATTTTATTTTAATTTTACATTTTAAAATCAAAAATACTATTAAATGGAGTAAAAATAACATTTGTTAAAGTGATAAATTAAGTCACTTTATTAAAATTATTTTTTCTCATTACATTTGTAGTATTTTAATTTTAAAATATAAACATAAAGTAAAGCAAATATTTAATTACATGATAAATTTTATATCATTTTATGAGATATTATCTTTTTCATTTATTGAGCAGGTCAAAGGGATATTTTTTGCATTAATGAAGGCTTGCAGGCCTGTCAGGAGATATTTTGGGGCCATTTATGGTGGTTTCATGAGCTTTTATGGTTGCAGTATAGGTTGGCTTGACTTTTGGCCCAGGTTTCCTCCTTTCAAACCTGTTTTAGGTCTTTTGAAGGTGGGTTTTTGTTTCTACTTGCCCAAGAGGAGGTGGAATTTATTATTCATTATCTTCTTTTTGGAAAGCATATATTCTACCTTCCTTCTTCATTGTAGGGGTTCTAAATTATTCATCTTTTGGAAGACTGTAATTTCTGAGTTCTTTCTGCAAAAGGCAATGTTTTTGTAACACTTTTTCAGGAGTAACAGAGCATTGTAATAACTTTGAACAGTAACAAGAAGTCCATGCCTTCTCATATTCTTTTGCCATGATGTGTACTTGATGTTTATGCAGGTCTTTGTGATAGACTTGTCCTTTAAACTATATTTTCATGAGGGTACCTTATGCAGAAGCATAATTATTTGCAGGTTCTAAGTTGTGACTGAAATAGTAGTCTTGGGTTGTGAAAAAGAATGTTTTCTCCTCCTAGGATTGTGATTTTAGCCTTCTTATAAATTATTTATGCAAGGGTTATGATCTACTGGGTTGTGTAGGTGAGTATTGTTACTATCATATTGTTTATTATTTATTGTTCTTTCTCAAGATATATTTAGTTTGGTGCATCACCTATTAGACAGTAGGTTCATTTTCATGTTTTCCTTCTCTTTTCTCAACAAAAATCATCAAGGTAGTTAGAATTAGGTGATAACCAGTTAAGAACCAACTTTCTCTAGAGGTTCACTCCAATTTTTTAGGCAACCCACAGGCCTAGGAGAGTTCCCATGTGTCACAAGCTTGTTGAGTTGATAGCTTAGCAAACAGGGGTGCAAGTTCAAGTGATAACAGTTTTTGGCACACTCGGTGGGACCCAGAGTGCAATTTTTAGTCTTCATTAGATGTTTTATGTTGTTGTTTTGGTGTGTGTTGTAATAATTTTTAGTGTTTAGAGGCATCTTTACAGCATACCTAGTGACTCTGAGCTCTGGTTTAGTAAAACGAGTGTATTTTTGCATATGAGAAGAATTCAAACCAGAAGTAGTTCTTCAGCCTTTGAATATTTGCAGTTATCCCCACCTAGGAGAAGAGGGATAGTAGCTAAGAAACACAAGGAAAATCGTGTTTATTCCAGAAGAGCCAAATCTACTCCCCCTATTGTTGGAGTTCATACTACTTGAAGAATCCCAATAGCGATGATTCTTGCAAGAAATCAGCCATTTGTGGCATTTAACCAAGGCAGCCCACTTAATTTGACTCAACATGAGCCAACTCCTATTGTTGCCTTGAAGAGTTTACCATACTTCAATGGTGAAGATCAGACTACCCCAGCAAAGCATATCAAAGATGTTGCAAACCTATGTGTTGTCCACCATGTGATAGAGGAGAACGTTGTAGTCAGACTGCTTGCAGCATCTTTGAAGGGGAAAGCCTTGCAATGGTTTAGAGACCTGCCTATCAATTCCATAGCAACATGGGACCAATTGGGTGACCAACTATGTAGTTTCTTCGAAGACAAATCAGACCATTTGTCGCTAATGGACTAGCTATCTACAATAAAGAGGGCTCCCCATGAGGTCATATCAGATTTCAGCCACCATTTTCAGAAGACTTGGGATAGAATCCCACAAATGGTAAGACCTACTGCTAACCACGCTTTCTTGTATTATCTAAGAACTTTGAATAGTGATATTTTAGTGATGTTGCAATCGATGGGAGGCACTTCTTTACCCCAAGCCTATGCTATAGCTATTAGGGCTGAGAACGGCCTTATACTGGCTGGTAAAATTGCCCCAAGGCCTGCTCTACCAATTTTTCCTACTATTCAACCACTGATAGCAATGCAAATACCTCCTTTAGCTGTTATCCCAGCTACACCAACATTACCAGCACCAAATTCTCAGCCTGTTAGACAAGAGAACAACTTTCCAGTGCAGTCAAATAATTTGCAAGAGATTAAGGGACTACTACAAATGTTTGGCAACGAGATAGTAAACTTGAAAAGGTAGTAGAATCAAAGTTTTAGGCCTTACCAGCCCCCATTTCAGTCTAATTATCAGTAAAACTAGTCAAATAGACTGCCTTATCAGCCAAATAATCAAGGCCCAAGGCAAGACTATAATCCAAGGCCTTATCAAGCTTATAATGCCAATGCTACCAGCTCTTCAAAGGAGCTCATGCCCATTCAAAATAATCTGGCACGAGACTTTGACTGGTGTTTTCCTTGCAATTTACCCCATAAACAAAGTCCTTGTGCAAATGGGGTGATTAACTAGGCCCTAATGGTCCAAAATAGTTCAAGTGGGCAATTGGATATGCACCGTGAAGATTCTATACAGCAACAAGGAGATCAACAACTTGAGACAGCTCTTCTTCATTGGCAAGGAGGAGAATTTTGTGGGATTAACCAAGCTGATTCAGCAACTATGGTCTATACAAGGTCCAAGAAGAGAGCCATAGATGAAGGGAAACAGTCTAATAAAAATCAAACCCAGATACATTAGGTGTCGAACTTGGATCAAAGTGCTACTATCCCATCAACTGCTGAATATGTCAGACACTCGTCAACAAGTCAGCCTTTGGTAGGCAAGAAGCAGCCCAATCCATTATTCCAAATAGCTGTTGTTCAAGGTGATGTTGTTGTCCCTAAGATGCAAGCTAATTCAAATGCATCTTTCAATATTCTTGATCATATGAAGAAAGCAAGTGTATCCATGACTATGTGGGATTCCTTGTGTATCCCCAGCCAAAGGGACTTACTCCAATCAGCCTTGTCAAATTTAGATATGTTTGATGAACTTAATAGAGATAAAGCCAAGGTTGTGTTGACCAATACCACCACAACTGATAATGAACAACAAGCTTCAAAAGTTAAACCCCCACCCTTTTATGTATCTTTAATCATTGGGGATCAATTAGTCCATAACTACATGATTGACTCAGGTGCTAGCAGTTCAGTCATGCCTAAGCAAATTGTAGATAGGTTGGGGATTGAATATGAGCATTTAGAAAGGGGAGTTGTCCAATTGGATGGGACTGTTGTTAACATAGTAGGAGTTATCAAAAACTTGATTTTAACCCTTCATGTTTGCCCAAATTTCTCTATCCCACAAGACATTTATGTTATAGAGTTGCCTCCTTATTTTGCTATATGCTTGTCAAGAGATTTTACTGCAAAAATAGGAGGTTACTTATCTTCAGATTGGTCCCATATGTTGTTTAGGACCAAGTGTGGCACAAAGGTTCCAGTGAGATCAGAACCTATAGCCAAAGATCATATAGAGCCTTACAATCCACCCCCTCTTAATGCCAATTTGGTTGCAAGTGAGCATGAGGAGCAATCTGTAGTTCAAGAAGGCAATACGCCCATGAAAGGTATACCTGATGTCCTTCTTGATGAGTGGGTAGCTTAGACTCGAGCTGTTGTTCCATGTGAATAGTCAGAAGAGGTTGATTTTGGTGTTTTTATGATACTTGAGGTTGATCCCTTCATGCCTAATGTAGAGAAAAATCTAGAATGGCATGATGATCAACAAGATTGTGAGCTTGAGAGCTATTTTTTGATGGCTCAAAGAATAGAGTTTGTGTCGGTGGTGGATGCATGCTTGTTTCCCCAAAGGGTGAGAGATACTATTCATCTTTCAGATTTTGCTTTAGCTTTACTAATAATGTTGCTGAATACGAGGCTCTTATCCATGGTTTGGAATGGGCAAGACAGAGAGGTATTAACTATCTGAAAGTATCTGGGGACAGCAAGTTAGTTGCTAATCAAGTAAGAAACATTTGTCTTACAAAGAATGACTTGCTTAAGTCTTATAAGCATAGGGTGTGGGACCTCTTAGAAGGATTTGATGCCTTTAATATAATATCCATACCCAGAAATCAGAATAAGTATGCTGACAGATTAGCTGCCATAGGAGCAAAGTTTGATATTCCCAAAGAAATTGGTAGTGATGGTAGCCATCAGCATGTTAAAATTATTATTAGGCCTGCTATACCAGATAATAACATACATTGGAAAGTTTTTTAGAGTGACCAGCAGATTGTAAATTTCCTGAGAGAGGAAGCTGAGTTCTCTCATACTAACCAAGAGAGACTACAACACAGTACAGTGACCAGATCATTCAGCTAAAAAGCAATAAGATACCAAAGGGTTTGGTCACTTTAGAATCAATTTTCAATACTGATGATGAATCTAGAAAACTCAAGGCCAACATGCAAGTTCAGCAGGATCATTATGAAGAGATAGAGGTTTTTAAGGGTAAGCTGCTTAAACTAGGTAAGGTATGTCCAATAGTAGAAAGGAAAGCATTTGTTAATTTTTTCCAAGACTTCATGATGTTTTTGCATGGGAATATACTGACATAAAAGGAGTTGATCCTCACCTTGCCCAACACACTATAGAGCTTGAGCCTAATGCCAAACCTGTCAAGTAGAAGCAAAGGCCATTGAATTCTAAGCTTGAGCCTCTTATGAAGAAAGAATTAAACAAGCTGATTGAAAGTAACATAATATTTCCTATCAAACATACCTCATGGGTTTCTAACCTTGTGCCGGTTAGAAAAAAGAATGGAGAGATTAGGCTGTGTGTAAATTTCTAGGATCTAAATAGAGCTTCATTGAAAGACCATCACCCTTTGCCTTCCATGGAGTAGATCCTCCAAGTTGTTTCAAGATCTGAGAGGTTTTCCTTGCTAGATGGTTATTTTGGTTACAACCAGATATTGGTTAAGGAGGAAGATCAGTTTAAGCCAGCTTTCACCACAAAATGGGGGACTATGGCTTACAAAAAGATGCCATTTGGTTTGTCTAACACTAGGGCAACTTTTTAGAAAGCCGTGGATATGGCCTTTCAAGGCTTAATGTACAAATCTATCTTAGTATACCTTGATGACATCACAGTTTTTTCCAAAGAGGCTAAAGATCATCTTAACCACTTGAGGCAGGTTCTCGAGAGGTGCAGGGAATTTGGGGTGTCACTCACTCCCAAAAAGTGTGTATTTGTTTTCCATGAGGGAAGATTGCTTGGTTACGTGGTTTCCAAACATGGCATCACTATTGACGCTAAGAGGATAAGTGTCATTTTGGCCCTTCCTTTACCAGCTCACAAGAAAGGTCTGCAGAGCTTCATAGGGAGGATTAATTTTGTCAGGAGATTTATCCCTGATATTGCAGATTTGTTGAATCCTCTAACTGCTATGTTGAGAAAGAATATGTCTTATAGCTGGACCAAGGAAGGCAAGAGAATTTTTGAGCTGATTAAAGAAGCATTGGTTGCTGCTCCTACACTTCTAAATCCTAATTTTTTTAAGGATTTCACTTTGTATGCTTATGGTAATGTTGATTCTATCTCAGCTATGTTGGTACAACAAAATGATGAAGGCTTGGAATAACCTTTAGCCTTCTTCAACCAAGCATTGAAAGATTACGAGCTAAGGTACACTTTTGTAGAAAAACATGTGCTTGTTGTTATCAGGAGTTTGAAGAAGTTCAAACACATGTTGTCTAACAATAGCATTAATCTAATGGTTGCTCACCCGAGCGTAAAGGAGTTTCTGGTGAGCAAGGATCTTGATGACAAGAGGGCTGGCTAGGTAACCAAGGTAATGGAATATGACATCAAGATTCAAGTTACCAAGCTGGTTAGAGGCAAAGGTTTGTGTGAATAGCTTGCTGATGGCATTTTTAACACACCAAAGCATAAATAAGAAGTTGTTCTAACACTACAAGATGATGAGGAGGCACAAGTTTCAGCTCCTACAGCTGATTGGGTGTAGGAAATGGCTCATTGTCTACAAATTGGTGAGTGTCCTAAGCTTCTAGATAGAGATAAAAGAAGGTATTTCAGACTATAGTCCATACCTTATGCACTTCTTAATGGTATCTTGTTCCGTAAAGATTTTAATGGTGTATTATTGAGGTGTATTGGGCCTGACCAAGTAAATAAAGTGTTGCAGGATTTTCATGAGGGATCAGCTGGAGGCCATTTTTCACCAAGAGAAATAGCTCTTAAGGTGATGAAGGGTGGCTATTATTGGCCCACATTATTTAGATATGTGCACATATGGGTTTGAAAGTGCAAAAAATGCACCCTGTTTGCTGGCAAAGTGGGATTGGCAACTTTACCTTTGCAGCCAATCTAGGTGGAACAGCCCTTCATGAGGTGGGGTTTAGACTTTATTGGGGTGATAAACCCTTCATCTAGTGCAAGACATAAGTGGATACTTATAGCCACTGACTACTTCACCAAATGGACTGGGGCAGTGGCACTCAAAGAGGCAAATGAGACTGCTATTCTAAATTTTTATGAGGATCTGATTGTCAGATTTGGGGTTCCTGAGTCCATCATTTCAGACAATGGCCTCACTTTTGTTGGTCTTAAAATATTTGATTGGACTATCAAGAAAGGGATCTACCTAAATACATCCTCCAATTACTATCCGCAAGGCAATGGCCAAGCAGATTCAACCAATAAAAAATTGGTCAGGATCATAAAGAAGACCATGGAAGGTAACCAACGGATCTGGCATACTCAGTTAAAGTCAACCTTATGGGTT
The DNA here is from genome assembly GCF_030272615.1 of Cryptomeria japonica. Classification (NCBI taxonomy): domain Eukaryota; kingdom Viridiplantae; phylum Streptophyta; class Pinopsida; order Cupressales; family Cupressaceae; genus Cryptomeria; species Cryptomeria japonica. The sequence continues at coordinate 220,173,022 of NC_081415.1, read as the reverse complement.
GATAGGATCACCCCGAAAAGGTCCATGGGACACTCACCTTTTATTCTGGTGTATGGTAGGGAAGCAAGGCTTCCTATCTCATTCAAACTTCCAGCACTTGACTTGGCAAATCAGCTGGATACACTGGAGGGAGACCCTCTAACAATGAGATTAGCTCAGTTATTTAAGCTAGAAAAGACTAGAAATGATTCTATGAAAAAGATAGAGCAGCATCAGGCTCAAATGAAATGATCTTTTGACAAAAGAGCATCTCCAAGAAATTTCGAGGAAGGAGACATAGTGCTGAAATGGGATACCCTCAAAAGCAAGCCTGGAAAGCATTCCAAGTTTGATACATTTTGAAGCGGGCCTTACATCATTTTAGAATGTAAATAGCACAACTTTTTCTAGCTTTCCAAGCTGGATGACAATATGGAGCCAATCCCAGTCAATGGGATTCACCTCAAGCATTGCTTTTGAGGTATGATCAAGAGCTTTTATATAGTAGAGTAGGTTTTTGGTGCTAATAAGTGTTGTTGCACAATAGATTAGTTGTTGTTTTGTTTTCCCTAAGCACTCTATGCGTAGTTAGTTGTTAGTTGTTTCTATTTTGCGGTGGAAAACTGCTGAAGGTGCTACGGTTCCATAAAGTAGGCACCCATTATATGAAAGAGTGAATCAGTGAGTCACTATCACACATAATGCATGTCTGCCTCACAAAACATTAACACTCTCAGTAGTTTCTAAGTGTTTTTCAAGAGATGTTTTGTTGTTGCCCCATCCTAATCTATCAATTAAACTTGTAGAATTCATGACAGTAAGTTGTCAAGCTCACTGCCATAAATCACACACCTATACTCAATAGGTTAGGACAGGTTTGGGAGGAAATTTTCGTAGTGCTATGAGCATGTTTTTGTTTCATTTTTCAAAAGTTACAAGTGACTCTATGCCCAATGGATAGTCCAAGGCAGTTGGTCAAGATGTTTAGCAGGCAAACATTTAGCAGAAATTGCCAAAAATGTTACCACCTTTTCACCTATAGGCTCAGTCAAGTAGAGCCACTAGGTTCTTTTTTAGCAAGTGGTATATTTCATAGCCTCACTATGTTCCATTCAAGTGCAAATGAAATAACATCAAAACATTGCAGAAAGAAAAGATGGCAAACTAAAAACATTTCATTGATATAAATACATGCAGCAGTAGGAAAGTCTTTCAGAAAGAATGTAGTCTTTATTAAAATGATAAAATGCATGTCTCACACAATAAGTCATGAGACTGACCATGTTCATTCAATATGCATGATACACATGAAGGCTAAATTATACATGAAAAGTTAAATGCTAAAAATGCATGTCTAGAGGGTGACCAGTCATTGCCTGAAAGACTGGGACTTGTTGGCTGATCTATAAATCTGCTAGTGTCATCCTACTCCTCCTTGCTTCCCAGGTCCTCAATGCTCCTTCTTCCTGCATGATTCAATAGGCAATAAGTTAGAACTGTGTTCTAAGCATTGAAAGGTCATACACTATACATGAGCATTCACTTATACATGTATAAGTCAGTCTTGATGTGCAAAGAAAGGAGATGCATATTTTAGGTGTCCAAGAGAAATCAAGAAAATTATCATACATAGGCATATTAATTCTAGCATGTTTGCTTCATGTGCAACTAAAAATTTGAAAATGTTCATTTTCAACATGTGGGGTGAAATGGGCTTCCACAAGGGTTGAGCTCAGCGTGCTACAATTTAGTGTTTAAAATGAAATATAGATTCTCTTATTGTTTCAGTATAACACAATCAACTAGGGGTTCATTATTCACAATAGTGAACTAGTCAATTCACTGCTATAAACAACAAATCACTACTTAAAAGAGCTACACTGAAACATCAAAGACCAAGAAGCCAAGTCACATCAAAGATAAGAGAATAAATAAGGCATCTCATGGCATTTTCAGAAAAAGAACAAAGGCTTCATGTGCATGTAGGACAGCAAAGGGTTAATGAGTAGTCATAAAGAAAACATAGATATAATCTTAGAGAGAAGCACTCTTAGATGAGCAGGATAAACTATAGCATTTATGGTTTTGAATCACTGAGCAAAATATCATAGACCAAGATAGCGGTAACCATCACTCAGTGAACAAAAGGCAGTGATTTAGAAGTTCTCCAAGCTGACAGTCAAGAAAATTGATAGTAACCATCAAAAGCTAATACAATGATAAGGTATTTTGGCAGTCTATGCATGAATACCATGACAAATAACAGGAGTACAACCTTCCTACAACAATCCTCAATTATTAATCAGTCACAATAACATGTAGAATGCAATCATAGGTGCAATCCTAAAGCAATAAGGAGGCATCTAAGAGCGACATCTGATCATATACTCTGAGATAAAAGTGAAAGATGCATCTATATGAATAGGATCAGCATTCAAATACATCACATGAGGGATATAACAGTCATATAAGCTTAAGGTCACTTCAGTCACCATTCATGCTTAGTGGAGAATAGGGTATACAGTAGCAAAGAGCCATTTTTTATCACAACTATATGAGAAATGGAGGAGTATTTGTTAACGAATAGTGAGTTACAATAGTCATATAAGATACTTGTAGTAGTCTTTAGCCTTGCGAAGATTGTGAAATGTCACAGCAATATCAATAAGTAGCAACTCTATGAGTTATGAGTTGGCACAAAATTGTTTTATAGTGAATGGGTTCCATATTCACACTAAGCAGGGCAGTCATTGAGTATGCTTTCGAGATGGTTTATTAGCAAAGGATCTCATGCAAATAGAAAAAGTTTTCTAAAAGGGGCTGATGTAAGGGGACATTGCATTTAATATATACATTCATAAACTCAGTGAGAGAATATTATAAAGCCAAATACAGTGATTATAGTCCCAGCCAAATAGCCACTTGCAGTCATGTCATAGTAATAAGCATTCAAAGAAGGATTTACATAATAGAATACAACCATATCAGTGCAAGGTTAAAAAATAGGTTTATTGTTAATTATAGAGATAACTATGGATTATTCATTACCAGGTCCTTTCATGCCAAGGAAAGACAATCTTCAAATGAAATATAGAGAGCTTTGCAAGTGGTAGCAATGTATGGGTTTTCTGTTGTTATAAGCTCATACACAGTCATACATTTAAGCCTGGAGTAATTTGCAATCAAATCATCATCACACATGAAGTTGTTGCGGTTATGATTTAGGAGACATGGGACAATGCTAAACTTATCAAAACAGCGAGCAACATGGCCACAACAATTTCAAACATGGTGTGAACGCCATGAAGGAGGTTAAAGATGTTTAAATCTGTCAATATATCTCAAGCCCAAAGATCAAGTTATAGAGAAGACACTATTTTTTAACAAAAGGTTCATAATCTTCCTTACGTCCATTATGCAGTGAGTAGCGACATCAAACAAAGGAGAATGATAGTGAAAGAGTTGTATTTCAGCAATAAATCATCCATAAGAAACTATGCTCAATAAATCAACTTCAGAAAGAACATTCCCAAAAGATCAACTTCCATGGAAAACTATGTTCAGAAAATCAATTTTTAGATTGAAGAATTAATGTGCACCTGAAGTGGCCATTAATGGTGTAAGGACCTGCAAAACATTTCCAGGAAGGCATGTTCAAACCCTCAAATTGTGAAATAGACTCATGACAGCCTGAGTTTTTGTTCGATTTTTTTTTAAAATCTACAGAAAATCATTTCCAAAAGGAGTAGCATGGTGACCAAAGAGAGCACATAATCAGAGATAAATCATGAGAAAATATGCATAAAACCAATTAAAGTTGTGAGAAAAATGGCCCAAAATCTCCTTCTTTCAACAAAATTGGTCGGATTTCCAGTTTAATAGCTTACCATGGCATGCATTAATGGGGTGAAATCTACGAGCTCTTTTGGAAAACTCGTCTAAAACCCTTAGGAATGAGAAGTTCAACATGGCAGCGAGAGAAAATGGCAAAGGGAATCACAAACAAAATGCACCCTTCCAGTCTATGAATCATCAAAATAGCAACTCAAACCTTCAGCAAACCCTAGCATGGCGATGCTCAAAGGTTTTCGCAGCAGCAGGAGGATAAAATTATCGAAGGCAAGGAGATAAAATGAATCCTTTTAGGGTTTCTTTTCCCTAAAAAGTATTTTGAAATGCCTTAGGTGAATTTTGCCTTGTTTCTTTTATTTTTATTTCCTCTCAAATAGCCTCATGAAGATGCCTTAGGAGGTCATTAAAATGACCTATATGATCCCTTGTAATAAAATTTATTAAGTGACTTATAGATGTCACTTAATAATTTATTTTTCATAAAATTATTATTTTATTAAGTGACATTCATAAGTCACTTAATAATTTTTCTTTTTTATGAGCAGTCTAAGCATAGATTTTAAATATTTGAATAAGATAAGTATTAATTAAAGTAATATAAAATTTATCATGTAATTAAACATTTGTTTTATTTTAATTTTACATTTTAAAATCAAAAATACTATTAAATGGAGTAAAAATAACATTTGTTAAAGTGATAAATTAAGTCACTTTATTAAAATTATTTTTTCTCATTACATTTGTAGTATTTTAATTTTAAAATATAAACATATAGCAAAGCAGATATTTAATTACATGATAAATTTTATATCATTTTATGAGATATTATCTTTTTCATTTATTGAGCAGGTCAAAGGGATATTTTTTGCATTAATGAAGGCTTGCAGGCCTATCAGGAGATATTTTGGGGCCATTTATGGTTGTTTTATGAGCTTTTATGGTTGTAGTATGGGTTGGTTTGACTTTTGGCCCAGGTTTCTCCCTTTCAGACCTATTTCAGGTCTTTTGAAGGTGGGTTTTTGTTTCTGCTTGCCCAAGAGGAGGTGGAATTTATTATTCATTATCTGCTTTTTGGAAAGTATATATTCTACCTTCCTTCTTCAATGTAGGGTTTCTGACTTATTCATCTTTTGGTAGACTGTAATTTCTGAGTTCTTTCTACAAAAGGGAATATTTTTGTAACACTTTTTTAGGAGTAACAGAGCATTGTAATAACTTTGAGCAGCAACAAGAAGTCCATGCCTTCCCATATTCTTTTGCAATGATGTGTATTGGTGTTTATGCAGATTTTTGTGATAGACTTGTCCTTTAAACTGTATATTCATGAGGGTACCTTATGCAGAAGCATAATTATTTGCAGGTTCTAAGTTGTGACTGAAATAGCAGTCTTGGGTTGTGAAAAAAAATGTTTTCTCCTCCTAGGACTATGATTTTAGCCTTCTTATAAATTATTTATGCAAGGGTTATGATCTACTAGGTTGTGTAGGTGAGTATTGTTACTGTCATATTGTTTATTATTTGTCATTCTTTCTCAAGATATTCAGTTTGGTGCATCAACTGTTAGACAATAGGTTCATTTTCATGTTTTCCTTCTCTTTTCTCAACAAAAATCATCAAGGTAGTTAGAATTAGGTGATAACAAGTTAAGAACCAGCTCTCTATGGAGGTTCACTCCAAGTTTTTAAGCAACCCACAGGCCTAAGAGAGTTCCCATGTGTCACAAGCCTGCTGAGTTGATAGCTTAGCAAACAAGGGTGCAGGTTCAAGTAATAACAGTATTATCACAATGAATAACAATAGGCTCAGCATAACTTACCCTTATATCCTTCAGCATTTGCTTTTTCCATAAGATCTAGGTGCAATTTGTTGTAGCAACTACATATTCAGCTTCAACAGTAGATAATGAAGTGCATGATTGTTTCTTGATAAGCCACGAGACCAATTTCTTCCCAAGAAAGAATGCACCACCTATAGTGCTCTTTTGGTCATCAACATCTCTTGCCCAATTTGAGTCTGTATAGGCACATAATCTAAAATCATCATCCTTTACCATAACCCATAATTTGTTGTTCCTTGCAAATATCTAAATATCCTTTTAACAACAATGTCATGACTTTCCCTAGGATCAGACTAAAATCTAGAAGCAATGCAGACAACATTCATTATATTTGATCTGGTTTGAGTTAAGTATAGTAATCCATTAATCATTGATTTATATCTAGATGGGTTCACTCTAGGAGATTCATCATTCTTTGACACTTTGCAATTAGTTATCATAGAAGTACCAATTGGTTTTGAATTTTCAAGTCCAAATTTCTTTAACAATTCCTTCACATACTTAGTTTGACAAATGAAAATACCTTTATCAATCTAAGTAATCTGCAAACTTAAGAAAAATTTCATCTCACCATTGATAGACATTTCAAATTCATTCTTCATGTCATTAGCAAATTTCATGCATAGACTTTCTTCTCCTCCAAAAATGATATCATCAACAAAGATTTCAATGATCAGTATGTCATCATGCTCAATTTTATAATTTAAGTTACTATCAGCATTACCTTTGCTAAATCTGAGCTTCAAAAGATATTTATCTAATCTAGCATACCAGGCTCTAGGGGCTTATTTTAATCCATATAAAGCTTTCTTCAATCTGCAAACCATGTCTTTGTCCTCTTATAAAGAAAATACATCAGGCTACTCAATGTAGGCTTCTTCAAGATCTCCATTCAAAAATGCAAATTTGACATCCATCTGATATACCTTGTAGTTCTTGTGTACAACATAGGCAAGAAATAGTCTTATGGCTTCAATCCTTGCAACTGGAGCATAAGTCTCATCATAATCAATTCCTTCTTGCTGTGAGTATCCTTTACAAACCAATCTAGCCTTGTTTCTTAAAACCTGACATTCCTCATTTAATTTGTTCTTGAAAACCCATTTAGTTCCAATAACATTTTTATCTTTAGGCCTAAGAACGAATTCCCACATATTATTCTTTTCTATCTGATTTAGTTCCTCTTTCATTTCTCTTATCCAATTCTCATCTTTACTTGCTTCAATAAATGATTCTAGTTCAATTTGAGAAATTAAACATACCTCTTCAGTAGCTAACCTTCTTCTTGTCATCACACCTTTCCTCTTATCTCCAATGATCTGATCTTTAGAATGATTTAGCTTTACATACCTAGGAGTCTTTGAATTGTCTTGAGTTTCTGATTATTTCTCCTCATCAATAGTCACCATGGAATTTCTTTATGTTACCAAGGCAACTGGATCAATTCTTTGATCTAACTCATGCACCACCAGTTCTGATCTAACAATTTCAACTTCTGGTTCATAGTCATATGATTTGATCTTATTATTGCATTCTTAATCCACTTTGACATTTATACTTTCCATTATCCTCTGCAATCTTTTGTTGTAACATCTATATGTTTTTCTCTTATTAGAATAACCCAAAAATATTCCTTCTTCACATCTAGGATCAAATTTCCCTAATGCATCATCTCTTATAATATAGCATTTGCTTCCAAAAATTTTGAAATATCTGACAGTAGGAGTATGACCGAACCATAACTCATAAGGAGTCTTACCAGTATCACCTTTTATGTGTACTCTGTTGAAAGTATAAACCACAGTATTGATAGCTTCTCTCCAATAGATATCAGGCAATTTGGCTTCCATCATCATTGTTCTTGCAACATCTAAGATTGTTTTGTTCTTCTTTTCAACTATTCCATTCTATTATGGAGTTCTAGGTGTAGAAAATTGCCTTTTGATTCCATGCTTCTCGCAAAAATTGTTGAACTCGTTGGATGTAAATTCACCACCTTGATCTAATCTTAAGCACTTTATCTTCAATCCTATTTTTGTCTCAACCATAACTTTGATCATTTTGAATTTCTCAAGAGCTTCAAAATTTTCTTTCAAAGATTCAATGATAGACTTACAAAGCACTGAGAGGGGGGTTGAATCAATAGCACAAAAAATAATACTACTTTAAACACTAACCGGTAGATATACTTAACAAGTTTACTCAACACTATGCATGCAATCTAAAATGATATTAAAGCATCCACAATAAGTAAAACATCCACCATAACAAAAGTGTTTATACATGGAAAACCCAAATGGGAAAAACCATGGTGAGATGGGACTCACAAGTTAACTATCTGCAGTAATATGTAATTGATTGGTTAACGTCTACAAAAGTGCTCTTCTAGGAGCGAATCCTATTAAAGCTCCCAAAGTTTTGTTAGGAGCTATACCCTGTTAGGAGTAACCTCGGTAGAGTATTTCTAAATCCAAACTAATGGATCACCTTGTTAAAGGATTTGTACAATAAAGCCTTTTATAGCTTACCCGGTTAGGTGATTTGACTATTGTAGTGATTAGAAAACAACAGGTGGTATGATCTAGAAGTAGCACAACTTGTTTGAGTAGATCCTCTTCTACACACTCAAAATTGCATCACCAACATACTCTGCAATGCCTTCAACAACTTAACACTTCTATCTTTGTATCAAATCATCTCATATCATATCTCTAAAATATTTTATCATAATGTCATTATATAGACATTTAGTTTTCATGTCAGCCTTAGAAATTATATCACAATTTCCTAGGTGCAGTGTATCTGGACAATCAAACATAATTCATCACAAATTACCACCAAAATTTGCCAGTTAGGATAACTTGTCACACAATCAATGAATACCAATTGGAGTTAACCATATCAACATGTAAACTGATTGTCCTTCATTGCTTCTTTGATAATCTCCACTGGATCTTCAAGTTGGTCTCGGGTCATTCCTGTATATACTAGTTGTCTACATGTACCGGTTCGATACTCTTTAAAGCATCATAAACAAAACTTCTAATACCGGTTGCAATACAAGTAACTTTTAGATGTCATATTGGTAAACAATGTGAACATATTTGTGTGTATACATGTTCCATCAATGACAACATATGAATTCATTCATTACAATCATCATCAAGCCAGCAATCTCCCCCTTTGGCATTGATGGAAACACTTAGAAAATTTTATAACTAAACAACTAAGTGAGTTTACAAAAATTATACACATATATATCTACTCCCCCTTAATAGTACATACAAAATTTTCACAACACATACATATTTCTACTCCCCCTTTGACAACAATGCCAAATTGAAAAGCAAAATACATATATATATAGCAAAATTTGTATCAAAATATTTACATATACAAAAACTTGAAAATCTGAATCAAGGAGTATTCATTGCAATTCTCAGAAAAATGTGACTAAAAGTAGGCTTCAATTGAGAAAAATCATTTTCCCATGTCTCTAGAAAGGTTTCAATGATCTCTATTGTAGTCATGGCCTGTGTAGAGAATTCCTTTATTGCATCAAGTGTACACATCTCTGGAGTGGCCAAAATTGCTTCTGCATTCTTGTATGCTCTTTGTAACATGTCCACTTTTGGTCTGAGTAAATTCTTCAACTCCTTCAAGTATCGGAGTCTTTTTGCCTATTCACAATCATAGATATCTAACCGGTTTTGCAAATCATCCATAGATTTGCCAAAAGCTAAGATTGAATCCTATAAAGGTATATAGGCACTACATATCTTTTCTAGTTCTTGCTCAGTCTCTATTCACTTTTAATTAATATCAGTATAAAAGAATGAAACATTGGATGTAAATGCAATAATTTTCCCTCTTGTTTAAATAGATTTTCTTAACAGATCTTTATTCAAAAATAGGGCAATTCTCCTTGTATCAATATCCTTCATGATTTGTTCTCCTCACTTCTTCTTGTAGCTCTTCTCTGCATAGGTCTATGTTGCTTCCTCAACGGACTTAAGTTGCTCAGAGGCATTAGCAACAAACTAGCCAAGCTTACCAATGGGAGTTGACAAGTTCCCTGTAGCAGTTTCCATTAGAAGGCTTGATAGAATATCTACAACATTTTGAATGGTTTCAACTTCTATTCTCTGTTCCTTAAGCCTCTTCTTCTGAGCTTTGGATTGCATCACATTTGCAAACTCCAACAATTTTGATGCACTCATTATTCTATTGTTTGACTAATGCCTTTTCCGGTTCAGTAGATTTTTCCTTCTCAATTTTCTCTTCCTTTTGTTCTTTCTCCTTTTCCTGTTCAGAGGTCTGATCAACAATTTTTTCAGTAGTTTTCTCCTAAGTATCCTATGAAACTGGTGGGAGTTTTGATTTCATTGGTTGATCATTTACCGGTGGGGGTGGGATATCCACACTTGGTTGAGTTGTCAGTATCTCTACTGTATTAACTTGTGAATCAGTAATTTATGGTGGCTGCATATCTAGTGAAATAATGTTTCTAGATAGATCTATAGTATCCTGTATGTCATCAACAAAAATTACTGGTTGGGAAGTAGTATCATCCTTCTTCTTAATAGGATAAAAAACATCAGCTTGCACTATTTCTTCCTCATGCATTTCCAGTCGTACTACAGGCTCAGTTTTCTCATCATCATAAGAATTTGAATGCTTATGCATCCATTGAACATTTCAATCTATCTAATGAGTCTCAACTTCAATAGATTGAATTTCCCATTCATTAACTTCAATATTCTTGCCTTAGAGATAAATTGTCCATTGTAATTATCAAGTAAGGCAACTAATTCATCTCTAGATAATTCAGGAAAAATATTGAATAGATAAATTATCAATAATTTCTTGATCTTTGTCAACAACAATTTGCACTTATTTGCAAGAATAGAATACAAAGAATCGGAAATAATATCTTTAAGATCCTGAGATAATCAATTATATTGACTTAAATAGTTGATTACCCGTTGAACAATTTGTTCCTTTTGATCTTCATCAAATGAATCAAAACATTTCTTGACATTATCAAATCTATTTCTCCCCAATGTTTTTACTGTCTTCTCAAAATCAGTCATAGGCTTGTAATATAAGACATTAATAGGAACAGTTTCCTTTGGCACTTATTTCACTAGTTTAGCTACTTTACCAGTTGCTTTCATTTTCTTGGGTTCCTCCTTAGTATCAGTATCATCAGATTCTACTTGGAGAATCAGTTGTCGACCTCTCTTCTTTGTTGAAGCCTGCTTCATAGCAGTTACTTTGGGTACCTGTTCCTTTTTGACTTGGACACTTCAAGTCACTCTTCTATTAGCAGGTACAGAAGATGTTGAAGGTTCTTTTGTAGTACCCCTCCTCATTCTTACTCTTTTTGTATGTTTTTGATTGAATTCAATTGACTGTTCAGTGGAACATTATTGTATTTTGATTCAGATTATATGCGATGTTATTTCATGCTTTATCTGGATGTATGGTGTATGAGTTTATGCAGTATCTCTGTGCTTATGATTAATGTTATTTTTATGGATCATTATCTTTTTTCTTTTTTTTTTGGCAAGGTGGCAATGCCACTTGATATATTTTATTAATAATATATAATTTTTACAATATATTTAAAAACTGGTTCAAACTGAGCTCCTAGAGAAAAGAACCAGCAAGAGAAACTCTGGTCATTGCTCATCAACTTGACTATAGAAGAGAAGTAGTGAAAAATCCTCTAGCCGGAGCTAGTTACAAAATAGAGATCAGCAAAGGAGCATGCAAGCTCATTTACAAATAGGAGCATGCAAGCTCATTTTACAGAATAGGAGCATGCAAGATTATTTACAAAATAAGTTCCTGGGATATATTGAAGGCTCTGCAACAAAGAACTCCTGTAGCCAAAATTGACATGCCCTTGCACCAAAAAATAACTGCAACCAAAATATATATATACTACAGAACACGGAGAATTTACAAGAAACGCAAGGTTCCAAAACTTGACTGACACCAACGGCATGAGATCTGTGGTCCGTCATTATAGACAAATGCCAAAGGAGAAGAGGTGAATGCGGAAATGCTAGAGAGAAATGAAGCCCAAAATTTTTATGTCGTAAATGAAAAGAAAGAGGAGATATATCATAAAAAATCTAACAAACCAAAAGAAGCAGCGTACAGAGATAATCATGAAAACAACACTACGCCAAACTTTAAATGGCATATGAAGGATAGATTCCCAATGTGAAAATAAATATCTCCATATTTCACACCAGAAGAGAGTACCAAACACACGAACGACATCAATAACAACCAACTCATCATTAATGAATGCCAAGTGATGATCAAGTAAAGCAAAGTACCTCAAATCAAAACCAAATGGAATTATGAAAAGAAATACCTCACCAAGAGAAGAGAATATCAACTCATATAAATGAGCAATCATATAATAAGAAAGATTAAATCCTCAACTCTCTACAGGATATACTTAATAGGTTTGGGAAGCTCATCAAATCACCCCCCAATCGAGAGTAATCAATAATAGTTTTGTCACAACCCATATTAGCGAGGCAATCAGCCAATGCATTACCTTCATGATAAACATGTGAGATGATGAGGTGCTCAAATGTATCAAGAAGAGTCCATATTTGTTCAAGAATATACCAGAAATGCCAATTATCAGCTTTTCTTGCCTTGCAAGCATTAATGACAATAGTTGAATCACCTTCAATATGAAGGTATTTGAAATTCAAATCCTTAGCCATAACAAGACCTTCTAAAAGAGCACAAACCTCGGCCATATTATTTGTACCAGGAGAAATTGGCATAGCTTTTAATGCTAATAAAGAACCCAAATGATCACGAAAAACTATCCCTATTCCTGAATCACCAGGATTTCCACGGGAGGATCCATCAAAATTCAATTTACAAAAAGGGGCATTAGGAGGATGCCATTTTATGGAATTTCTGTCTACAGGTGTTTTTCAAATCCTTGGAAAGGCAGGTGATACAGGAATAATGATACTTTTCCAAGAAGAGATCATAAAATTGTCCCAAGAAGAGAACTCTGAATTCATATTAAAATATTTCTGGACATGAGCATTAACTTGCTCAATAATACTTCTTTCCAAAATCTCAAGAACAACCGATAAATCTGATGAGTCACATCCAAAAATGCGCTTATTTCTTTCCCACCAAATGGCCCATATGACTGAAGAGGGAATTATAAACCACAAACAAGCAAATAGAGAAGATGAATACAAAACTGGCCAAGATTGAAACATGTCCCATAAAGATAAAGGTAAAGGGAATGAAAGAGATAACTTTTGGAGGACAAAATGCCAACAACTACTCGCAAACTCACAATGAAGAAAAAGATGATTGACATCTTCAAGAGTTTTACCACATAAGACACAAGAAAAGGAGGCTGCAATATTAAATTTGACTAAACGATCACTAGTCAAAATTCTATTTTGCAATGCGAGCCAGGAAAAAACACTAGCTTTAGGTAATACTGAATTATTCCAAAAGAACAAAAAGGCACGATGAGGAGCATTTTGATTGGCCATTTATTGAACAACAAAATATCCTTTTTTAACAGAGTAGTTTCCCGATTTAGAAGGGCACCAAATAAGTTGATATTTGATGGTAGAAAGGAAATCCACTCGATCTTGCAAAACAGATTTAAAATTTTGAATTTCCTACAAGGACAATGGCAGAGTAGAGGGATCCTTCCATGATACCTTGTGAGAAAATAGATCAACACTATCTACATAATCAACCAATCTAACTCCCCATGATTGAGAAAGAACAACTGAAATGGAAGCAAGAGAATCATGTTGTGAAAGAGCGGGAAAGCCATTCCAGGAGTCTTTCCAAAAAATAATATCCTCCCCCGAATGGACCTGCCAAGAGAGAAAATTAGAGACCACTTCCCTACATGAGATCATAAAGTTCCAAATCGCAGACCCCTGTGGAGGATTAGAAATTGTGAAGATCCTAGTAGGATTCTGGGAATCCAAATACTTAGCCTACATAATTTGGCACCACAAGGATTGGGGCTTAGTATACATAGACCAAACTAGTTTGCCCCCAAAAGCCCTATTTCTTTTAGATAAGTCCTGAATCCTAGCACCACCAACTTGCTTGGAAAGAGACATCTTGGTCAAATAAATCAGTGGAATCTTTTTATCTTCTTTCATGTTATTTTTCCAAAGAAAAGATCAAATAATCTTTTCAATTTGGGAGATGACTAATCTGGGATCTTGAAGAACTAAGATATAGTAATTGGGAATGGTAGATATGACTATTTTAATGAGAAGTATCCTACCTGAAAGAGACAACCACCTAGCCTTTGAAGTAGAAATATGAGATTTAAGTCTCTCAAAAACCCAATTCCAAAAAGAAGACTTAGCAGATCTCATAAAGAAAGGAATCCCCAAATAGGTAGAAAGAAGAGAGTGTACTGGGAAACCTAATATATTCAAGTCTATCAACCACCAACTGAGGAGTATTAAAAATGAAGATCTTGGATTTATGGGGGCTAATCTATTGGCCAGATCTAGCAGTATAAGTATCCAGAATAAATTTAATATGAGTAGCCTCTTGAATAGAAGAAGACCCAAATAAAAGTGTATCATCGGCAAAAAGGTTATGAGTGACTGAAATATCAGAGTTAGGAATTAATACCCCTTGCTAAAAGCCTAGATCCCTTTTCTTAATAGTCAGTCGATTAAAAGCTTATGCCATAATGATAAATAAGAAAGGAGATAAAGGATCTCCTTGTCTAACACCCTGGGTTGAAGAAAAGTATCCAGAGGGAGCTCCATTAATGATGACAAAAAATGAAGTAGTAGAAATACAACTCTTGATCCATTTACACCAGTTTTCAGAGAAACCAAATTTTCTCAAAACTTTGAGCAAAAGATCCCAACAAACTTTATCATAAGCCTTCATCATATCAAGTTTGACCACAAAAGCTGGGATATTGGATGAATTTATGGAATGTAAAGTTTCATGAGCAACAATTGCTCCCTCATGAGTTTCCCGACCTAGAACAAAACCTCCTTGTTGAGGAGAGATGATATGAGGAAGGAGAATTTTAAGTCTTAAATAAATAGCCTTGGTGAAGATTTTGTAAATAGAGTTATACAAAGAAATGGGTCTAAATTCAGCAAAAGTTTAGGGATTCTTAGATTTCAAGATAAGGGCAATATAAGTGATGTTAAAAATTTTAAGGATATACCCACCCCTCCTAGACTCTTCCAAAGCCATTAATAAGTCAAAACCAATAAAATCCCAACATTTCTGAAAGAACAATATAGTAAACCCATCAGGACCTGGAGCTTTGTTAGGGGCCATGGAAAAAACAACAGAATGAAGCTCATCTAAAGAAAAAGGCCTCATATGAAATTCATTATCCTCATGAGAAACAAGGGAGGGGATAGAATCTAAAATAAAATCCACATGATGATCCATAGAGGAAGAAGAAAAAGGAGGAGATAACAATTCCTTAAACAAAGACACCCCCTCCTCTCTAATCTGCTGATCTAAATTAAGGACATAACCAGACTTAGAATCCTTAATACTAAAAGTTGTAGAAGCAACTCTTTTAAGCTTGGATGTAGCTTGAAAGAAGGCAGTATTCATGTCACCTTCTTTAAGCCAAACCTCACGAGACTTTTGCTGCCAACAGATTTCAACCCGGGAGCAAAGGATCTCCCAATAAGCTTGAAATTTCTTTTGAGCATCATTAGTGGAGGAATTAGTGCCATGTCTAATAATCTCCTCATTAACAACCTTCAAATCATTGGCAACTACCTCTTTTTCATGAAAAATATTCTTAAAGACCAATTTATTCCAAGCCATAATTTGAGATTTCACAAATTTCAGTTTCAAATAAAATTGAAACATCTTAGTACCTTTGCAAAACGGAGCACTTATCCACCATTGCTTTAATAAAGAAAGAAAATGAGGATGAGTGAACCATGTTTTCTCAAACTTAAAAGAAGGTCAAACAGAGGGAACATGATCCAATTTATCAAAATTGAGCAAAATTGGGAAACGATCAGAATTTGAGGTAAATAAGAAAAGGAAAAGTTGCTCAAATGTAGGTTTAGGGAAATAAGAAATCTGTCAAGGCGAGAGGCAATCTAGCATTTAGATCTCCTATTAGTCCAAGTGAAAGAACCATTAGAAGGGAAAATATCGAATAACGCACTATTTTGTACAAAGGAAGAAAAGTCATCAATAACCTTCTAAGTTGTAGGATTACCCCCTCTTTTTTCATTCGAGGAAAGGAGAGCACTAAAATCACCCCCAAGCACAATAAAAAAATCATCATATCATAAAAACAATTCAGATAAGGAATCCCATAAGTCAATTTTATCTGAAGGAGAAGTTGGACCATAAATATTAAACAGAACAAAAGAGACTTCAAACTAGTCAACCTTTAACAACTGCCAATGAGAAGCAAAAGATAACATCTCAACTTTGACTGATTTAGGATTCCATAAAGTTATAAGACCACCAGAAGCACCCAAAGAATGAACATGAACAACTTTCCAAAGGGACCATTTGGAAATTCTGTTATTAAAAGAATCCTGAGAAATTTTAGACTCTTGCAATAAGATGATATCCACTTTTGAAGAAACAAAAAATTTCTTGATCCTTCCCCTTTTGTCACGGGAATTTAAGCCCCTGACATTCCAAGATAAAATCCTCATTTATCACAAGGAGATCAACATGCCCTCCTTGTTTTGACTTGGGAATAAAATTTCTCCACACTAGTGGATTGAATACCAGCCACAATCTCCTCCTTGATTTTAGCCAATTTTGGTTTCCGACCCCTCTTCTTAGGAGTTTTAACAATAGGGGGGAACAGAAGGAGATTGCTCCAAGGCTAGCTTCTGAGAGAAATCAAATCCATACATATTAGAAACAGTTGAAGAAGGACTATCAATAAGATTCGCATCCACACCTTCAACTAAATTTGGTTGAGAAGAGGAAACATGACAACCATCATGGATAGGCCCCAAAGAGGCAGATGCAGAAGAAAAAGAAAATTCAAGAAATTCCTTTGCAACAATCTCATCAAATAGATCAGAAGAAACTGAAAATAAAATATCTGAAGCAATAAGTTGAATCTTCTCTTCAAAAATGGAAAGAGAAGAAGGAGACCTTGGAATGGGCATAAAAGAATCACTATCAAAAATCAAACTATGAACAATTTTGGTATCATCCACCAGACCCACAAAAGAAGAACGAGGAGAAGAATTAATAGAGCAATGATTTGTGCAACCATTCGAAGGTAACAACAATTTTGGAAATGGAACTGAACGACAAGAAATTTGAAAAAAACTCACAGAGGAGAATAGAAAAGGTTCAAAACGAAATTCAGAAGACCAATAATCCTTGAAAGGACTAGGAAGAAACTTAACTGAGTTTGAAGAAACGAGAATAAAACTGATGAATGGCAAATAGAACAAAGAAGAACACGACCAGAGAGCAGAGAAAAGTAAAATCCATCAGAGGCACATCACATACTGTATATCCAGAAAAAGGAATGAGAGATGTAATAGAAAGAGGTAAGGGAGCAGAATCCTTAACATTATGATCCTTTAAAGACTGACAATCCTTACTTTTAAAAAGGGAACATTGGTGAAAATCAGATGAAAAATCTGAACAAACTTGTAAAGGTGCATCAGAATCACCACAACATTGAGAGGTGTAATGGCCAAGTAACAAAGCACAAGGATGAATAGTGATCGAATCTTGAATCACCATAGGCTAAATCCATGCACCATATTTGGAGAAAATAGTAATCTCAGAGGGAATGATCTGAGAAAGTTACCCAGAAGGGCATAAACTATGGCTTCACTGATTGAATATCAAAATGAGGAGACCAAGCATAGGTAAAAATTCCTATCCCAAAACAAAACCACCCTTTAAATCTATGCACACAATCCCTATACTTTTCAGAATCGAAAATCACAGTGAAATATAGAGAATCTTTATCAAACAGAAATAAATCCTTCATACCATCCCAATTAGACTTTACCCATGTTAACAATTTACCAAAAGAAATCGGAGAAAGAAGCTTACCAATGAGGGTAGTAGAATGCAATAACTTCACAGAGTTCTGAATCATGTAATCAGGGAATATAACCTTATACTGCATAGAAGAATGTAGATTACCCCTTATCAAATTGGAAAATGCAGAGGGAGAGTTATGGGGAAGTGGATTTGGATGGAAGGGAGCTTGTTTAGTAACATGAATGTCATTCAGGGAAGAAAGGAAGTGAGGGTTCAAAACCAAAGTGTTATTTGGCTAGGTGACATAAGATGGGAGGGAAGTATTACAATCCTGGGAGGGAGATCCAGAAGAAGCTAATGGGGAAAAACCATCAGAACGCGGGGAGCCATCACAAATGTTGAATGGCGGTTGAGGCGAAACATATCTATGCTTCCTAGGTTTTTTTAGAACCAAAAAGGATGAAAATGCTTAAAAGGAGTATTTGGGTGATCAACAGGATGAGGACCCAGAATGCCCTGAAATATTAATGCCTTGGGAATAGAAGATTTATAATAAGAACGCGAAGGTTTTGGAACATAATTACCTGTAAATTTGCAAAAATATGACGAAGCCGGCAGGAATTTTTCATAAGCCAAGTCACACCAGCGACCATCCTTGACAACCCATTGAGGAGAATGATCAGAAGTTTGTAATTGAGCCAAATCATGGTTGTCAAATGGCACATCTACCTGTTCGCCATTCTTAGGGGTTTCTTTGAATATCCCTGGATGCCATCACCATCCGCCATCCTTTGTGTGTCCTTGTGATCTGTATTGGCTGCCTAGTTTCTGTTGCTTAAACAATCCATGGCCATTCTAAAGCCTTTTCAATAAATCCATTTTGTTAAAATCCTCAAATGAAGAGAACAATTCTATTTCAGGCATTTTGTCAAACAGTTTGTGTGTCTTGTCTATTCTTCCACATTTTTCATAACCCGATTCTAATGCTTCCACTTTGGCACAAGTTGGGAGATGCTGGCAAAGGCTGTGGATTATAGCTTTACACCTGCCTGGCACAGTTGGCTGAACATTTCTAAATCCTTCTCAACAAACTCATTACAGGAATATCCTACAATCACAACATTCCATGAGATCAAATCCTCCTTCGATGCATTTGTTCAAATAGTTCACATGCCTTGTCTATGCCTCCACATTTTGCATACTTGTCGATCCTGCCATTATTCTGAGTACAGGGGAGGGTTTGTCCCAACCACTCTAAGGAGAAAATATCAATGCCGCACAAAACCAGATCCCAACACTTGCACAATGATTAAATCCACCACCTAACCCGTCATCTCAAGCCCTAAAACTCCAATCTTTTCTCTGCTTTGCCAAGCCCCAAAAGTCCAATCTTGAGGGCACTCCTTGGAAAAGATTTGCGGATCATCTAGAAAATGCCAACTTTTTTTTCCAAAAGATGTGATCCACTACAGAATTTCTCCAGCAAAAATGAAAAACCAAAAAATTTCCCATTGTTTACATCTCCCACGTTTTATGGATCATTATCATGGACTGACACTTTTACCTTATATGTGTGATGCATTATTTATATGTTACATGTTTGCATGTGTATGGGATGCGAGGGAATGATTTTCCTTCACTCACTCTAGTAAGACAAGGAACGTCACGATTCTCCATCATCAGTGTGTATGTCGTGTTTGTACATATATATTTGTCTATATGCACATGTGGTTCTTTGGTGCAGGACATTGCATATACAAGTACTAGGTAGGTATGGGGTATCGACTCCACCTAGTTTCATGGGTCTGATCATACCTTATATGTCCAATGGGAGTGGAGGAGATAGTTGTTGGACCCTATCTTGACCCGCAGTTACACTTGTGTGAGTTTTTGTTAGTCAGTTTTCTTTCCCGTCTGGCTGGTATGCGAGTCATAGTGCTTTGGTTTGGTCATTTGTGAGTCATTATTTGATCATCCTTCATTTTGCATGTTTTCATTTATTTAAATGGTTATTTAATTAATGGATGATTTTATCTTATGTTGGAATAATTAGTTAATTATTATGCTCTTAAATCTATTGATTTAATTAAAATTAATAAAGTACTAGATTTAATGGTTAAATGGCATATTTTATTGTGTGAAGTTGCATTATTATATCATAGTGGAAAGAAATAAATATTTGCCTAGTCATTCAAATGTTAAATGCTTATGTTGAGAAAGTATTATGGAAAATAGAAAATATTAATAAAAAGCTCTTCTTTTTACCTTTCCATTTGACTTTTGCTTTTTACTTGTTGGAAAAGAATTATTTTTGGAAAAGGAGTAAATCTGATTGCTTTTTAGTTTTAAAATATTTTAATCTGATTGGATGGAAAAATTTCAACCTAGAAAGTTTAGGTTAAAAACTTTTTTTTTTCCATCTATTCCTGGGATTCACGAGAAGGAAAAGAGAGGAAATTTTTGATAGAGAATTCTGGAAAACTTTCTAGAGGAGCTAGAAATTCGACCTGGTTTGCAAGGACTGGGATTTCTTCATCTTTTTGCTTGCTAATTGTTCAAGGTTGGGTGATCCCTTCTTGTTTGAAATTTGATTTTGAATATTTTAGTTTCTTCCTATGTGTTGGAAAAATGCAAATCTTTGGTAGATTCTTGTGGAATGAATAGAATGGAAGAAAGAATGCCTGATATTGTTGATTTTGTGAAGCTCATATCATATGTTTGCATATAGGAGAGAAATGGTTCATTTCTCTATTTGTTGTTTGTTATTTATTCATAGAAATCAACTTCTTGAATTACCTCTTCTATTTGGAATAGAATGAATTAGATTTAGTTTGTTGTGTGCTTCCTAGTATCTAATTGCCCAAAATTTGGGTTTTATGTTGGCAAAGATCAGTTTTGCCCTTTGAGTTTTATGCAAGGAATTCTTCCTATGTGTGGAAGTGTGGAAATTTGGTCTTAATCCTTCCCTTACTTGTTAAACCTTCTATTGTTGCCTAAACTAGTTTTTATTGGGTTCTTGTGTGATTTCATATCACCATATACCTTCCTGGTAAATATCCTTGGTGTTTTTTTATTTTGGCACTATGTGTGAGTGTGCCCATTAAATGTTTTGGGAATGAATCGGTTTCTATTCATACCGGTTTCATATGTCTTGGAGCATGGTTTTATTTCTTCTCGTAGACCTTACCTTACCCCATGGTGGGCTAGTTCCCACCACGCGGGTTAGTAGTGTCTTCTACCTGTAGGTAGCAGTGCTACCGATCGGTAGTGACTACTACTGATGGTAGTAGTTCTACCAATCGGCAGTACCACTACCGATTGGTAGCAGTGCTACCAGTCGATAGTGGCTGCTACCGATTGGTAGTGGCACTACCTATCGGTAGGCCTATTACTAGCGGTAGTGGTACTACTGGCAGGTAGTGTCTATTGCCTCGGCAGCAACACTACTGTGGGTTGGCCTTGGCCACCACTTGAATTTGTACCCTTACCAGTACAAACCAGTTTATGCTACAAACTTAAATTTTATAAAATAAATATATTTGTGAAGTGGTTTTTAGTGTTAAATAAAATGGTGATTTTCAAAGTGTTTTTTATTATGTGGTTTAATAAATTGATCCATGAAAATCAAGGCATGAATTAGGAATTCAAATTGGTAAATTTGGATATATTCTGGAAATGAACTAAATGCCTTTTAGGAATTCATGTTTTATTTGCTGGAATATTTAATGTGAATTTTAGCCTTGATGGAATATTGATTTGTAAATTGAATGGATGTGATTTCCTAGAGGCTTGTGTTATTTAGTTTTCAATCAATGAATTTGTAAGTGCTTATGTTGCTGATTTTCTTAAAGATTGTCTGAGTGCGGACTTGGTGAATTATCTTTCCTTGCAAGAGTTATTTTGTGTTATTTCTAGTCTGTGGTTCAGTTGTCTTGTGGTGGCATATTTGGTACCTTTGACCAAAGTGATATATGATGACTTTGTTGTCTTAACCATCTAATGTCTTTTCCTTATGGTTAACCAAGAGTCCATATGTCCTTGTTTGGACCACTTGTTTTTGGATAGTGGTGTTATGGCTTTCTTCTTTGCCATAGGGCCCTTGTGGCGTGATCATGTTTGTTTAGTGTCCTTTGAGAGAGTGGCTTTCGAATGGGGGGAAAGCCCAAAGTGGTAGGCAAGATGACAATTCGAAAGTTAGATAATAAGTGGTAATATAATTAATTGATTAGGTGAGTAGTTCTCAAACATTAATAAAGATATTGTACCTCATGCATAGTTGAGTGCTTGTACTAAGGCTCATAATGTAGTGAGAAGGCCTGGAATGGAAAACCGACCACCTTGTCTTCATGAAAGGCTGGTAGGGTCCGCATGAGACTTAGTTGGAACCAAAGGTTTGGGATAGGTTACTAGGAGAGTGAGCCGGGACCTATGGAGGTTGTACCATGGTATCCATCTTAAGCTATGTGATGACACTCTCTCTTTAGGTACACTAGTGTTTTGTGATGTCGATTCACTTGTGTTTTGCGGTGTCAAGTCACTTATGTATGGTGATGTTGAGTCACCTAGATTATTATGGAGTCTCTTTGTGTTGTCATGCTGTCATATTGTTTTGTTGACCATGTCATGCTTTTTCCTTCTTGATGGTCCTCAACTATCTCCTATCATGGTGGGGTGATTCCATTTTGGGAATTACATGGTCGGGTGGTAGTGCCACTTCCCATCGGATGTTCTTGTTTGTACCATCATGCGAGGATTGGCTTCACAGATATTCTTTGGTTTGTGACTCATGCTTATCTCAGGTTTGGAGATTATTATTCTTTGGAGACCTATGTGGTCATTGTATCATGATCTTATGTAACCTTGTATTTGGTTAAGAGGAACTTTATATGTATATTGAGAGCCATTTGTTGAAGAGCAATGTAATCCTCTTGTTGGGATGTTATTGATCAGTTTCCTTTATGCTATGCATACATGCTTATTGAAGAGGAATTATATTGTATCCTTTCAATCTTTCAATGGTGTATCCATTATTGCATATGGCTTCTTATGTTCATTGTGTTATGATGGATTATTGGATTAATCATAATTGTGGAATTTATCTTTTGGTTAATCCTTCGTTGGTAACCCTTGAGGAATTATGGTGTAAGTTTTCCGCTTGTGTTGTTATTGTAATATGTGGTGTTTAATGCACTTATTATGTTTATACTCTTAAAAAAAAAAATTGTTTCACCCTTGTTGTGGGATTTCCTTTGGGGTTCCTGGCGAGGCATTACAGCTTTCTCAACTTTCTTCTTCTTTCCTTTCACATTACTAGGTTTCAGCTTTTGCAGTTTGCTCCTCAGTAGTATCGAGTATTTTCTTCTTCTTATCCACTAGAGATGCCAATAGGTTATTGGCATAACCAATCAATAAGTCATAATTGACTTCATATCTCATGTCTTCCATTTCATCTTCTCTAGGTTCAATACCTTCCATCAGACAAAAATAAGTGGTGACTATGAAAATGATGTTCTTAGCAAAGTTTTCACCACATCCTCTAGTAGCCTTACCCTCATACTCATTTTCTTCTTAAATTCATTGAAATAATTGTTCATTTCAGCAAAGAAAGTGTTCTTAACATCTTTAATGATGTTCTTGATATGAGCAGTAACCGGTAGGTCCTTAGACCATTCAAGATCACCAATTCCTATTAGGAAATTTTGAAAGTAAAAGAACAAACCAATCAATAACTAACCAAATTTTAATTTTTGACTATTATCCTTCTTGATTGACTGTAGATTCAACATCAATTGACTCCTTATGGCCTCACAAAGGTCATAATCTACATTCTTAACAATCATTTTATAGGCAGTATGCACTACTGTAGATGGTACACTGTTCATTCTACTAGAATAGAATATCCTGTAGCCTATAACCATAGTAGCTAGTTTAACCATTGGGTCCTTAATGTTATTAACAAAAAATGCACGCCCATCAAAGGTAGATGAGGTTAAAGTGGTTACACTCTCTTTAGAAATTTGCCTCAGCTTGGGAACTTCACTGGTTGACCAAAAACTAGTCACAGCTTGGATAGCTTCCTTGGTTATAGTGTGTGTCCTTTCCAAATACATATTTTCACCATGAAAATGACTAAGAATAATTCTGATGTGTTCATCTTCAAAATCCTCAAGGAAATAAGTTGCATTATGAAAACCCTTCTCATAAACCCTAATATACTGGGGTTGAATCTTTCCTCTCTTATCGCAAAGGGATTTCAACTAAGAATAAATTGACAATGATCCTAAATCTTCAAATTTACAATCAATGTAGCTAGATGAATCACCTTTTACAATGACACCATCGGGAACTTGAGATAAAGCATTATAAGACACTATTCATTTTGGTTCTACAACCTCCATAGGTTTTGATGTGATCATTAGCCTCTCTACTTTCTTAGATGATGAATCCATTTAGATAAACTAGATTCAAAGTGGGAATTTAAAATAAATACCTCAATTCATACATGTTTCCTTGGTTACCGGTTGATTTCTCAAGTGCACACTAGTTCAACCTTCACTGACCTTTGAATCATCTTCAATCATGCAAATCACAACACGAATTCGACTAAGACCAGCTAGCAATTCTCTCTTCACTCTGCAAGTGCTCAAGAATTCTCTTTCAAATGAATTTAGGGTAAAAATAACATAGTAAAACTTGCTTTTATCTTTTTTACCTACTACATTAAATTCTCTAATGTTAGGGTTACAAACCCTAATACAACACTTAATGATGCATACAATATTAATAGGTGTGTAAAACCAGTTGATAAACTTTTGAAAAACTGATTGACAAAGGATATCAAGATTTCACACATAATAGCTCAAAATTCAAACTATCTTACCACTCATCTTTCAAGGGGTCTGGAAGTAGATTTATCGCTATGCTCCCCTTTGCCCTATAAAAAGGCTCAATTCACTAGTGCAAGATTGTCCACACTAGGTTAAGGATTAGGTACGTCTTCAGGTATATCATCACTCTTCTTTTTCCAAATTTGGTTCATCTCTTCTCTGGTTTCCTCAACATTTACCTTCTTCTTTCCTTTTTGATCTTCAGAATGATTAACCGGTTTGTTCTTTATAGATCTATAGAATTTTGCCATGTGTCCCAGTTTATGACAATGATAGCAGGCCATTCAAGATGATCTCCAAGGTCCTGCATTTCCTCTTCCAGTTCTCCTTCTACAATTCATAGCCACATGACCATAAATTTTACAAATGGTGCAAATGACATTAGTTACCTTTTCCATCTCAAATGGACTAAACTGGTTGACATAGGGTCTTTGCCAGTTCATGTTACCTCGGTTGTCATAGGTTCTCATCCAGTTACCATTAGGTCTTGGATTTATGTGAGGTACTGGATTATTTTCTCCATATATGCATTCAATTGATCTATTTTCATACATTTTGTATGTGAAACAATGACCTTCAAATCTTTTAGATACATACCTAGCATTTGCATTGTAGCTTGTATTTCCATTGGGTTTGTTTCTACACACATTTGCAGTATGTCTGGGTTTATTACAGACAAAGCAAACAGGTTTAAAGACTTTCTTACCAGTAGGCTTGTTAGCCTTAGGAGCATTTTTGTCCTTGTGAATGTTTCTCTTTGTACTAGAAGACTCTCCTTTCTCAGATGTGTTAAAGCCTAGTCCAGATGTATCACCTTTCATCCTCTATAATTGAATCTGCTAATCCAGCATGGTAGAAATTTTTTTGAACTTTTCCATCTTTCCATTAGCCTCAGTGAGATCTCTAGTAAGATCTTCATTGTGTTTTGTAAGAGTCACTCTCAGAGATGATGCCATTTCAAGATCTAACTGCAAAGCCTCTTTTTCTTGTTTTTCTACATGCCAATGCTCATGCAAGGTTGAATTATCTCATTTGATCATAGCAATCTCATGATCTCTTTCTTTGAAAAGGTCTCCAAATGCCCTCCTAGCTTCTATCTCTTGACTCATGCGGATAGTTAGGGATTCTAACTTTCTTCTCAGATTCAACTTTTCACCATTCAGTTTTTCAACTTCTTTAGCTAATGCATCAATGTTAGCTTCATCTGAAGAAATATTATCAAATATTTCCAATAGTTGTTCTATTAGCTCTCTCCTTTTGATTTGTGAAGCTTTAAATCTTACCCTTAGGGTTTCAAGCTCATCCTTAGTAGCTTCAAGCACTCTAGCCATCTCAAAGTACCTCATATCCCCATGATGGCTTTAGGGTTTCCCTCCAAGCAATTAAGCCTTAGCACTACCCCTGCATAGGTAGGACCATCCATCCTTCCTCCGGTTTCCTTCCAAGTTGGTTCTGTGGGCCGAAGGGGTCCCGTACCTAGCAGCCAGCTAGTCATCCCTAAGTCTCCATCCGGGTAAGGGATAGGCCTTTCCTTTCATCCTTCTCTCCTTCTTGTTTTCCTTCCAATCAAAACTCAATCTTCTTTGTTTTCTTTTGTGTTGACTGAGGTTCATTAATCAATAAATGGCATCAGCCCGCTTCCCTTACTCTAGCAAGTTAATTAATCCTGACGCTAAAAGAAAATGAATTGACTGATTAATAAGGGTTGGGTGGGGCTCGATAAGTGACGTTGCCGCTGCCCGTCAGAATAGTAGGGGCCTCCCACCCACCCCAATGTTAGGCATCTACCGACTACCATAGAATGTCGAGGGGCCCTTCCCCCCCACTTCCCACCCACCCTGCATTAAGGTGGCTCTATCTAGCTAAAGATTTCGGTGAGTTACTTTTGAGTGAAAAAAATATGCTCCCGCAATGGCGGCTTTCTTCTCACCTCGGAGTGGAGTAAGGATCGACCTAAGTAGGGCAATTCAATGGCCCAACATCAGAATAGTAAGGGCCCACCCTAATGCGGAATGTGCCCAACGTCAGAATAGTAGGGGCCCACCCAAATGCACCAATCAACTACTCAGAAACTGGAGCCGGTCACTCATGTTACGTCTAGAATAGATGACTGATGCGAATAGATAGATAGATGATGAGAAAGGGCATTGGCCTATATCTATAGTTGGGCTCGAGATAGGGCATCCTCTCGCCATCCATTATATACGTGATACGACTACCCCTGACGACTATAGATATAGGGCAGTTCCTCGATAGACGAGGCCGAGCAGGGTGTAATATGTCTGCATGTGACCAACCACCTTTAGGCTATAGTAGCATATCCAATTCCAGTAGTCTACCCAGTTGGTTTAGTCGATTAAGTTGTTGGTTCCACAGTATAGGTGGTAAAAGTACCAGGTTAAGCAACGTAAGCAGTACCAAAAGAACTAGTAGTTTAAGCACTTTAAGAACCAGTCTCTCCACTAATGATGTTGTTGTTGAAGCCTTTGATCCAACAGATTATGTAGGTGATCCAGTGGATTGTGTAGTTGGTTGTTTAAGTGACTAAGCCATTCATTAAGTAGTTGACTAAGTAGCATATGCACAAATCCAATGATACAAATTGGTGACTGCACAAATATTCTTTCTTCCACCCCCCCACTCGGGGAAATCCTCTATCCAGTCTTGGTAGGCCCCGGTAGTCCCCATTAGGCTTCGATACCAATTGGTAGAATTATAAAACACTGAGAGGGGGGAGTGAATTAGTAACACCAAAAACAATACTAATTTAAACATTGACTGATAGATATACTTAACAAGTTTACTCAACACTATGCATGCAATCCAAAATGATATTAAAAAATCAACAATAAGTAAAACATCCACCATAACACAAGTGTTTATACATGGAAAACCCAAATGGAAAAAACCACGGTGAGATGGGACTCACAAGTTAACTATCTGCAGTAATAGGTAACTAATCGGTTAAAGTCTACAAAAGTACTCTACTAGGAGTGAATCCTGTTAAAGATCCCAAAGCTCTGTTAGGAGCTATACCTTGTTAAAGGTAGTACCCTATTAGGAGTAACCTCAGTAGAGGATTTTTGAATTCAAACTAATGGATCGCCTTGTTAAAGGATTTGTACAATGAATCTTGTTAGAGCTTACCCAGTTAGGGGATTTGACTGTTGTAGTGATTAGAAAACAACAGGTGGTATGATCTAGAAGTAGCACAACTTGCTTGAGTAGATCCTCTTCTACGTACTCAAAATTGCATCACCAACATACTCTACAATGCCTTCAACAACTTAACACTGCTATCTTTGCATCAAATCATCTCATATCATATCTCCAAAATATTTCATCATAATGTCATTATATAGACATTTAGATTTCATGTCGGCCTTAGAAATTATATCACAATTTCCTAGGTGCAGTGTATCTGGACAATCAAATATAACTCATCACAAATTACCGCCAAAATTTTGTTAATTAGGATAACTCATCACACAATCAATGGATACCGGTTAGAACACTAATACCGGTTGGAGTTAACCATATCAACATGTAAACTGATTTTCCTTCATTGCTTCTTTTATAATCTCTGTTGGATCTTCAACTTGGTGTCGGGTCATTCCTGTATATACCAGTTGTCTACATGTACCGGTTTGACACTCTCTAAACCATCATAAAAAAAACTTCTAATACTGGTTGCAATACAAGTAACTTTTAGAAGTAATACCGGTAGACAATATGAACATATGTGTTTGTATACATGTTCCATCAATGACAACATATGAATTCATTCATTACAATCATCATCAAGCGAACATGCAACCCACATCATTCTAGAGTAATCATCAATAAGAAACATAAAGTATCTATCTCCTTGAAAACTTTTAGTTCTTGTCGGTCCACACAGATCAGTATGAATAAGATCAAGAATTTCATAAGATCTATCATGTATGCTTCTGAAATAAGTTCTTACTTGCTTACCCATTTGACATTGTCTGCATATCAGATTGTGAGGCTTGATAATCTTGGGCAAATCTCTAATAGCCTGGGTTGAACTAATCTTCACTATGCAATCAAAATTTAAGTGACACGTCCTCTTATTCCATAGCCAACTTTCATCAATATGAGCAATCAAGAAGGCCTTCTCACCATAGTTCAAGTGAAAGATATTCCCTTTGGTCTGAGTTCCAGATGCAATTTCCAATCTAGATGTATTGATAATCTTCCATTTTCCATCTTTAAATTGCAAATGAAATCCTTTATCCACCATCTGACCTACACTCAAAATATTATGCTTTAAACCTTCAACATAATAAACATTGTCAGAATTATTCTTACCATCCAAGGATATTTTTCCTTTGCCTCTGATCCTGCATGCCTTGTTTTCTCCAAATCTAACTAGTCCACCATCAAATTCTTGCAAAGTCAATAATTTCATTTTATCACCAGTCATGTGATGTGAGCAACCACTGTCTATAACCCATTCATCCTTCTCTTCAATTTTAGTAGGTAAAGCCTTCTCCTCGGTGAGTTGTATCATTGATAGGTTCTGGAGAATCATCTTAGATAGCTATAAAGACCCAATCTTTACTGGAGCTTTCGTTACCAAATCCACTTACAGGCTCATCATCATCAGAAACCTCAGTAATACCAAAATCATCATCACCAGCATAATAACATGATTTATCCTTATTCCTTCTATATCTAGGTTTTCTCTGATATTTTGGATTAGGTTTATAATTCCTCATAAATCTTTATTGATTCCTAGCAGCTCTTTCAGAACATCTAGAAGAAAAATGACCAATCTTATTTCATGAAAAACATTTAAATGGAACTTTTCCTTCATACTTACTTCCAACCAATCCTTTGGGGATTCTTCTGGCAATTAGGGCTTCCAATTCTTCAAGTTCTTTGTCTTCTCTTTCAATGTCTTCCAAAATTTTAGCATATAACTTTTTCCAGTCTATCTTCTGCTTACAGGAGGTAGATGCTTTAAATGCAGTTTTTGTTTTAGTAGCATTCTGATCTCCAAGCTCGTCAAGCTCAAAAGTAGTCAACTTCCCAAGTAATGTATCTCTGGTAACAGGGGTATTTGACATTGTCTGAAGTTTATTTATCACAGTAGCCTTCATTTTGTAAGACGGAGGTAGAACTCTCAAAATATTTGAAACAACCTCATCCTCATTAACATTTCCACAGTAGCACTTGATTCTCATGACAATCTCATTCACTCTATCCTTGAAAGAACTTTTCTTCTCATCTTCTTCCATCTTCAAAGTTTTATATCTCACCCAGTAACCTTCAAGTTTTTCAATCTCACCTTCATATAGAGTTTCAAGCTTTAACCAAATCTGCTTTGCATTTTCCAGCTCTATGACATTCAATAACTTCTCATTTGATAGGGCACTTAAACAATGCTTCTTTTTCTCTGACATCATTATCAGCTCTCTTCTGTTCATCAGGAGGTGTCGATGTTCCAGAATTAGGATCATGAGGTGTATACCCTTTCTCCTTTATCTCTCAAACTTTAGCTCCAAGATATTTGAGATGAATCTTCATTCGCTCCTTCCATATTTTGTAATTTATACCATCAAATCTAGGACTCTCCTTTTGGTAGGGATTAAATGTAGAAGTCGATGTCATCAAATCTCCTCAAGAGGTTAAGCTTCTATAGAGAGCACCTTTATATGATACCAATTGTTAGACAATTCTGATAACAATAGTTAGAATCTCTGATACCGGAGGAAAACTGAGAGGGGTGAGGGTGAAACAATTTTTCACAAGTTAAATAATTAATGTAGATTATAAACCATTTACTGAAGCATAATGAAAATAGCACAATGAAAGTACAGAACACACAACACCAATATTTTTTACATGGAAAACCTGGTAAAGGGAAAAACCAATGTGGGAAACCCTACCCATAGTTAGATAATACTTTTGCATCAGTATGTGAAAATATTACAATGTGGATTGCACTTGCAATCAAGCCAACTACCTAGATGGCACTGACTTACATAAACATTGGATTACAATCTAGAGGAAATGAACTATGAAAATAGCATCTCCTAATGTTGGATACAGTTCCAATTA
This sequence comes from Cryptomeria japonica, assembly GCF_030272615.1. NCBI lineage: Eukaryota > Viridiplantae > Streptophyta > Pinopsida > Cupressales > Cupressaceae > Cryptomeria > Cryptomeria japonica. The sequence continues at coordinate 220,142,356 of NC_081415.1, read as the reverse complement.
AGCACAGATGTCTGCCCTACAACACCAAATCCTTCACAACCATTCACTAAATTATATATCCTTGTTCACACATAAACCTCACTTTGATAATACAAACATAACCTCAATACCATCCTAAATTAAATGAATAAATCACCTATATATACAAATCATCAACCTTGGTAAATAAGGTCGGCTAAACCCTAAACCCATAAACCATAATTACAAAATTACATCACACGATACCACTAGACCAATATTATGATTTGCATTACATTGCATGGACCTAATTCAAATTCCCAAACAATTATATCCACTAAAATTACGCTAAGACCAAATGCAACACGTTTCACCAACTGGTAGAAACCCTTAGTGACAATAACACAGAATAACCAAACGGATCCAAATAGGACCACTAAATCATCAAGCCAGCCAATGCAAAGCCACCAAACAATTAGGACATGATTAAGAACACCTTCAAAATGTTAGGAACCATTTCTAGAAGTCAGACCAAAACCACTTAACCATTTCATCAAATATCACCAATCGGTACTATCAATTGGTACCAAGAATATCATCCGGCAAACTAGAACATAAGCAATAGCTTCCAAAGCACCAAATCATGAACCAATTGAATATCAAATCCATATAATCATCTTGAATAACCATCCAAAACTGAATCCAACAATTTGATCATACCAGATCAGAATCTGCCAAAACCAAGACAAACCGGAATAGGAACCAACCAGGCTACAGAACCAACAAGGGCACAATGTTGACATCAATGACAACACATAATCAATTCCTACATATTGCCAACATTACCCACATAATCATTCATCATAGTTTGACATAACTGTGGCCACTATTGAGCAGCATTTAGAGGAGGCACCTTTGTCTTCGAAGGAGATACCTTTGTCTCTGGATTTTGTTCTACATTCATATCCACTAGGTTTTGGATTGTCATCTTCAGCAATGTGGCCTAGAACACCTGATTTGATGATAATTTTTGGCATCAACATGGGGACACTTGAGTAGAGTTTAAATACTTCATATATTTTGGACTTTATCCCTTCTTTTCAGGAATGGGAAGACATTCTTCATGCACATTTGGATTTGTTTCTTCCTAAGGGGAGGAACGTTGTTCGATGATCATGGTCCATCATCTACATCCAGTTTTGGGCATCAACCATTGGTATAGTTTACTACTTTTGGGAAGGCTACATAGTCTTTCTTATCCTTTCTATTTTAGAGGGGATTTCTTCCTTGCATGGGATTCTTTTTGTGTTGGGAAACTTGTTTCTTTTCTCTCTTTTGGGGAGGAGTTTTGTTGTTGGCATTTGATGAACCGGTATGTTGGCACATAATGATATGATAATAATGTATGATGTTGTCATTGATGTCAATAAGTATAGGTTAACTAGTATGAAGATTGGAAGTATTTTTTATTGGTGATCAAGTTGAAGAATCGGTATGAAGAGATGTAGTGAACCAGTGTCAGGGTTTCACTAAGTGTGACTACCGGTTGGTAGTCTCGGCTCTAGGGTTTCCAGGTTGGCAATCTAGCTTGTGCAATGTAACCAATGATATTTTGTGATGAGTTAGCTAAGAAATGAGGATGAGATCAAGATGCCATGTCATTTTTGTGCATGTGAAGGATTTCCTTGAAGATCTTGCATGAGAAGATCAACTGCATTTATTGTCTACCTTGGGAATGAACATTCTTCTTAGCGGTATGAGAAGAGACCATGATGGGTTACTGATTTCTATGTATGGTGAAGAATGGAAAATGCAGAATGATTTGTGATTTGTTTAAGATTGTTTCATTCTATGCTAGGTGTTTTGTACGGTCAGGATTGGACTGCTTGTAATTGTTAGCCTAAGATGCTTAGGGTTTGAGGTTTATGCTATCGACCTAATTGTTGTCTATAAGGTCAATGATGTTTGTTATTGTAAAGTGTTGGCAAAAGTTGTGTATGTATCTGAATGATGAGATACTTGCCAAACCAGTGAGTGAAAATTGCAGAGTGTGATTGCAGAGTAGAGGAACTGAAAAGGATCTGCCTCGGCATATAGTGTTGTTATCAGATCAAAGTTTTGCCTGTTGTCTTCTAATCATTTCAACAGAAGGAAAATACCTTTGCTGGGTAGCTTTAACAAGCTTACTGAAAATCCTCTAACCAAGTGACTCAACTTCATTGAGTTCTTTAAATCCTCTAGCAAGGTAACCTTTAACAGGGTATATAGCCATCCCTTAACCGGGTGATCTTTAACAGGATCGGTTCCTAGTAGAACCTTATTGTAAAAGTCTTTAATAAGACTAGGCTCCTAACAGAGCGAGCTTCAAAAGAGTTCAAAACAAGCTTGTGGGTTTCATCCCCACTGTGGTTTTTCCCATTTGGGTTTCCACATGAAAAATATGTGTGTCATGAGTTGTGCACTTTTCATGTGATGATTAAGTATTCTTTGTTTGAGTGATTATGTATGCAGAGCTAATAAATTATGATATTGCTAATACATTACATGCATATGTTTATTGGTGAAGTAGTTATCAAGTATTGAATGTATTTGAAGTGTTCATTTTTACCGGTTTATGTTGTTTGGAGTCTTACTGTGTTTAACCGGTATCACCATGGTTAAGTTTAGTAATGAAGACAATTGGTTGGCACTGTTTTAACTTGATAAGTTGTAGAGGATTTTTTGTATGCACTGATTCCCCCCCCTCTCAGTACTAGTTAGGGTATTTGTTGTTCATCATTATTCATCATTATCCCACTGGGTTTTCTCCTTCACTCCATTTGTGAAAGATTATTTTATACATGGGTACCTAACATGGCCTTATAGTCGAGACCCATATTTGCCTTTTTGCATCTTTTCACCCACCTAAGCTATGCTTAAGGAGGGGTGTTAGTGTAAGTTTTTTATATTTATTTTTCCTACACATTACTAATTATACTTAGGTTATATTAGGATGGTTTATATGAGGACACGTGGCATAGTCCTACATTTACATGTGTCATTCACACCCACATTTGGGTGGTTGAATGTCACACCCTCTTTTGGACTCATTTTCCACCTCCCCATAACTATTTGTTTGTCCTTACCTAAGTTGGTTTTCCACATGTTTGGCATTTTCCAAGTAGGCACAACTCCCACCTAATTTGGTTATTTGGGATTTATTATTCCTCTTGGAATAATGTGCCCATATTTTTCTATATAATCAACACTCACCTCTCCCTTATGAGCTAATTTAGAGCTAACTTGGATGAGTTCATATCAACTCGGTCAGTACAAGGGAGTGTTGATCCATATTGTATCTTTTAGAGTGTGATAATATCATCATTCTGTTATTGCACCATATTCTAGCATTTCATCATCTTTGTTTCTCTCATGTAGAAGGTTGATCTTGGTTTTGTAGGTGATCCTGGGAGATTGAGTCCATCAATGACTCTCACAGACCCTACTTTTAAAGATAAATTCAAGGTTGGACAAACATAGATTATACCAAGAGTAGACCATTTTATCCCACAGGATAAGCATGTCATTGGTGAAGCATGGATACAAACCTTTTGGGATCATGAACCCTCTATGCCTCAAGGCTTAGGATCTAAACCATGAAAAGTGAGAATTCCAATTATTGAATGTCCTTCTAGTATGTTGATTAAATTACCTCCACAATCAAAATTGACAAGGAGAGTAGCAATGATGACCCTGATGATATCATCAACATGTATGAAGACTCATGTATCTTTACCATCTCTACCTTTTACTTTGACCAAATCGATTGCCTTCCACTTTTTCACCCCCAACTCACCAACAAAGGCCTCCATGACTTGATATATTCCAAAATGATGGGACTTTCATTGATTACCTTGGAATTTGAGATAAACTTCCTATTAGGGACTATAGAGTAGGATTTATCATTAAAATCGATAGCATGGCTTATTTTGGAGAGGGTGCCAAGCCTTTTAGTCACAAAAATATAAAAAATAATTAATAAAAGATCTTTAATTAAAAATCGCACTATAACACTTTAATATCATGAGAAAGTAAAAAGAAAGGATGTATCTAATGGTGAAAACCTCTCTAAGGTGCGAGAGGATGGAAGGCTTGACACTCTCCCCCTAACATCACATCATGAGTGATCACTTGTATTAGTAGAGGAGACAATAAAGACCAATCTTAAGACTAAAGAAGATCCATGCAACATATATCTTATAGCATCATTGATGGGACAAGAGAATCCCAATTTTGCCATATTTTTCAAGGAACGTTAAATCAAATTTACATGGTCATATGCTGATATGTCTAGACTAAATCTTGATCTTGTCATGTATCATTTGATAGTGGCACCAAGAGAGAAACCTATATAATAAAAGTTGAGAAAACTGAACCCATAAGAGGCACTTTTTGTCAAAGTTGAGTTTGGGAAATTACTTGGCGTTGGTGTCATCTGACCAATAAATTATCCATATTGGGTTTCAAATATTGTACTTGTTGGAAAACTAGAAGAAAGCATCAAAGCATGTATTGAATTCAAAGATATCAATAAATCTTATCCTAAGGATGATTTTCCATTACCCAATATAGACTTAATTGTTGATCTTATAACTAGACACACAATGTTATCACTTAGGGATGGATTCTCTAGATACAATAGAATTAAGATCGCACTTGAGGATCAACATAAGACAAATTTTACACGTCCTTGGGGAACATTTTGTTCAAACACTCTGGTCTCAAGAATCCTAGGGCTACCTATCAGAGAGCCATGACCACTATTTTTCATGAGATGATGCACACTTTGATGGAAGACTATGTGGATGACCTCTTGGGAAAATCGCTCACAAGAGAAAACCATTTGGATGTCCTAGACAAGATCTTCACTTAATTAAAAATGTGCAAAGTGTGATTGAATCCCAAGAAATTTGTATTTGGAGTAACCTTCAGGAAGCTCCTAAGATACATTATGTCACAATAGTTGATCCACTGAAGGTAACAGATATCTTAGAAATGCCTCTACCAAGAAATATCAATCAACTCGGATCTTTATAAGGAAAGCTACAGTAATTGTAAAGGTTTATTGCACAACTTGTAGATAAGTGACATCCTTTTACATATTTTCTACATAAGAACATCTCATTTAGATGGGATGATAGGTGTCAACAAGATTTTTAGATTCTCAAATATTATCTCATGAATCCTCCTATTCTCATGCCACCAATTGAAGGTAAACCCCTACTTTTTTAAATATCAACAACAATGACAACATTGGGGGAACTTTTAGCACAAAAATACTATGAAGGAAAAGAAAGAGCTATCTACTACATCATCCACACACTAGTGCGATAAAAACTAAATTCTCCTATCAAGAGTGAATGTCTTGCCATATTTTTTTCCTTGCAAAAATTACAACATAACATGCTCATGTTACTATTCACTAAGTTGTCATTAGTTTTATATTCAAAAGTCATTCTATATACTCTAGTCGGTTACTACTATCGAATTATTCAGTCAGTAAGCACAGCATAGTCGGTTATAGAAGAAAGCAATCACAGAGCCCAGTATACACCGAGCTATCTACCAAGTAATACTCTATGTCTACCAAGCACCAAAAATGATATACCGAGTTAACACACACCAAGTGAAACATGTTACCAGATTCATTGAACCTAGACACATATGGTAAACATGTTACAAGATCGAGGAACAGGGAATCTTTATCACTTAGGAAATTGCACCTAAAATATTTTGTATGATTTTGAGGATATCTATCCAATGAAATATTTTGTATGGTTATTCATTGAATAAATAATGTTTGTAAGATCGAAGCAATGAACAAGATCACCGACATAAGAGATCTATTTATATAGCATGAATTGAGGATCAGAGACAAGGAGATGATATGGATACATGAGATGGATATGTGTGTGAAGCAAGACATAAGGAAGCACTGAGTATTGTGACTGTTAGAGACACAAAGGTCACCGAGAAGGATTTCAGAGAACAGTCAAGGAACGGAGTAAATAGAAGGGTTTACCGAGTTACTTTATGGGTTACCGACATATGCTATAAGCAAGGTAATCTCATTTTGAGCACATAGAAACTGCTATAACATTCCAAATGTAAAGTTGTAGATATTTGTATTATTGATTGTAATATTTTGAGTTGTAGTAATATTTTGAGTTGTAAGAGAAACCTTTAATAGGGTAAAAGACTCTAACAAAGTCTATAAATTGTAAAGCCTTTAACTAGGTGCAGCATTTAGAATAAGTGTTGTAAAATCCTTTAGCAAAGTAGATCTAACGATCTTGATACTCCTAATAGGGTAAGCTATCAGAAATAGTTGAACATGTAGCTCTAACCGAGCAACCTTTATTATTGCAGTAGTGAAGTTGTGGGTGTCATCCCCACCACAGTTTTTCTCTCTAACCAAGAGTTTCTGTGTAACCAAAATATATGAGTTATGGAGTGAATCATGTATGGTTGTTACTTATTTGTTTTAGCATTATATTATGTTACAACAGTTTTTGGTTTATTCTTAACAGTAAAGTTATTATTGAAGAAAAGATTTGAAGTACTGATTCACCCCTCCCCTCTTAATATATTAGCTTTCCATATTGGGCCTAACAGCTCATTCACAAAATAAAGCTCATAGTCAAAATTGATCCCCTAAAGTATTTGCTTAACAAGGCAGCCCTCATGGGTCAACTAGAAAAATTGGTAATGATTCTCAATGAATTTGATATTGAATATGTTGAAAGAAATATCATCAAAGGATAAGTCATTACAGACCAACTAGTAGATGCATTAATAATAGTTGATCACCCATTCATTTTAGAGTTTCCTAATAAATCTATCCTAGTAGTCTCACCTTCAAGATTAAGGCAGCTTTATTTTGATGGATCATTCACACAACATAGAGTAGGAGCAAGAATCCTTTTTGTCACACCTCAAGGGAATTGAATTCCAAAATTATATAGACTATCATTCTATTGCACAAACAATATAGCAGAATATGAGGCACTCACTATAGGACTATGGATTGCAATTCAATGGAGGATCCAAGAACTTCATGTTTTTGGTGATTCCCAGATAGTCATTTAGTAAAAAAATAATTATTATGAAACAAAGGATGAAAATTTGATGCCTTACAAATAGATGTTCGATGACTTCAAGAAATAATTCATAGAGATTACCTTTGAGAAGATTCTGAGATACAACAATAAAGTGACTGATGCTATGGCCACCGTTTCTTCCTTGATTGATATTCCACATAATACAACCCATTGTGAATTCTTGGTAGATAATCTCTTGGTTCCCGCATATGAGATCCCTCCATCTAAGCTTATATGTATTGTTGGTCCTAATTTCCCTTGGTACAATGACATTTTATCCTACCTTCACTAGAAAACCCTTCCACCAAAAACTTCCAACAATCAATATCATACCTTCATCCACCAAATTGTGTGTTACTTCATCAATTATAATACATTTTACCACAAAGGCCTCCATGGTACTCTCCTTGTATGTCTAGAGAAAGAGGAAGTCCAAATTATGTTATGTGAGGTACATGAAGGTATATATGGAGCTCACTCTAGTGGTCCAACCCTAGCTAAGGAACTGATGAGGATTGGTTACTACTACTCACTATGGAGAGATATGCATATCAGTTTGTCAAGAAATATAAGCAGTGTCAGATTCATGGAGGCTTGATACATGTGCCAACACAAGAGTTACAACCACTCACAACACCTTGGCCCTTTCATCAATAGGGACTTGATCTCATGGGTAAGATTCACCCTTCATCTTCCAATGTTCATAAATTCATTATCACCACCACTGAGTGTTTCACAAAAAGGATTGAAGTCGTTCCTGTCACATAAGTCACCAATAAATAGATTGCCACATTTATCGTCAATTACATTAAATGTCAGTACAATGTTCCTATATCCATCATCACAAATAACAAGAATCCCTTCAAAAATAAGGATGTTTTTAAACTCTATGAGAAATTCCATATTCAACATCATTTTCCACCCCATACTATCTGCAAATCAGTGGTCAAACTAAGGCATCTAATAAAACCATATTAAAAATATTAAAAAAGATAGTCAATTATGTTGGCCATGATTGGCATATACAACTTAATCCCATGTTGTGGGCCTATCGTATAAGTTTCCATAATCTCATTGGAGCCACACCATATTCACTTGTTTATGGATTCAAAGATATCTTACCCATTGAGGTCGATTTACCATATTTGTGAGTCTCTTTGCATGATCTTATCAGTGAGGAGGATTATCAAGTCTCCCAACTTTCAATATATTGAATCATTGGTTGAGCATAACAAAAAAAATTCAATCACCTCAGAGCATATGAATAATGAATGTCTCATAGTTGCAACCACAAGATTAAACCTCACATATTTGAGGTAGGTGACTTGGCTCTCAAAGAAAATCCTGAGAATCAATAGGATCAAGAGAAAAGGGGTAAATTTGAAATTAACTGGCTTGGCCCCTACATTGTTACAATAGTCTATGGCTATGGAGCATATCATCTATCTACTTTCGAAGGTGAGCCACTTGAAGATTCTATCAACAACATGCACCTTCACAAGTTCTACATTAGTCCTTCAAAGAATCCCTTAAAATACAAAAAAATGAAAAAAATGTCAACTTGATGAAAACCTATAAAACAAGCATCTTATGTGACAAAAAAAATTAATTAAAAAAATCAAGAAAAAAACTAAAGGGAAATAAATTCATCCAACAATGAAACCCACTTCTATGGCACCCTAAGAAAGTATCATGGTGAAAACCAAGCATCTAACACCATGTGTAGGAACTTCACTTCTCCCTCCTTTAGGATTTTGCATCACCCTTTCACTTTGCACACACCCACATCCTATCATTTTTAAAAAACATACTCATCTCATGATGGCTTTCTATTGTTCGACTAAGGCCTTTGCCTTCCCAAATAAGCCTTCTATCACCCTTGCATCACCCATAATAATTACGTCCTATCTATAACTAGGGTCATATTTTCAACCTACTAATAGAATTAGATCCTTGGCATTGCATGTTATGAGGAACTTTTCTTTTCTACCTTCTTCTTCTGCTCACAATCTGCAATAAAGTTTCACTTGCATCGTCAATCCACAAAAAAAAAAAAAATTCTTCACAATAAAGAATTTTATTTCATGGAGTTAGACACTTTCAGGTGGACCTATGCAGCATTGAGCTTCAACCAAATGAATCTTTCGAGTAGACTGAGATCCTAGCATCATTGATGATCCTGTTTACCTTAGCACTATCTATCCTTTATCAAGATACTATAGAAAATTTGACCAAATCAAAAGATATTTTTTGTCCAGAAATATCTATGGCATGAGGATTCCATTGGTTGTTGGTTTGGGTATTTTATTTTTCTTTGATTTAATCTTTCACTGACATGATTATTATGCATCTCAAGGATATATATGGACTAGAGTGGCCAGGATGGGGCATGATCACCTGATTACTGCTTGTGGATTGTTCTCTAGTAACACTATGTCTCGTTTAAGGATATGGTGACCTATGACCATTAAGGACCTAATGATTTTGGTGTGAAAAAAGGTATTCCTTGTTTGTGAGTGTCTTTTCTCCATGCAAATTCTATGTGGATTGTCTAGGTCTAAACTTGTATCTAGATAATTGCATGTACTTGCCATAACAAACTCAATGGTGATATAAGCACTTTAAATTAGCACAAGAGCTCACAAATCATCTATCCATCATCTATCCCTCCTCTCTAATAATTCTATCATCCCTCCTTTCTTCTATATCCAATCACTCATCATCCATTCCTTATTCCTTGTAGCCCTATATTGACAGACTGGGTATATTGATGCACTAGAAATACTAGGGGCATGCATTGCATTAGAATCCATTCAGCATCACCACATGATTAGTATTGAATATATGAGGATATCATATAGTATCACATCTTTCATCTATTGGGATCCAAGAACACTAAGAGGCGGGGGTGAATCAGCGTTTTGCTAGTAAAAGAAGATTTTAAGCTTTTATACCAAACACATATAAACCGGTCAACAAATAAACATATAACTTGAAGCAAATAAACCATCCACATAAATGACCATAACACACAGAATTTATACATGGAAAACCTCAATGAGGAAAAACCACGGTGGCATTTTTGACCCACAATATCAATTCACTAGCCATATGAAAGGATATTACATATAATGGGGCCCTGCACTTGCAGGAAGGCACACTGCTCATCACTAAAGAGCCTCACTAACTACAAGCTTCTTTTGAAGTAAAACAATGAAAATGAACTCAAGAATGCATCTGCTATGCCAAATAGAGTTTCGCTTATAGCTCTACTTTGTACCAGTTCATAAACTTGAACATTTCTACCAGTATCCCTTCTCCTCCAAAATTGATTTCCAACCTATCCACAGATCATTGCATGATATGAAATTTGCATACAAAATGATCTACATACATGTACTTTTCATTATAAATTTTTTCTATATATATAACTTATGTTGCATCCTATACCATACATCATTGTCCAAAATGACCTAGCAGACTGGCCTGTATACCCATTACAAAACATATGCCTTATGTCGGCTTACAATACATTACAAAAGATATTCAATTTCGGCCTCGACAATAATTACAAAATGATTTACAAAATAAATCCTTGATGTCGGCTTCCTTCAAGTATTGATGTCGGTGTCGGTGCCAATGTAGCGTTGGATACTCCAATGTCAGTATCTATTAGTATATACCTCCTAATGCCGGTGTGTGACTTCCATCCAATCTTGTTGCCATCAATGACAACAAAATGAATCCGATGAGTCTCAATTGCCAACAATATCCCCCTTTGGCATTGATGGCAACACTCATGTGAAAAATGGTTTCCTTGCTGGTATTTCAAATATGCTCCCCCTGAGCAATACACTCCTTCTGATATCCTGATATCTTCCCATGTGATCCTGTTTGATTTTTCTGATATTTTTCACATATACATACTCCCCCTTTTGCATCAATGCCAAGCACTGGTGAAAGAATTGAAAGAATTAAAAAATTAATACTGTTAATTTCACTGGTGTTTTACCAACTTCAAAATTTTGTGGTAAGCCTTATCCAACAACTGGAGATATGTATCCCAGTCGATTTTGAAGGTGTTAGATGTGGATGCTAGTCCACTTAGTAAGTGGGCAACTGTTTCCTTCTCTTTAAATTCTGTCAGTGTGGGTTTTCCAATCATGTCCATGCACTCTCTTTTATGTACATTCAATGAATCCAATCTGGGACTCACCAATCCTCTAAGACTTCTTGCTCTCTAAATTACTTTATCTCTCTCCTTCTCAAAAGAAAAAATTTGGTTCTCAAAGGACAAAATTTGTCCATCAACAGATGTGGTCAGTGTAGTTAATCCATCAAAAGAATTGGCAATGTTAGCTATCTTATCACGTAACTTCTTTAAATTGTTATCTACATTTGTTGTAAGAATTCCTATGTTGCAACAAACCCTATAGATATTTGTACCCTGTTTCAAACAATTCTCTATAAGAATGAGTTTATCTTCAATTTTCTTTTTCTTTGTTTCTATTAACTGATCAAAGGTGGCTTTCTTAGCCACAGTGAAAATCTCTAAAGCTTGTCAATCTGCAATATGCCTTGGTGATTGAAAATTGTTAGAGATATGCTTTGTTAGAGTTTTTAGCTTGTCAGAAGGGCTAGCCTCATTCTCAATCTGAAAATTAGGAATTAGATTATGCATTACTGTAACTGATTGGTCTATTACTCCCTTATCTGCAGTACCTTCCTTCAGTAATTTCTGAGTGGCCATCATCATCAGTTCAATTGGACTTAACTCAGAGACTGATTTCTTCTCAACCTGAGAAGTGTCAATTACCATAACCTTTGTCGGGTAATCAATATTAACTATCGGTATTACCTTATCCTTTACAACCTCTTTTGCATCGGTGGCTTCACCACTTGTTGCAGTATCAATTACTATCGATGGAGTACTATCCACAATATTTACATTATCCTATACATTGCTTTCCTCAAAAATAGTTTGTGCTAGTACAAATTGTACACTGTCCTTTACTGTTGGTTCTATCTGTATATCTATAGTTATTGCCGATATAGTAGTTGAACTACCCAAAATACCTTTCACTTTTGACTTGTCAGGAATGGTGGAAGATGTAGCCTTAACAAATTCTTCATTAGATGTGAGAAAATCTAGATTCTTCTGGAAGAATTTGGTCTAGCCCTTACTGGTCTCATTTATTACCTCATTAACTCTTCCCATCATAAGGCTTATCTACCAATTTTTGCTTTTGAAAATTGTTCTATTAGCAACATCTATGTGTCTTTTCATTTCATCATTGTTAATTGTACCAAACATTTCCAAAAGTGCTACTTCCTTAATTTCCTTATCCCTCTTGACAGCATCAAGTCTTCTAGCATCAAGTTTATTATACAAATATAGAGGTATCTCCTTCAAAATTTCTACTAAGGCTTTCTTATAAATATCTGTATGTAACAAAATAGCCTCCTCTAATTCATTTTTCTCATTTTCTTATAAACCTTCATAATACTTAGAAACATTTTTCAAAATTCCATCTTTTGTAATTTCATCAATTAGCTCAGCACAGATCATTTCAGTCTTACCAGACTCAGTGTCTTCACTCTTCTTCTTTTTGCTTGTGGTTTCTGAAGTAGGTGTGATTGGTTTCCTCTTTTGTATAGGCTTCCTTGCCAGTGGTGGAGGTGTGGTCGGTTTGGTTTCCTTTCTGATAAGTCTCCTCCTAGGCTCTGCCTTCTTTTTCTCTACCAGTGGTTGATCTACTATCTTCCTTTGTACCCTTCTGAAAGATAAAGGTTCATTATCCTTAGGGTCAGAGTCAGAAGTAATGTTAGAAATGTGAACTTTAGGTTTCTTCACCTCTGTAGTACTAGCCACTACCGGTTCAACTGTCGGTTTGGATGTAGAACCGAGTTTAGTGTCTATCATATGAATTACATTCTGTACATATGTAGACATCTTTTCTATTTTCTTCTCCCTTATCTTCCTATTAAAGCCAGTTTTGACTTCAAAGGCCTTCTCTTGTGCTATACCAAAATGCTCTATTTTGTCATCCAATGGAGCTTCAAGCAATATTTTTGCATAGAGCTCAAAAATGCTATCTTCCACTTCATATCCAAAATCTATAACCCATATGGTCCTAGGTTCAACTACTTCCATAAGAGTTTCATCAGTTTTTACCATGAAATAGATATCAGTAGAATAATTCTCTACAATGTTCTTGTTATTCTCTCTCTCTTCATCATGTTTTCTTGGAATCTTTTGAAATAACCCCAAAGTTTCTCATTTCTACCGATACCAAGACCGATGATTGCTTCCTTGATCTACATACCTACCAGTATGTCATGCACCCAAAGCTTCTTGCCAAGACTAGGTAGCTCATTTAGGAAGTAAAGCATTAGACATACAATGATATTACCATACCTAAAAGTTCCTTTCTTGATTCCCTTGATCTTCCCAAGGTTTAACATCAATTCACTCCTCATCCATTCACTTAAGCCATATTTTGCATTCTTCCTCAACATCTGATATGCAGCATGTATGCAAGAACTAGATATAGAATTCAATCGATTAGATTAAGTTACCTTATAGCCTAGTATCATGCTTGCAATTTTTATATCAATATCAGTGATTGTGCTGATCCTCATTGATCTGTTATCAGGAGTTGTATTAGTGAATTTCTTGACCCCAGTATTGGAGATTTTATTGTCAAGTTCTTGTCCGAGTGAGGGTAAGTTGATGACTGATTGAATAGCCTCCTTTGTAATCATGAAAGGTTGGTCTAGCCAGATAAATTCATTTTGAACCCTGCTCAGAACATATCTGATGACTTCATCCTTGAATTTCGGTATGTACAGAATACCAATTAACCCTAGATCCTCAATTGCTTTGAATTTTGGTTTGATAGTTCCGGAGTCTCCCAATATCACAGATTGATACATGATTTTGATATCCTTTATTTCTAGATCCTCAAGGGTGTAGTGAATGTATGTCCTCATATCTTCAACATACATCACACTGTTAGGAACCCTATAAAATGCTCCCGTGGAGTCTTCTTTCTTAGCAATTTTGGGAACCTCCTTGAATACAGGTCTTAACCTATCCCTGACTTCAAAAATGGTGGGATTTGAAATGAAAGTAGGAGATGAAGATCTAGATGCTATTTTGAAGAATACCTGAAAGTGAACACCAGTGAAAGATTAAATGTTTCTCAGATAACTGCTCAAAATCCTTCACAATGCCTTTGCACACTCTTAATTCACCTGAAATTCACCTTATCTTCACTCTGAATACTTGAATTCTCGGTGAGTGAAAATGAATTCACTTATCCCCTTTTATCAGTGAATAACCCTAATCTTCCTCTATAATAAATGCTTTGCCAACAACCCTACGGATGTCAATTTCACAGTCTATGTCGGGTGAACCTTGATGAACACAACTCTCCAGATCTCCTTAGATCTCTTATGGGGTAATATGTAGGATTTTGCAATTGCTTTGCCAACCCCTAAGGCGGTTACCAGTGGAATATCCTATCGATGGAGGAATACCCTATTCTACCGATGGAGTTACTAGTGTAGATCCATCTCCACTAGGTTCTTCAGATTTTCCAAACCCATTTCTTGGTGTGATCTTGTTGTATTTCTTCTACCTTCTACTTTCCTTTCTCATTATCTTTATCACTGCTAATCGGTTGAGTTTTAATTCTACAGTATTTAGAAATATGATCTATTTTGTTGCATGCATAACATGTAACATTTTTCTTCTGATTTGCTTTATCATATCTAGTTTTATTCCTTCACATACAATGATTAGCAAAATGTCCAAAATTTCCATATGCATGACATTTAACATTCATTTTGCAATCTTCTAATTTATGACCATACTTCTTGTAGTTTGAGCATTGATCGGGAACAAAATTGTAGTTTTGATTTGCTCTATTTCTACATTGTTTAGCCATATGCCCAAATTTATTGCAAACAAAACATCTTCCATTGAATTTATAAGCATTAAATTTCCTTACCGGTTTCCTCTGTTCTGATGAGTTCTGCATACCGGTTTTCTAATCTTCATTTGTAGTACCAGAGCTTTCTCCTTGTACAAATCCAAGTCCTCTAGGGTCATCAATTTGCATTTGTCTTTTCAATAAGTCATCCAACTATACAACACTAATCTTGATTTTTTCTTTATACTCACTTGCAATAGCTAGATCATCTCTTTGAGTTATTATCTGTCTTTCAAGTTCTTGTTCATTATTCTAGGAATGTACCAACTCATTTCTCAACATATCATTCTCATGACCCAATCTGCCACATTCTTCAAATTTGTTTTTCAAAGATATGGCAGTATTTTCTTCCTTCTACTTTCTATCCTCATTCTCTTTAGACATCCTCATATCAAGATCTTGCATTTCATTCTTCATGAGCATGTTAGCTTGACTTAGTTTCTGACATTGTTCCTTAAGTACATTTTTCTCCTCATCATCCGGATTTTGCAAAAGTTATTTTCTCTTGCCTTGAGCTGATGATAACCTTTCTTGCAAGATAAGAATGAACTCATTAGCAGAATTCAATTCTTCTTGCAATTTCAAGTTCTTCATCCTTTCAGCTTCATAATCCTTAAGAGCCATCTCAAGTTGCTTCTCCATAGCCATGTTCAAATATTATGGTTTCAAGATCTTCCTCAAGTTGTTAAACTTCTTCCAAGGTACTAGGCTCTGATACCAATTGTTGAGATCCAAGAACACTGAGAGGGGGGGGTAAATTAGTGTTCTACTAGTAAAAGAAGATTTTAAGCCTTTATACCAAACACATATAAACTGGTAAACAAATAAACATATAACTTGAAGTAAATAAACCATCCACATAAATGACCCTAACACACAGAATTTATACGTGGAAAACCTCAATGAGGAAAAACCATAGTAGGATTTGTGACCCACAATATCAATTCACTAGCCATATGAAAGGATATTACATATAATGGGGGCCTGCACTTGCAAGAAGGCACACTTCTCATCACTAAAGAGCCTCATTGACTACAAGCTTCTTCTGAAGTAAAACAATGAAAATGAATTCAAGAATGCATCTGCTATGCCAAATAGAGTTCTCGTTATAGCTCTGCTCTGTACCAGTTAATAAACTTGAACACTTCTACTCGTATCTCTTCTCCTCCACAATTGATTTCCATCCTATCCATAGATCATTGCATGATATGAAATTTGCATACAAAATGATCTACATACTTGTACTTTTCATTATCCATTTCTGCTATATGTATAACTTATGTTGCATCATATACCATTCATCATTGTCCAAAATGACCTAGAAAACTAACCTATATACCCATTACAAACCATATGCCTTATGTCGGCTTACAATACATTAAAAAATATATTCAATGTCGGCCTCGACAATAATTACAAAATAAATTCTTGATGTTAGCTTCCTTCAAGTACTGATGTTGGTGTCGATGTTGGTGTTGATGTCAGTGTAGCCCTGGATATTCCAATGTCAGTATTTGCCGGTATATGCCTCCTAATACCGGTGTGTGACTTCCATCCAATCTTGTTGCCATCAATGACAACAAAATGAATCTGATGAGTGTCAATTGCCAACAACATCCACAATAAGTTAGCACATAATAACATCATGATGCATATGTATATGTATATGTATATGTATATGTATATGTATATGTATATGTATATGTATATGTATATGTATATGTATATGACATGTATATGACATGTATATGTATATGTATATGTATATGTATATGTATATGTATATGTGTATTTATGTATATATGTATGTACGTATATGTGTATGTGTATGTATATATGTATGTATGTATGTATGTATGTATGTATGTGTGTGTGTGTGTGTGTGTGTGTGTGTGTGTGTGTGTGTGTATGCATATCTATATATATATACATATAAGGGTAAATGTACCAAGATGGTGAACAAAAAGAGGGGTATAAGTGGACACTTTTTTTCAAAAATCAGCTAAACTTAAACTTGGAGGAGCAATTTGAGACTCACCCACTCAAAATTTGAATATACCAAAAGAACAAAGATTGTATTACTATGAATATAGTTTCTAAACTACTAAAGTTTTTTAAAATTGGATAAGATTAAGTGGGTCAAATATTTTGTACACACAAAAGTGTTCCTATTTTTTTTCAACAAAACATAACATATTTTATGATGTACAAATGAAAAAAGTTATAGTTTCATTTACTATTTTGAAAAACTCTTTGGGAGAAAGATATTTAAGAGAGAGAATTATAAGTTATGTATTTGTTTATAATTTTTGTTGAGTATTTTTTTTTTTTGATTTTTCAAAGTGGACGCATCCTAAAAATTAGGTACCTATTTGTGCACATCACATAACTTCCACCAAAATAATCAAAAATTCAATTTTTTTTAAAGTGTAGAACAATAATATATAATTTGTTTCAAATTTGGACAAGTAGTGCCAAATTTATTTTTAAAATGGTACATGTCTATATCTAAGAACTCTGGAGACATTGGTAAAAGAAATTCAAGATTAATATGTTAATGTTGTCCAAATTTTAAAAAAATTATATTGTTGGAAAGCCCAAAAGATAGGTGAAATTATGGTGGAAATTTTACAATTACCCACTTAATAATGTGTAAACTTGATGACAATGAAGTTGAGAAACCAAATTGGAAGAATACAAAATGTAAAAGGGAGGGAAATCAGGCTCTCAAGCCTCAACCTTGCTATCCAAGGCTAAGTACAAGGAAAAACATGTACGCGTTTTTAAAAAATAAAAAACGTGATCACAATTTTTAAAAATTAAAAACTCAATCGAATTTTTTAAAAACAAAAATTGTGATCGAGTTTTTTAAAATAAAAATTGTGATCGAGTTTTTTAAAATAAAAAACGCGATCGCATTATGTTTAGTAAAAAAAAAGCGATCGTGTTTTGCTTACATAAAGATAGGTTAGAAACATGGACTTAGATGGCAATTCATTTAGCATTCCCTTAGTTTTTTTAGCAGGATATATACATAAAAGATAACATTTAAGTATAATTTCCTTCCTCAACTTTAAGTTATATTTTATGTATATATTGTCAGGATGTTTTAGAGTGGTTTCATATCTCTAGGAGTCATAATGCGGATTCTAGGTTTTAGGAGATCTTATAATTTTCCAAATAGTCAAATTTCAGTAATCAGCGAGCTTATATCATCATTCTCTTTCTATCTCTTTATCTCACGCTCTTTGTCTCCCCTAAGCTCTAGACCTATCTATTTTCCTATCTCTCTCCTCCTCCCTTCACCTCTCTTTATCTCACTCTCTCTTCTCTCCCCAAGCTCTAGATCTTATTGAATTTCTCAGACTTAAATCAAATTTCAGTAATCACTAATCTCTCTCTCTCTCTCTCTCTCTCTCTCTCTCTCTCTCTCTCTCTCTCTCTCTCTCTCTCTCTCTCTCTCTCTCTCTCTCTCTCTCTCTCTCTCTCTCTCTCTCCCTCCCTCCCACACTTTGTCTCTACTTCCCTATCTCTCCTCTCCCTCTCTCCACGTACCTCTACCTCCCTTCCTCCCTACCTCTATTCATCTTCATAAATCTTTCTCTCTACTTCTCTCTCTTGCTTCCTCACTCCCTCCTTCCCTCTCTATTTTTCTTTATCTCATACTCTTTATCTCCCCTCTCCTTCTTATTACCTACATCTCTTTTTATGCCTCTACTTTTAACTCCCCTAAGTCTCTCTCTCTCTCTCTCTCTCTCTCTCTCTCTCTCTCTCTCTCTCTCTCTCTCTCTCTCTACTTCCCTCCCTCCTTCCCTCTCCACTCTCTCTCTAACTACTTGTCTCTATCTATCCTCCCTCTCTTTGAATACCTCTTCTTCCCTCCATCGCTCTAAATATCCTCTCCACTTCTATCTATCTCACCTCTCTATATCTTTCTCCTTCTCTCTACACCTCTCTCTCTATCTATTTAGGTATTTAGATAAGTAGTGGTGGGTGCCAAAAGGTAGGTAGACATAGATAAGTAGAGATATAGGAAGGGAGGGAGAGAGATGTAGGTTGAGAAAAAGGTAATAGAGAGAGAGAGAGTAGGGAGAGAGTGAGATTGAAAGAATTAGCAAGGGAAGGTTTGGGAGATAGAAGAAAAGATAGAAATATAAGTCTTGTAGGGAGGGATATATATATATATATATATAAATAAAGAGAGAGAAGAAGAGGGGAGATAGTGATAAGTTGAGAGGGGGAAATAGATAGAGAGAGATGGAGAGGGAAGGAGAGAGATAGAGAAAGGTGAGATATACAAAATTGGGGGTGAGAGTTGGAGTGAGAGAGAGAAGGAGAGGGAGGGAAGGATAGGTATTCAAAGAGAGGTTGGGTAGATAGAGATAAGTAGTTAGAGAGAGAGTATGGAGATGGAAGGACAGATGGGGGAGGGAGAGAGAGAGAGAGAGAGGAGGGAGATAAATATAGTAGGAGAGAAGATAGATGGATAGAGAGAGAGGGTGAGATGAAGATTTATTTAGAGAAATAAAGGTAGGTAGGAAAGGAGGGAGATATATATATAAAGAGAGGGAAATGACAGATAGATATAAGTAGAGATAGAAGGGGGGAGAGAGGAGGGAATTAGATCTATGGGGAAAATTAAAGAGACTGAGAGGGAGGTATGTAGAGAGAGAATGGTGAGAGAGAGGTAGAAAGATATGTCTAGATCTTGGGGTGGAGAGGAGAGTGAGGTAGAGAGAGGTAGAGAGAGGGGAGAGAGGAAGAGTGATAGGGAGAGATAGGTATAAATATTGGGAGAAATAAAGAGAGTCAAATAAAGAGAAATAGAGAGGGAGGGAGTGAGAGAAAGATATATGTATGTAGAAAAATAGAGGTAGGGAGGGAGGGATGTAGAAGTATGTAGAGACAAGGAAAGAGGAGATAGAGGTTAGTATAGAGGGAAATGTTGGGAGTGAGATAAGTAGAGAGGAAGAGAGAGAATGGTGAGAGAGAGGTAGAAAGATATGTCTAGATCTTGGGGTGGAGAGGAGAATGAGATAAAGAGAGGTAGAGAGAGGGGAGATAGGGAGAGTGATAGAGAGAGAGGTATAAATATTGGGAGAAATACAGAGAGAGAGAGAGAGAGCATTATGAAGGGAAGGAAGTAGAGAGTTAGGGGAGTTAAAAGTAGAGAGGGATGAAAAGAGAGGTAGGTAGAGAGGAGTGGGGAGATAAAGAGTGTGAGATAAATAAAAATAGAGAGGGAAGGATGGAGGGAGGAAGCAAGAGAGAGAGAAGTATAGAGAAATATTTATGAAGATGAAATATAGGTAGGGAGGAAGGGAGGTAGAGGTATGTGGAGAGAAGGAGAGGGGAGATAGGGTTCAATAAAGACAAAGCATTGGAGAATGGGACAAAGAGAAAGGGTGAGAGAGAGGGAGAGGTATGTATAGAAGTAGAGGTAGAGAGGGAGAGGGGATGTCTATAGGGAGATAGAGAGAAGATATATATACTGACTTGGGTTTCCATCAATGACAACACCTGATAACCTTTGCACTGTCTCTTGCCAACAATCTCCCCCTTTGGCATTGATGGCAACACTTAGTGAAAAATTACTAAGTGTCAGAATCAGTACCACACAGTTCAAAACTCAAAAACTCAAAACTCCCCTTGAGATGAATATTACATTTTTCACTACCCTACACTCTCTCTTTGACATCAATGGCAAAGGCAAGGATCCACATGCAAAAATTCATACAAAAACTCTATACACAATAACATATGTACACATAGACATTCCTATCTTACATCAACTTAAATATATCTACAAAAATGTTCTTCAATGAATTCAAATGGCTATCCCAACCTTTCTTGAGACACTCCAAAACTGAGATGAGGCCACTGAAGAGAAATGTTTGTATTTATACCGACTGAAGATTTTTGGGATCATTGGTGGTCATGGCATCTTGGGCTTCCTTTAAAGCACTAAGCATTGTTTACAAATTAGGAACAGTTAGACTCTGAAGCTCACCAACTCTACCAATGATCTTATCCTTATCATGCATTAGGCTCTTAATCTTATCAAGTAAAGATATAACTTGACTTTGTAGACTAGCCACAGAAGTAGTCAAGGGATAAAAGGACTGAGAGATACCTGCCAATGGCTTCTCATTCTCCTTTATTTTCTTCTCAATATCTTCAACAAATTTAGAAAATGATAAACAAGATTTGTAGACATCGTCTCCTTTAGATAAGGCACTTTGAATATTCTTCACACAGGTGTCTAGCAAACTCCTATCATTTGTGATCATCTTCTTCAATTCACCAAATCTCTTATCATTAAACTCATTTTGGACCCTAACTTCAGCTGATTTTTCTAACAACTCAAAGTGAGTACTTACATAATTGATTAGGCTCTTCAGTTGTCCGCAGGGAGAATCAGATGTGTCCTTCAAAAATGTGGGCATTAACTTCTCCAAGACACTAGATGCAAGACTTAGCAACTCACTGTCCTCCATGTGATGTTTTAGGATCTCCTCTCTTGCCTTAGCCTGAGAAAGTGATGCTAACTTTAAATTCTGAATGGGAGAGAGAGAGGCCAAATTGATAGGCCCTTGTAACAACGTCGGATCATCAAAAACCATTTTATCCTTCTCAAGGAAGTCATTGACATCTTCTACAATGTCTCTTGCTTTAGAGACAACAACAATTATCTCAACCTTTTTATCTTCTATGTCAATTTTGCTTTGACCTCCTTTAGACCTTCATTTTCAGTTGGAGCTTGAGTCTCCACAGATGGCATTATGTCCATTTTTCTTGACTGATTCGAAGGATTCTAAGTATCCTCATCTTTATCTTCTTTCCCTGTCTCCTCTCCACCTTGATCCATCACATCTTCCTCTTATTTATTCACACCTTCCTCTACCAGAGCATAGGAAACATTCACTTCAACTTGTTCAACTTTTGAGTTTATTCCTATACTTCCAGAACAGAGGGATCATTATCGCCATGGGCTTCTTTTGTGACAACATCAAATTTGTTCTTTTCTAGAACTGACCTCGAGATTTTCTCTATTTCTTTAATAACTTTATTAGTTTTCCCAATCATAAGATTATTTATTCTAGTTTTTCTCCTAAATTCCTTTCTAGATTCTTTGATTATTTTATTTATATCCTCTACCTATATTACAAGGCATAGATTGACTAACACAAACTCTTTTAATTTTTCATCCTTAGCCTTAGCACTAACTCTTCTCATCTCCAAAATATCATATAGGCTTTTAGGGATTTCACACATTATCTCAACAAGAACCCTATTGAATGTATTCAAATACTTAATAGTGGCTTCTTCAAGTATCCTCTTACTGTCATCATCAAACTTATCATAAAATTTTGAAAGTGGATTCAAATTACCTTCCACAGTTATAGCTTTTCAACATTATTGATAGACATACCAGATTTGTCTGAATATATCTTCATCTTCTTGTTTACCTTTTCTTCTCCAGAGGGTTTGACTTTAGAGACTTTTGTGGCTTTTGTATTCTTGGTCTTGATTTATTTCACTGCCTCATCAGATTAGGTCTCTTCATCATCTTCAACAATGACATATACCCTTGTGCCCTTACCTTTCTTTCTCTTTTCACCTTTACCAAATGATTTAACTTGTGCTTTCTTAGTGTTGGCTAGCTTAGCAAAACCAAAGGAGGGTGTAGAGCTTTTGGATTGTCTTGACTTGCTAGGAGAGGCTCCTAAAATAGTAGATTTTTTCTTTGGTGGGTTTCTCCTCTTCACCTACCATTTTCCTCTTCCTGGCTTCCCTCACAGCATCTCTGGAGATGCCAATTATCTTTGCATACTCCTCAACCTATTTTCTGACTTTCCTTACTATCTTTGGTTTCTTAAATTGGCTATGCAACTACAAATATTTCTTTACAAATGTGCCAAATGTCTCTTCTGAAGTATCTATTGGCTTACTGATCAGGAGATGTTGAGCATACAATTCAAGTATTTTCTTATCTACTTCATACCCCATTGGTATGATCCAAATAGTTCTAGGCTCCACTACTTCCATCAAGCATTGATCTATGTCTACCATAAAACAGATAGAATCCTTATACTTTTCAACAATAGACTTAGGAATCCTTTCCCTATCTTGCATAATACCTTGGAAATTGTTGAAGTATCCCCAAAGAGTAGTTTTTTCGATCCTTGTTGTCAATGCTATATAAATGATCTATGATCTAAACAATAACTCGCTTGTCATTTGACCATTGAATATTTCCTACTCCCAAAACTTCATTCATGAAGTAGAATAATAGGCATAAGATCAAAGTGCCATACTTGAAGGTTTTCTTCTTATCCTACTTTACCTTGGTCAGATTCTTCATTAGCTCTCTCCACAACAACTCACATAGGTCATATTCGGTATTCTCCTTGATCATCTGATAGGCTGCATAAATTGCAGTACCGGGTACAAAGTTCTCCTGGCTAGAGTGGTAGATCTTATAACTGATAACCATTGAGGCAAAATTCACATCATGCTCAATTATGTCATTTATTGTCATTTACCTCTTGTCAAACTTTGATTCGGCTGCATAAGTAACAAGTTGATTCCTCACAAACTTCAATGTAGGCAAATCACTGGATGATCTCAAACCAGTTATGGCCCTAATGGCATCCTTGGTAATCTTAAACAGCTTGCTCAACCACATAAATTCATCATGCATTCAGCTCAAAACATACCGGACCCATTCACTCTCTTCAAACAACAAAAACTTGATGAATTGAATGAAATTATTCAACTCCAATTCTTTATATTCATTTTTGAGGTTATATCCTTCATCTTTGAGATGATTCATTAATAGGTTTAGTAATTGAGAGCTCCTAAGTTCATCTAGATTGGCATGACTATATGCCCTAACATCTTCAACATGAAGAATTCCATACAGAACAAATGAAAAGGCACCTAAGGGTTCTACCCAATAGATTTGAATGTATGTTTCTTAAACCTAGGGCGAGGCCTTTTAGTGATATCCATAATTAACGGAGTATCCATTTTAGAAATTTCAACTTGAAAAGCTTCGCAGGTAAATACCTTTCTTTTTGGATTAGGGTTTCACACAAAAAATCTTCTTGCGGTGTTGATATCTGGGAAATCTTCTTGTAGAGAACTCTAAACCTCTTTCTCTTCGAATGCAAAGTGACAAATGAGAAGGTAAAGTTTTCTTTTATCATTCGCACATCTAACCTTTTAGTAAAATAAATTATATTGCCCTAAACCTTCTGGATACCCTTGCTTCTCAGACTATTTTACAAAAATTCATCTACAGATCTTCAATATTACCCAATTTCTTCCAGAAATCCTTCCAACACATTTGCAATGTCCCAATACAAATTTTATCAACCTATCGGATTTAGGCACCAACTACTAGTAGGGGGAAATAAGATTTTCTTAAAAACTCCCCCAAGTCCAGAGGCCTTAAATTAATTCTTGAAGGAATTTCCAGCACTAGATTCAAGTGCGGATCCATTTCCTGCATGAATATCACTCTTCTTCACCCATGTCTTGTTTATTTGCTTCCTGATCTCATCCACATCTACTTTCCCTTTACCTTTATCATATTTTTTCACATTCTTGCTCTTGTCTCCCAGACCTATTATCTATACAAAAATTAAACTTTTGGTAAGTCTTACCCCTTTGCTTATTTCCCTCTTGTTTTCCCTTGTCGCAACCTTTCTGTGTTTCCTAACCTTGTCGCGGGGTTCTTAATTTTTTTTAAATGCCCGACTGCCTGATATGCTTGGGGAGTTCATGAGGGTATGACATCATGATAAGGTTGGATTTATGGTTATCTTTGAAATAATTTGATAGGTACAAACTTGCTCGATCTTCCAATCCTCCAACATCTTTGTGTTGTGCTAAATTTGATCTTCCTTGAAGCTTCAAAGGACATCTCTGTTTTCAAGTCAAGAACATTCTTGATGATGTGACTTCAAGCTCATGTGTTAAACTTGCAAAAATGGCAGCGTGAGTGGTGGTAAGGATAGATCATGCTTGAATGCCACCAGAATTAAATGACCTTGTCAAGACGATAAGAATGATTGCTTCCTGTCGTTACCAACTTTGACCTCATCAGTTGCCACATCATATACAGCTTTCAGGAACAATTCAAGAGAATATTTATAAAGTACCATCATTAATAGAAATTAAACAATCAAGGACATGCAAAGAGTGGTGGCATGTGTTGCAACATTTGATATTGCCATATTTTTTTTGCAAAAAACATCAATGTGTTACTTCTAAGGATAGCTAAGAAAAAGAGAGTGTCATGATTTATTTGCGCCAGAATGGTTTTGCCTTATGATGGTGAGTTTCCATTTCACAACCTAGATTTGAGTTGGCCAGAGGAAGAGCAAGAGGATATAGTTTGACATTTACGGTCTTTTGCATGGAAAGCATGTACTGATTTCAGTGATTATAGGAAAGTTACTATTATTTTAGGAAAGATTGCAAAACAAGCTGAAAATCACGAACAACATTTGCAAAATGAGCTAGCAGCAAGGAGAAACCTGGATAATTGACTTCGACAAGATGGTGCTCAAAGCTAAGAAAGGCCCCATAGTGCAACCAGATGTTGATGAATTGCAGGAAGATATTATCATGGGCATGTCTGACTTTTTTCGAGCTACTGTTTTCGATGAGGAAGAGTTTACAGATATCCTTTTGATGCTGATTGAAGAAGAAGAAAATGAGGACGAGATTGACAAATAGATCGCAGGGCAGACCCCAACAACCGATGCTAGAGCCTAAGTCTAGTGACTTTATAGTCTTGAAATTTTTGATAGGGTCTATAAATTAATGTTGTTTAGTGCAAGTTTTGTTTTGGAACAGTTGCTTTCAAGACTGTTACTTTCAGTAACCATTTCTTGGAACGAAAAAGACTTGGGAAAGGGTTATAAATAAGTAGATTGGGAGATCTTTGGGATCTTTTGGGAAAACTTTGTTTTACTCTTAAGACCATAAACTTCTTTAAGAACTTTTTCATTTCACTATTTTGAATATAGAAAAACAGTTGGTGGCTTTCAGATATACATAATCTTTGAATTATGGTGTGTGGATGCTTTCTGTTCTTTTGAATGATTATCAGTGGATGAATTTATATTTGAGATGGTGAATGGTTTAAATTTTCAATTGCTCCAAGATATTATCTGTGAATGATATTTTGTGGTGATTTGTTTTATTTGAGAATTTGGAAAATCTAAAAATAGTGGTTTGTATTGTGTGAATGCATTTGCAAATCTTTTTGGTTAAAAGCTCTTTTCTTATTTGCTTTCGGGTTAAAAGCATTTTGATTAATTCTTTATTCATTGAATATTATATGAAGGTAGTTGTCACCTAGTAAAATAAGTAGAGAATCAATCAGTAGATAGTTAGTTTAGACTGGTTCAACTATGATTACATTTGTAACCTTTGTGGGCATAAGAATATAGAGTTAGGTGATAAATTTGTTAACCAACAGGACCCTTCATGTCCACATTCTTGATTCTACATAATTTTGCAATGTGACCAAATTTGTTGCAATTGTAGCACACAACATTTCCCTGTCCAAATCTATTATTCACTTGATTTCCTCTTGATCTGCACTGATTAGCAAATCAACCAAACCTATTGCATGCAAAAAATCTAACATTCCTTCTATTGGAAGAGTTATTTATCATACTTCTTCATTCATTTGATTTATGTCCATACTTATTGCATTTGAAACATTGACTGAAGAAATATGGACCATTTTGATTCATTATACTTCTACATTGAATAGCTTTATGACCAAATTTGTTGCAAACAAAGTAATTACCATTGAAGCATGGATACCTTTGAGTATTAGGTTGTCTTACCAAAGACCTTTTAGGTTTGTTCTTCTGATTTTCTGACTTGGGATTGCTTTGACCAGATCTGGAGCTTTCACCTTTGTCAAATCCAAGACCTTGCTTGTCATCTGCCATCTTCTAGCTTTTAAGAATCACATCAATTTTAGCTGAGCTAATATTGAACTTCTCCTTGTACTCATTTGTAGTCACAAGTTCATCCCTGAGAATGATAATCTTCTTTTAAAGTTCTTCCTCATGGTGTTTGGAGTCTTGCAAGTCAAGCTTCATTTGGCCAATCTCATAATCAAGTCTGCAACATTCATTAGTTCTTTCTTTCAAGGATTGATTAAGATTATCTTCATTCTTCTTTCTTCCTTCAATTTCCTTGGTCAAACCCATCACCATAGATTCCATCTCATGTTTCAGGACTGCATTATCTTTTGTAATCTTCTCACATTCTTATATCTTCTCCTTCAAGGCTTGACTCAGGTGATCATCATCCATGCTTTTGATTTCCTTTTGTTTTATCTTTTCAAAAAGTTCCTTTCTCTTTTCCTTGGACTTGTTAAGTTGTTCTTTCAATGATTGAATAAAATTTTGTAATATTCCCAACAATTTTCTATTTTTCTTTTAACAAGATTACAATCACACCAACACCTGTTAGGGATTAGAATAAGAAAACTAAACCAACTCAAAGGAACCCTACACCTTTTGATCACTGAGAGCCCAAGCTGGGAGGGTGAGAGGATACAGTGATAGGGATCGTTAGATGCAAACTTTTGAAAATACTTATTACAATAATGGGCAGCAAGCCAGCCCCTTCCACTTTCCAGCGGGATAGAAAACTAGAAAGCTTGGAGATAAACTAGCCAAGGTGAAACAAGAACACTCTCAAGCACAAATCAATCAACTGCAGTATTTCAGCGGGAGGACTTATTACAACCAAAATCAACTCAACCGCTTATGCAGTGGGAGGACAATTACAAACCAAACCACTCAATCGCTTATGTAGTGGGAGGAGTGAGCTAACATCCTGATTACAAACATAGAAGGTGGTCAAGCCATCCTCTTCCACTTGTCCAGTGGGGATTACAAAGAAATATGCAAACAATGACAGCTAATGGTACTACCATTTAGCTTAATAATAAATCATTTTGAATATGGTAGCTAATATGAAATATAAGCTATTACAAATATAGAACTGAAGGAGAAGCACAAGAATAAGGAAGAACTTGCAAGAGAGAGTAAAAACCACAATACCAAACTATTTTTATAGAGAATATCATGTTGTAACTCCATCGATCAGCCACCATGCACCTTGGCACACTAAGAAAGCCACACCAACTAAGCACAAACAATACTGGAAAACTCACACACACACAAGAACCAAAATTGTTGAACACAATCCACCAAAATATCCCACACCAAAGCAGTCCAAAGCACATCCAACACACACACCAAAAGGTATGGCCAACAAAGAAGGTACAGCCAACAAGGAAAATGCGACCAACAAGGAAAGTATGTCCAGCAAGGAAAGCCATGCTCTTCACCAAAAATCGTACCCTTCAAAGGAATAAGACACCACACACTCAACTCTCCAACAAAATGCTATCCACAAGAATCAAAGAAAGAAATCCAAGATCAAACCATAGCTAGGAGTGATGTCTCAAACTCGAATCTGCAAAAAGACCTAGGAGGTTCTCACCCTTGAAGAATTTTGGAGTCAATATGACAAAATAACGATATAATTTCTTTGAGATGACCAAATGAAGCTCCACACTTTGTATTTATAGAATATTCTCCCCCAAATTCACTTCAAATTCCTTTCCAAATGAAATGCAACTTCATTTCATGTATAAGTGCCAAAGGCAAAATGACACTTAGAAATTTTAAATAAAACATTAGTCTATTTCCAAAGTGGTGAAATGGAGGCATAATGTAAAATCAATTTATCTTTTAATCCAATCCCCTTATCTCTCCAAAGTTGCATCAAAATAATTCAACCCATAGGCTAAAGTCCCCCCAAATATTTCCTAAATAGGATGCCAAAATAACACCATTATTTCAACAATACAATATGATGCCAAAATGAAATGTTAACTTAAGTCATTTAAATGATAAATGACTAAGTCCAATAAACTGCATTCTGAACTCAACTCTGCCTGCCATAAATAGAACTAAATCACTGAGTCATCCCATAAGACTTCTATAAATAGCCAGTGTTGCTTGGGTCAACTAAAACCCTAAAAATCATACTTACTATAAATAATAAGTGACTCACAACTCTGTTAGGGCACAAACCGAGACCAAATGTTACTTACTAAGAATAGTAAGTCCACTAAAGGATAGTCAGATGAAGTTGCATGTCATACTGTCAGAAAACTCCTGAAAAACCCCAAAAAATGTGCTATTCAGACCCTACTTACTAAAAATAGTAAGTATGCAAACCTCAACTAGACGTGATGCATGTATCACCACTGCGAAGCTCTCTGAAAACCCAAAAAAAATCCATGATCAGAAGTCCCAAAAACCAACCGCTTCCCACTTAAAATCCTCCCAGAAGTTGGAAACCCTAATTCTACCAAAAATAGCCCACAGGCCTCCTAAATAGGCTATTCACCACCAAGAGTGATCACTGGCTAGAAGGGGACATTACAGTCTGTCGTCCCCAAGATTTCTTTCCCTCAAGCAATCACAAGCTTGAATGTTGTAGAATCTCTTCACTCTCCCAAGTAGCATCCTCTACAAGTAAGTTCTTCCACTTCACCAAGTACTCCCTGATTGTCCTTCTCCTTAAGGAGTGCTCTCTGAAATCAATAATCTCTTCTGGAATCAGCACCAACTGCCCCTCCTCATCGAAAGGAGGTAAATCTGAAGAGACCACTATGTTGTGCCTGAGTGCCTTCTTGAGGTGAGACACGTGGAAGACATTATGAACTCTGCTACTCTTTGGTAGCTCCAACTCGTAAGCCATTGTACCAACCTTCCTGGTGCCTCGAAATGGACCATAGAAATGTAGCTTAAGCTTTTATGCTCGATTCTTCTTGAGAGAAGACTATCTAAAAGGTTGAATTCTAAGGTAGACCATGTCTCCAACCTCAAATGATCGATCTACACGTTGTTGATCATCATACAACTTTTGTTAATTCTACACAATTTGGAGGTTATTCTTCAAAGCCTTCAGAATATCCTGACACTGTTGCACCATATCCCTATCTTTAGGGTCTCTGCTATCTCCAAACATCAAATCAGCAAAGCTAGGGGCCTCGTAACCATACAGTGCCATGAAAGGAGACATCCTAATGGACATATGATATGAGGAATTATAGCAATATTCCCCTAAATGTAACCATCTCACCCATATTTTCTGCTATTTTGAAACATAATTTCTGAGATAGCCTTCCAACCATTTGTTAACAATCTTTGTTTGTCCATCAGTTTGGGGGTGGTAGCTTGTGCTTGGAGTAAGAACTGTGCCACACAATTTGAAAATCTCCTGCCAAAAGGTGCTTAGGAACTTGTTGTCTCTATCACTTACAATATTCTTGGGCAGCCCATGCAATCAAACACTTCACGAAAAAACACATTATCCACCTGAGCTTCTGTAAATGAGCTAGTGATGGCAAAGAAATGTGTGAACTTGGTTAATCTATCCACCATCACGTAAAGGCAATCCTTGCCATGAGCCTTTGGCAACCCCGTAATGAGATCCATCAAAATATTTTCCCATTTTTGGTTAGGAATAGGCAGAGGTTGCAACAAACCAGCAGGTAGAGTGTGCTCATTCTTGTTTATCTAGTAGGTGTGACACTCTTTGATGTAGTTCAGCACTTCATTTTCCATCCCCTTCCATGTGAATCTCTCACAAATCTGCTTGTAGGTCTTGAAATAACCTTGATGACTAGCAAGAGGAATGTCATGAAAAGTCTGTAGAATCTTCATTTTGAGCTGAGATTCAGGTAACAAAAAGATCCTACCCTTGTAGAGTATAAAACCATCAACTACCTTGTACCTTTCATCCTGAAAAGTACCCTCAATGAAGCTGGTTGCAAATAGATTTTTGCAATAATCAGCAAGCAATAAGTCTTTCCAATCAGTAGTGAGCTTACACAAGGAGCTCAAATGAGGTCTCCATGAAAGAGAATCTGCCACAACATTATTTTTTCCTTTGACATACTCAATGTCAAAGTCATAAGCTTGTATATTACTCACCCTTTTTTTTTGCCTCTCATTCAGGTCCTTCTAATGCATGAAATGCTTGAGGCTATTGTGGTTTGTCTTCACTACAAACTTGCTTCCTACCAAGTACTGTCTGAACTTGGCCAAGGCATGCATAATTGCAAGCATCTCCTTATCATAGATAGAATATAATATTTCATCTCCTCTCAATTTTCTATTTTCAAAAGCAATAGGATGTGTATCTTGCATAAGAACCAACCAACACCTTCTCCTGATCCATCACACTAAAGTTCGAAAGGCTTGGTGAAATTTGGTAAGGCCAAAATAGGGCATGAGCTCATAATCTCCTTGAACCGATAAAACACTATTTGTGACTTTTTTGACCACTCAAAAGCTCCTTTCCTAGTGAGATCTATGAGGGGGGCAGCCAACTAAGAGTATCCCTTCACAAACCTTCTGTAAAAACCACATGAACCCAAGAATCCCTTCAAGTGTGTAATGTTCTCAGGTGGTGGCCAATCAAGGATAGATCTAATCTTTTTAGGATTCACCTTCACACCTTTGACATTGATGATGTGACCAAGAAGGAGCAACTCTCTCATCCCAAATTCACATTTGGACTCCTTAGCAAATAGGGATTTGGACTCCAGTATCTTGAGCACTTCATCTAAGTGTTACAACTGCTCCTTCCAAGATTTGTTGAAGATGAGGATATCATCAAAGAATATGAGTACAAACTTCCTCAGCTGCTTCTGAAAGGTCTTATTCATTCAAGATTGGAATGTGGCTGGAGTGTTAGTCAAGCCAAAGGGCATGACTAGGAATTCAAAATGCCCATAGTGGCATCAAAAATCAGTCTTCTCAACATCTGATGCTCTCATCCTGATTTGATGGTAGCCCGATTTGAGATCTATCTTTGAGAAGAACACTGCACCATGTAGCTCATCAATGAGCACATCAATCCTTGGAATAGGATACTAATTCTTGATCATTTTCTGATTTAGTGTTCGGTAATCCACGCACATATGCATGGTCTCATCCTTATTTTTCACTAATAAAATAGCCGAAGCAAAAGGGCTCTTGCTTGGCCTAATGTAACCCATGTCCAACAGCGCCTTGATGGCTTTCTTGATCTCATCCTTTTTCTTCTTTGGGTACCAATAAGGAGTTGTCATAATTGTCTTAGTTCCTTCTTCCAATTCAATGATGTGTTCAGTACCTCACTCAGGAGGTCTACGAGGAGGTGGATTCTCAAACACCTTACTCCTTTTTGTAATCAAGGCCTGAATGTCATTAGGATAAATTATCTTCTCTTCAAGTGATTTAGATGGCATGATCATGCACTCAGGAGGTTTTCCAAGAGGAAGATTCCCAAAAATCTTACTCTTTTTTGTGATTAATGCTTGAATATTTGTAGAGTAGTTCCCCTTTTCTTCAATTGGATTTGATGTCATTATCAAACACTCTGTTGCCCATTCCACCTAATCATGGCGGATCAGCCTCTCCATCCTTTTCAATGATACAACTCTAAGACCACCATTCGACATTCCTCTCAATACTACCTTCTTCCCATCTGACATGAATTTCAGCTCCATGGTTTACAGATTTAAGGTGATCTCACCAAGAGATCGTAGCCACTGAATCCCAAGGACTACATCATCAGTCCCTCCAATGCTAACCACAAATAAGTCATCCCTTATTTCATGATTTCCCAATTTCAAAGACAAGCTGGAAATGTAATGCCCCTACCCTAGTCGGACTCGTAAAACCTGTTTGACCTTGGTTGACTTCCTATGTGGCATTTTTGAATGGTTGGTTAACCATGATGCAAGGTTGTAGATTTGATAAAATAAATAATTGTGCATACCTATTATTGTGCTTTTGCATCGATTTTTGTGTAAATGTAGTTGTTTCCTAATTCTGGTTATAAATCTCGAGCTAACGCCTTCATTGAATATGTATATGTATATGTATGCTTGTGTGATTCATGCGTGCAGGAGATTGCAGGTACAACACCGCCTAGGGCGAGGTTCATCTCCTTCGGATTCGCAAGGTTGAGTATACCTCCTCCATCGTTAGAATTCGGATTTGGGGGTCATAAAACTCTCGTCTTGCCTTAGCCATGGTCAAGTGAGCGTCGTGTGTGGTTCGTGGGGCTTTCTTTTCATTGGGTCACGTGTCGTGTGATTTGGTGGACTTCCTCGATTTGTGTGCCTTACGTGGGGTAAGTGGAGTTTGTTATCCTAAGTATTTAATTCAAGTTAATGAGTAGATGTACGCATTAGTAATTTAGAAATTTAAAATAGGTAGTTTCTTTTATATGAATAATCGTTAATTTAAGGAGATCGCTTTAATTATAATTGTAGCAAGCTTAAAGTATTTAACTTGAATTAATGTGTTCATTTACGCATTAGTAGTTGAGAAAATTAGAATAAATAGATTTCTTTCATGAGATTAGTCATTTATTAAAAAGGTCGCTTTATTATGTTATAGCGAGTTAATTTAATAGTTAATTTTAAAATAACGAATTCAATGAATTATGCGTTTTAGAAAGGAAGGATTTAAAGTCATTTGGGAAATAGAAATAAATTAATCATTTTCGCATTTTGGCAAAAGAAAAGGGTAAATTTTATTATTTAAAAGAAATTATTTTTTTTACTTGTAAAGTTGATATAGTATAAAAGATTGATTTTTGGAAATTTAAATTAATCAAAATGCTTTACCCTGGTCAATAGTTTTGAAATATAATGTAGGCCTAAATTAATATTGAGAAATTAAAATTTAAAACTAAATAAGAGATAGAAGCATGTTAATTTTAATTAGAATAAAACGAGTTAGATTTATTGAGTAGTGGAAAAGAATGATTTCCATTTTTCATGTTCCTTTTATTTTCAAAAAAATAAATGCCTAAATTCGAAATTGAAAATTAGGTCAAAAAAAAGGGGGTTTCTCATTTAACCTAGTTTTTGAAATATTTTTGGGGGTTTCTTTCCTTGGGTCATTTTTTTGGAAAAAAAATGGTTTTGGAAGGGAGATTGGGGATTTTGGACAAAGGTGGAGTTTTACAGCAGCAAATTTGGGGGCTCATCATCAAAATTCTTCCCAGAATGCGTATTGAGGTAGGAATCTATTCATCAGTTTGATTAAAACGTTTATTAAAAAAAAAGGGGGGTTTTGTATGTTTCTTTTCTTGCAATATTGGTTTTCAGATTCTCTATTTTTGTCTATGAGCAAGTTTCATTGTAAAAATGGACTGCAAATATTGTTGGATTGGGTGGTTATTCACCAATCCCTTCTATTTTTTTTGAAACCCATAACATTCTGGAAAAAGAAAAAAAAAAGAAATGGTTGTGACTGTGATAAATGGAAAATGGGGGTTTTTACGTTTTGTTGGGTTATTTCGTTCATGTTATTTCAAAAAAAGAAAACATTGTTCCCCGGTTGGTTGTTTATTTTGAGCAATCTGGACTGTGATTTTTTCTTTCA
This sequence comes from Cryptomeria japonica, assembly GCF_030272615.1. Lineage (NCBI taxonomy): Eukaryota > Viridiplantae > Streptophyta > Pinopsida > Cupressales > Cupressaceae > Cryptomeria > Cryptomeria japonica. The sequence goes on along the minus strand of NC_081415.1, from coordinate 220,107,751 downwards.
AAAATGGGAGATTGTTGGAAAACATATGGACTGTGATTTTCTTCAAAAAATGGAGAGGTTGCTGGAAAATGCTTTAAATCCCTATCTAAAACTGTGTGATGTGTATTGGGGATTTGCTATTTTTTATTATTATTACTAATTGTATATGTTGTAACTATAAAAAGAAAATAAAATAAAACAAAAAATAAAATTATTAATAACCTCTGGCTGGGAGGCAATAGGTAGCTACTGCTACCAGTTGGTAGCAGCGCTACCAATGGTAGCGAACTGCTACCAAATGGTAGCAGTGCTACCAGGGGTAGCGACCTGCTACCATTTGGTAGCAGCGCTACCAATGGTAGTATGGGCTGCCAAGGTGGGGGGGGGGGGGGGGGGGTGGGCACATGGGTGTCCACGTGGGTACCTTCCCTTTTCTTTTTTTGAAAATTAAAAAAAGTTTTTTTTTTATTTATTTATATTTTTTTTTATTATTATATATAAATTGTTTAAAAAAGAATATATATATATATATATAATATATAAAAAAATTTAAAAAAATCAAATTTATAAGTGAATTTAAATTTAGTTTAAGAGATTTAAATTCAGTTTCTTTTATATTATTTAATTTTAAATTCAGTTTCTTTTATATTATTTAATCCCAGATTATTAAATAATATTTGGATTTAGATAATCAACACTTAGTAAGTCCATACTTTAACACAAGTTATTAATTTCATATTGATTACGTCATACTTGGGTTAATACATATTATTAACATGGACTAAGTATTAATGGTGGATTAATGTGAATTTTTAAATAAAAGTTAATTTAGCAAACCCATAAACTTGATCGACATTAATGGTTAAAACGATATGTAAACGAATACCTCTACCGGATAATGCCTATGTAGATTTAAATTTCTATAATAGAATTTGGTTATGTAATGGTAAAACTTGATATGCTAGTGTTTGGTCATAAGTCGGTCAAGCCCCTAGTTAGGGTACCGTCAGACAAGAGAATCTATGTTCGTGTTTTTTTTTATGGTTCAATTTGATCCGCTTCTAGAAGGGATCACTATGTAATAATCAATCAAGGTAGATGTTGTATAGTGGATGTGTTTGCCTAAAGGGCAAAGATGTAATTGACATGAAAACTTATGTAATCCTAACTATATTAAATGTCAGAGGCATCTTGCAGTTGAGCAGACCCGGAGATGTAGCCCTCTAGGGGTGAACTGCGAGATCATATCTATGTAATGCGATGTTTTAGCTTCCTTTATTTCATACTTTAAGTTATCATGTATGGTTGTATCTTGTATGTGTTTAATGGGAATTAAATGCAGCTAAATCAAAGTGCATAAAATTATTCATCTTGATAAATGTAGTAATCAGGTTCATAAAACATTGTAAGTATGATTATGGAAAAGGATTTGGTTTATGTTAATTAAAGGAAATAATGGTGGAAAGAATCTCATTAGGATGCCTTTATTGTTTTAGCTTGATATAAGTTGGTAAATTGAACGAATGTAAATGGGTAACAAAGTTAGAAATAATGTCATAATTCCAAAGTTGAAATCTAAAGGATGAACATCATATAGGTATTTACTTTTATTTTCTTAAATGAGTATCGCCATGTTAATTATTTTTCACTATATTGGATGGATTTGTTTAGCTATTTCACGTCTTAATCTTAACAAATAATCTTTACCAAACTAACTTGATAATTGGGTGAACTCAACTATTTATCAATAATTATAACCCTAATAAATGAATTTATTTATGATTGCTAAAATTGAATTGAAAAGGGAAGGATTCATAGAGTTGTTTATATCTTAATCCTAGTAAATGTATCTCTTCATATTAACTTCATTTAACTAAAAAGAGTGACATGAAATAAGATGATTATATTCTAATCCTAATGGAAGGACGTCACTATGAACTTATATTTTAATCCTGTAATGATGAATATCATATTGCTAACTATATTTTAATTTAAAGGATGAACTCGTGTGTTCCTAATACATTTTCACCTTAATGAATTTAGTCCATCTATTAGCATTATTAAAACTTCAATGAATGAACTCTATGGCTACTTACATTTTATCGTCCATAAAAGAACTACGACTCTTTAGTTTGGTTATGCTTAAATTTTAATGAGGGAACCTCACTCTATTAATGGTAGTTTAATCCTTAATGAATGAATCTCATCTTATTTACCATAATTTTAAATTTAAAGGATGATATCAATTGTGGGTGGTTACCTTAAACCCAAATGAATGAACTTCGCAATATTAATTGCATTGAACCTTATGGGAGGCCTCTTAAATTAATTATGTTTTAAAGTGCAATGAGTAAATAACCTCGCGATGGCCTCCTATCCACCCAAAATAAATGAACGCTTCCTAAAATTCTAAGACGTCAATTTATTGAACATACATATAACCATGTCTTGTGCATTATCTCGTAAATTAAGATATCCAGCTTATTGGATCAATTGATAAGAGTTGAGTTAGGTGTAAGGTTACGTAATCGCGTTGGGAAACTCCTTAGGATTGTTTAGCCTTCCGTTGTGCTATCTAAGTTTTAGATAACTCCAAATTATCTTAATGTTGTAACTAATCAGTAATACTCTTAACTATTATTATAAAAAAAAAAATATTTACACTCTATTTGAGTGTTTTTGACTTAAACCCTTAGGGGTTTCCTGGCGGGGCATTACAAGAAACCATTTGGTTGCATGATATAGTGGAGCCATCAGCTACCATGACTTTGAAGCCTTCTACTTCCTCAGCCGCTAACCCCCTCTTTGCAATAATCCTCTCATCAATGAAATTATGAGTTGCTCCTCTGTCAATGAGAGAAATGATCTGATGTTCTCCAATCATTCCCCGAACTCTAAAGGACTCATTTTTTATAATGCTCGAGAGTTGATCAACCACTCCTCTATCCTCTAGTTCACTTTCAGGCCCTTTAGGAGCCTCTTCATACTCATTGTCCTCAATTTCAATTTGTTGTTTAGAGATTTCAGAATCTAATCCATCAGCTAAGTAGGTCTCCATTTGATGTAAATTTCCTTTCCTATGACACCTATGTCATGGGACCCAAGGTTCTCTACAAGAACAATACAAATTCTTCCTCTGGAGTTCTTGACGGATCTCATCATCCATCTGGGAAGGAAACTTCTTATGCTGATTAGAAAATTTATTCTTGTCTTTATGAAATGAGAAAGGCTTTGACTGGAATTTGGACTTAGGGGTAGCCAACTCCATGCTCCTAGCCTTCTTGATTGCTTCAGCTAAGGTGGGTGGGTCTAAGGATTTTACCCAACCTTTCAATGGTTCTTCAAGTCCTTCAGTGAATAGGACCACAAGAATCTTCTCGGAGATGCTACTAACCATAACCGAAAGACTTTGAAACTTAATTATGAAAGTATCCAATGAACCCTATTATTTAAGTTGAGCAAGCTCTCTAAAATTCACCTTCGGATCCTTAGAATCAAACCTTTCAATCAAATTATTGGTGAATTCAGCATAGGTGGTTATCAAGTTATGACCAAGGGTGACCAACCCATGGTACCACCATTCGTGAGAAACACCATCCAATTGCAAGGTAGAGAACTTGATAGCTTCTTCTTCGGGCATAGGCCTCAAGGACAAAGAATTGTCCAACTTATGCACCCATGCTCTAGTTGTACTCTTAATACTTCCATCAAAATGTGCTAGAGTAAACTTCCCAAGAGCTTGTTGATAGTCTCTTGGAGTGGAGTATCAATTATCATATCTCCCTTCCCTCCTCTTCTTCTGATTCATGAGTTGGTTAAGAGAAAAGAAATTTTGGATCTCTCGGGAAGTGATGCATACTCCACGAAACTAGCCCAAATCTCATCAACCATAGGGACTTCTACTTCAGAAGGTGGTACTTCCTTTGGAAGGAAAACTAGCTGCAAGGGACTTGACACTGATCCAAAAGGTATTCCACCATTGTTTCTACTATGGTTGTTTCCATTTCCATTACCACCAAAATTGTTGGAAGTGTGGCATTATTTCCATTGGTATTTTGATTTTGGTTTTGACTTTGACCTCCTCCAACATTTTGTTTAAAAGTGACTAACATCTGGGACATCATGTCCATCATAGTATCAAACTTTTTCTCCATTTTCTCAACAACCACAGTTGCATCATTCTAACCAAATATTCTTTCTCCCATTGAATCCACTGAATATCCTGAATCAACTTCCTTATCTTTGTTTCTCAAAACCTCTGAAAAAGTTTCCTCTACTAGCACTGATGGTATTTGATACTGTTGCCTCCTTCTCTGTTCCTGGTTGTAGTATCTGATATCTATTTCGCTAATGGAACCCTTCTATCACGCAGGCTAGCAGGATGTGTGATGGTATGATGAAAGAATAAGTATCTGGTAGATTACTAAGAGGGGGCAGGGTGAATCAGTAAACTGAAAAACTGATACAAACTCCCAAACTCAAAATCAAACACACAAAGTAAACTTTCACTTGTCAAGATCAATCTCAAGAATACTCAACATCAACTAGTTAACTGTTATACCAACTTAATAGTAAACAACTTCAATCTTGTAAACATCAAAATGTTTAATCATATATCAACATATTCCATCTCTCAATGCTTCCAATTATCATGCCTTGTCATAATAGTTAAGTAGTTAATCAAAACAACAAATAAGATCATAACCACAAAAGCATTCACCACTTGACACAAATATTTATACGTGGAAAACCCAAATAGGTAAAAACCACGGTGAGATGAGACTCACAAGGATAGCTATCTAAACTCTTCTGAATTTCGCCCTATTAGGATCCAAGCCTGTTAAAGCTTTTACAATAAGTCATGTTAAGAACTAATTCTATCAGGAATCACCCGATTAAGGGATTTACAAAAATGCCTTGATGAAAAAAAAAATACCCTATTAGGAGTAACCTCGGTAGAGGGTTTGAGAATACAAACTAATGGACCACCTTGTTATAGGATTTAAGAAGTAACAAAGCTTGTTAGAGCTTACCCGGTTAGGAGATTTCAATTCTGTTGTAGTTGTTAGAAAACAACAGGTTTTCTTGATTTGTTTGAATAGCACTACATTTGCTTGATCAGATCCTTCTTAAGCTTCAATCTGCCTTTACACAAACTGCAGATCCATCCACCGGTTTGGCAACCACACACTCAACTGATTTCTATCAATCTTGCCAAATTTGCCAACTCTTTTACAAAACAACTTCATCGACCTTAAATACAAATCAACTAGGTCGGTGACACAACAAAAACCTAATTCTCATCATTGAGATTACAAACAATTCGATAAAATCTTGATCGTTAGAAATCATAACAATCTCTTCACATTAATCAAGAAAACTTCAACCGCTCCATGATCCCCGTTTCATCGAACTTATAACTTATCACGCACTATGCATTTGATGCAATCCACTTTGCTCCTTCCCTAGACAATCAAACACGCCAAAATAACTTGAACTTATCCTCATACAATGATGATACGTGTCTCCATCATTACCACTCAACATTCAGATCTTAAACCAACAAACCTTGATTGGTTAGGGTTTATGAAAAACAGCTGGTAGGGTTTACTGGTTACAAAACATAGAAAGGTTTAACCCTATACACCAGTTTAACATACAAACTACCATACCGGTTTACAACATCTTCAACAAAGTTTATCACACCGCTTACAAGACAAAAGCAATAACAACAATAACATTAGAAATATCATGAATACCATTACAGGTTCAATTGACATCAATCACAACATAACGTATCATTAATGCAATCTTAATGTAAATGCCAACAATGTGTGGCTCTGATACCACTGTAATATCCCCAACAATTTTTTTATTTTATTTTAACAAGATTACAATCACACCAACACTCGTTAGGGATTAGAATAAGAAAACTAAACCAACTCAAATGAACCCTACACCTTTTGATCACCGAGAGCCCAAGCTGGTAGGGTGAGAGCATACAGCGATAGGGGATCGTTAGATGCAAACTTCTAAAAATGCTTATTACAATAATGGGTGGCAAGCCAACCCTGTAGTGCCCCTACCCTAGTCAGCCTTGTAAAACCAGTTTGACCTTGGTTGACTTTTTATGTGGTATTCTTGAATGGTTGAATTACCATGATGTAATGTTGTAGTCAGATATTATGATTATTGTGCGTACCTGTTAATGTGCTTTCGTATCCATTCTCATGTAAGTTTAATTGTTCTCTATATTCTTGGTATTAATCTCGAGCTAACACCTTCATTAAATATATATATATATGTATGCTTGAGTGACTCTTGGTTGCAGGAGATTGCAGGTACAGTACCGCCTAGGTGCGAGGTTCGTCTTCACCTAGACTCGCAGGGTTGAGTATACCTCTTTCATCCTTAGAATTTGTGTTAAGTGGTTGTAAAACCCTCATTTTATCCTAGTCATGCTCAAGTGAGCGTCGCCTGTGGTCCGTTAGTTTCCCTTTTCATTTAGGTTTGCGGGTCGAGTATTTGGTTGGCTTTCTTGGGTTGCATGCTTGGCGTGTGGTGTCTTCTGTAGGGTAGTTAGTAGATAGAATGACCATTAAGGGACGGTATTAGAATATTTAATTATATTTAATCCTAAGTAGTTATTTTGATTTAATGTGTTCATTTATGCATTAGTAATTAAGAAACTAAAGTAAATAGGTTTCTTTTATATAATTAATCATTTATTAAAAATTGCTCTATTCATGTTTGTAGCAAGTTTAATTTAATGGTTAATTTTAAATAATGAATTTATTCAGTTTATGCATTTTGAAAGGGAAGATTTAAATTTATTTGAAATAGAAATAATTTATTCTCTTTTGCTTTTAGGAATAGAAAGGTTAATTTTAATTATTTAAGAAAATCAATTTTGATTAGAAAAGTAAGTTTAATTCATATATATTTGATATAGTGTGAAAATTTTGATTTTTGAGAATTTAATTTAATTAAAAATATTTTACCCTCATTAATATTGTGAAATACAAATATTAGCTTTGTTAATATTGAGAAAATTAAAATTAAATGAGGGAGAGAAGCATTTTGATTATTAATTAGAAAAGCAAGTTTAGATTATTTGAATAGTTGAAAAGAATGATTTTTCATTTTACTCAAAAGTTGTTTAAATTCAAAAGTAAGAGATTAGGTCAAATATTCTTCCATTTACCCTAGGTTTAAAAATATTTTTGGGGGATTATTTTTGGAGAGCATTTTTGAAAATATTTTAGGAGAAGGATTTTTTGGAGGATTTTTGGGCATTTTGGGAAGGAAGGTTTTCTTGAGTTGTAGGTTGGGCTCTTCATCAGATCTTGCCAGGAATGCGAAATGAGGTAGGATTCGGGAGCATCTTTTTGATTTCTTGTGTTATTGGGTTTGTCTCTTCAAAAAATTGAATATTGGGGGAATGATTGTTCTTTAAGATTTCTTGCTTAAAACCTCCATGAATGTTCTTTAAATTTAAGTTTTAGTTTTGGGAATATTGATTGTTTTTGGGTCAAGATTGGTTAAATGAGAAAATAAATGGGTGTAAATCCATCTTGGTTTGCCAAATATGGTGTTGTTGGTTGAGAAAATTTGCTTATTTGAAAGTTGTTCAACAAAGATTGTGTATTTGGAAAACCATGTTCATGCTGGAAAAATTCTTAATATTTGTTGTTCTTAATCATTTTAGAAATTTAAATTTCATTTTAGTCTCTGTATAAGACTGTGGATTTAGAAAATTTGGGGTTTTATTTATTGTTAATTGTTTCTGGGTTTTAATCAAATAAATAAATTAAAACGAGGTTTTTTTCTATTTTAAAATCCATTGTTTTTTAATGCGAGTTAGGGTTGGAGGGCGGAGGAGCCGAGGGCTCTACCCATGCCCTCCTCCCCCTGGGTTGCTGCAGGGTCGCGACCACTCTATGGCCGTAGGGGGATCCCTGCGTCCACAGTGTGGCCGCGGGGGAGCTGTGGCGGTTTCCACCTCTCCCGTGATGGGAGGTGGGCCCCGCAGTGGTCTCCCCTTTTTTTAAAAGTTTTTTTTAAAAAGAAAAAAAATAATAAAACAGTTTTTTATGTAAAGTTTGTTTTTATATATTTTTATTTATTTATTTATTATTAATTATTTTTAATATATAGTTTTATTAATGAGGATTAATAAATATATATTAATTAATATTTAATTTGAAAGCTACATATTATTAAATTATCGTTAATATATATATTATTAATGGAGATTAATATATATATTAATGGAGATTAATATATATATATATATATTAATTAATATTTAATTTGACATTTTGTATTATTAAATTATTAATTGTTTATATTTTATTATCCAGGGATTAATAAATATATAATAATTAATATTTGATTTGGGTATTTGTTTTAATGAGGAAGTACCCTTTTGGAATAGATGGAATATTATTCTTTTTTTCATTGGAAATTCTTGAAATAAGATTTATTTATTATTTGGAAATTTCTAAATAATATAATATTCAGGAATATATTATTGTTGGATTTGTTTGATAATAGGTCATCTGGGAATTTTAGAAATGGAATACTAAATTATATGAGTAATTGAAAAATGAAATATTTACCATTCGATATTTTGAAAATTTAAAAGATATACTATTAGATTTATTGGAAATTTAATAATGTATCGATTGGAAAATTGGTAAGTTAATGATATCTTCATTTAGTAAAATAAATGGTTTAGTTATATTCTTCCTCTGTATTGTGAAATAGACAAATGGCATTATTGCAATTGTGGCATTGTATTCACCTTGTAATGGTGATTTTCCTGTTAATGTATTTTTTTGAAAAACTTAGATCATCTAGAAAACTTGATTGACCTTTATTGTTTAAACCAATAGGAAAGAAGATTGTCCTTTCCTGGTTATTGTCTATGCAAGTTTAATTTATGTATTCACTTTCGTTTAAAGTAATGGCAAGGCCTTGATATGTTTGTTGGACTCTGTCATTTGATTGATTTGGGGTACCTGTTTATGTCATCAGTCTCTAGTTTGGTTGTTGCCTTGTGATAGTGTTATAACTAGTCTTGTCCTTTATGCGGGTGTTGAGTGTTGATTTGTGGTTGACCATAGTGGGTCAGGTCTCTGGTTAGAGTACCATCGGGCAATGGACCTTGTATTTGCTTCTATTAAGTTCAATGGATCCTTTCCTATTCGGGGATCTTTTAGGTATTTATTGACTGATGTGGTCGGTTGTTTAGTGGTATGCTTGCCTTGATGGCAGGAATGTAAATAATGTGAAACTTATGTACCCTTAACTTATTTAAATGATCAGAGTGGTCTTGCAGTTGAGCAGACCCGAAGATGTAGCCCTTTAGGGGTGAACTCCGATATCAATTTGGTGTTATGTGATGCTTTTGTTCTTATGTTCCATGTTTAGTGTTAGTATGGATGGATGGAATTTTGATAGAATGTATAAGTGGATTAGATGAGATTTATCGTAAATGCATGTATGCAGTTGTCTCTTAAATGTAGAAAATTGGATCATGAAAGAATGCATTTTGATATTATTAATGAAAATAAGTACACATTAAAATATGTCATTAGTTATGATGAAATTTTAGTGCATTTTGGAACAAGATGCATGGCATGTGTTTAATGTAAAATTGAACGTAATGAATGGATAACAATTATTGGATTAACTCATCATATTACCTAAATTGTAATTCTAATGGATGAACTTCATTTTGTATCTACATTTTAACCTTAATAAATGAACTCCATCTTATTAGCTATATTTTAATTCTAATGGATGAACTTCATTTTGTTATCTACATTTTAACCTTAATAAATGAACTTCATCTTATTAGCTATATTTTAATTCTAATGGATGAACTTCATTTTGGTTATCTACTTTTTAACCTTAATAAATGAACTTCATCATATTAGTTATATTTTAACTATAATGGGTGAACTCATTCGGTTATCAACATTTTAACCTTAATAAATGAACTTCATCATATTAGCTATTTTTTATCTACAAAGGATGAACTCATTAAGTTAACTATATTTTAACCTTAATGGATGAATTCATATGTTATCTATGTTTTAACCACAATGGGTAAATTTCCTCATGTTAGACTCATCTTCAACCATAATGGATGAACATGTCCTATTATCTATAATGCTAATTTACTAAACAAATTATATCCTTGTTTAAAGTAAGAACATGAAATTAAGTTAACTTTCTTTACTGGGTCAGATATCGTGAGTTGAGTTAGATGTTAAGTTGCATAATCACGTTGGGAAACTCCTTAGGTTTTGTTTAGTCTTCTGTTGTGTTATCTAAGCTTTTGATAATTCATTGTATCTTTATGTTGTGTCTTATTTTTTTTTTTAAAAATTTGCACTCCATTTGTGTGTTTTAGCTTTATCCCTTCGGGGTTCCTGGGGGGGCATTACATTTGGTATCAGAGCCCAAGTTGCAAACACTGGGATCTCTGGTTTCGCTTGTGCCCTTAGTTGGTGTGAGGTGTATCGACCTTATGTTGTATGCTTGTCCTCCTTGTTGTATGAGTGTGATTTAGCAGACCTTAACTTGTGTGTAACGTGTGTGTTCACACCTTATTTTCACCTTCTTGATGTGGGTGCTTTGGAGTGATTATATGTGCTTTGTCTGCTTATTCAGGTCTTGGTCTATGATTTCTCTTATTCTGAAAGAGAGTCGTATGTACCTTCCTTATTGATTGTTGTACTCTTTTGACTAATCCATTTGGGTTGGTTAGTGTTGCCTTGAATCTGAAAGTACGAAATGTGCTTGTTTAAGGTTGTGATCTAGCTTATTGTTGTTCGCTTGAAGGACTAGTGTGGTAGATATTGAATGCTTTTTATGTAGCAAATTGAATAATTATCACCCTCCCTCCTCTCTCTCTCTAGAAATTAAAATGTTTTTTTCTATATGTATAATTATCTCTTATTTGAAGTTTTCTTTTGCGAGAGAAGGTTGTGACTTCTCGAGCCCTTGTGTGAGCCTTATAACACTTATGTGTTTTTAGATTATAAAAGGGCTTGGGTTTGAAAGTTCTTATTGGTTATTGAGGAAGAATTGTATGTTTACATTAAAGAATTCTCCATGCGTTTTGTAGGAGTAACAAAATTAAATTCTATCCTGAGTAAGGTGCATTAATATGTGAATAGTTGATTATGTGAAACTGCTTTGTTTGTAAAAGAAGTATCAAAAGGGAACATGTTATAGTAGCTTCGAGAGTGTATTAATGTGTTCCATGAAAGATTGTTTTATGTGCTTCTTTAAACCGGTTTGATTGAGGGTCTATTTTAGCAATGCTCCATTGAACTTGCCTTTGGATATATGTAATTGCCTTATTATGTTAGAAAGTGCAAATGAAAAGCCTGGTTGATGTTTATGCATAAATGTGTATTATTTAGTTGATAGCTCCTCGCTTATCTTCTTACCGTACCTTGAATTTTCAATGATAGGTTGCAGATTTTGATATGTTTTATTTTGAACTAAGAATAGTGAGTGTTCTCAAGAGGTCTTGTATTATTGAAGCATTGTCTGTCTTAATTTCTTGTTCGGAAAACTAGAACATTTTGTTGCAACCATAATAATTGGAAATGTCATGTTAGGCTATTGGCATCCTCCTGAAACGGTAGCAAAATGAAAACCGTGCAATTAAATGATAGACTTATAGTGAGAAATTTTAGCTTGTAGTGTGATCTTGTTGATCTTGTGTCTTTGTAGGAAATAGTTTGATTATCAAACTCTCTTTCCCTTCTCTTTGCCTAAATCATAAGATTTTTAGAAATGCTACTAAGAATGCACTAATTTAAAAAGAATTTTTATAACGCATATGAAATTGTATGTTTTCTTTTGGGCTTCTTATGGAAAGTTGAAAGTCTTAAGCTTCAAAAAGAAAATTGCATAGTTAGTAATGTGAATTTGAATGCTTAGTGGAATTTGAGAAAGATATAGGAATGATGTTATTTCCTTATGTAATTTTGAATTGTTAAGAATTTCAGTACTTGTATCTAGAATAAACTTGATTTTGTTATTCATGTGGAAAGCATAGTTAAAACCTTCTTTGAGTAGATGATAGCGTACTAAAAATTACTCCCTGTAAACGTGACTAAACCAACAATGGTGCTATTTCTTGTGTATTGTAAGAAACCCGTGCTTGCTATGTGTACCCATGGGATGGTGAAGTAATCAACCATAGAGGATATGTTTGCTTATGAGTATGGAAACCATACTATTTATGTGATGTTGCTTATTTGTTTCCTTACTGAGTGCTAACCCACGGGTTGTTGATAAGTCAATATGTGAAGGGGTAGTATTAGAAGTCACCATTCCTTGAATAGTATGGATCGACATATGAGTAATGTCTATGCAAAGCGACTTTAGCTTCTCTATTTCAAGGAAAAATATAGTTAAATAATGAAACTGTATTATAGGTGTACTCAATACTTTCCCTTTTAATGAACCGATTTATAAGGTTTATGTGTGCCAGCCTATTCCTATCCCTTATTTGAGCATATTGATGTCAGTTCTTGAGCAGAATGATGGTTTTTATTGGAGGATCTTTTGCCTTGTCTTCATGAAAGGTATGTTATTTTTCACATGAGCTGCCAATTGGCCAGCGTTGGTAGACATGTGGGTGGACCTTAGCCATGTATACCTCTGGCTTACGATGAATATCCTGAGAGGTATGTCGCTATGCGAGATGTGACCTGCGCGTTCCCTTTTTCGCGAGGTGCACTGCCATCCGAGATATGTCCATTGTGTTCCTTTTCCGCTTGGAGTATTTCCATGTCGTGCTGAGACACAACGCGGGATGTAGTAGACATTGTCATACGGCCTACCGACTAGTTTAGGGTAGAGCCATGTCACGTGACGACCTGATGCGGGGTGATGTCGAGGTGCACATTGCCATGCCATGCGGATGTGTGACTAGGCCACACCACATGATGAGCTATTGTGATAGCTAGACGATTGTTCCTTCCTTCCTCGTTGGTGGCTAGATGCTAGTCACATAGTGATGTTATGTGCACTTATGATATTTTTTATTAATTCCTTGTGGGCCAGCAATTTATTTTATTTTGACCTTGAAGGTTTAGCCATGATCTTGCGATCTTTTGCTTACTTGATTTGGTGTTGCAATTCCGGAATTATTTTCTTGCCTTACTGTTGGAATTGATGATTTATTATCTTTATTCATCTATACTTTGGTGTCTAAATTGGTTTATCCTTATTATTTTTGTATGTTGGTCTTGTGTTGAAATGTGAATTCCTCTCCAAGAATGTAGGAGACGGTCTTGGTTGAGTGTATACGAGGAAGTAGGCGTAGGGAACCTTGAGGATGGAGGTATGTGAGGTTGTGAGACAGCTAGGATCCACTACCTACCTATGTGTGGTGACTATCTCTTGGAGGCTAACCACATTACGCAACAAGGGATGTTCACGAGGGTCTTGTATGGAAGGTAGCACCACTATGGTGTGCCCTAGCACCATCAAGCCCTTGAGTAAGGTGTTGGATATTTATGATCATATTATTGTTCTGAGATCAGGCATAGAGATGCTGATCGTGCATGTTATCTTTGACCAAACACAATACCAAATTGCTATTATAAGCAATTACAAATATAGAACTGAAGGACAAGCATGAGAATAAGGAAGAACTTGCAAGAGAGAGTAAAAATCACAATACCAAACTGCTATTATAGAGAACAACCTGTTGCAACTCCATCGATCAGCCACCATGCACCTCAGCACACAAAGAAAGCCACGCCAAATAAGCACAAACAATACTGGAAAACTCACACACACCCAAGGACCAAAATCGTTGAACACAATCCACCAAAATCTCCTACGCCAAATCACTCCAAAACATGTCCAGCACACACACCAAAAGGTACAGCTAGCAAAGAAGGTACGACCAGCAAGGAAAGCCACGCTCTTCATAAAAAATTGCACCCTCTAGAGGAAGAAGACGCCACACACTCAACTCTCCAACAAAATGTTATCCACAAGAATCAAACCAAGAAATCCAAGATCAAACCACAACTAGAAGTGATGTCTCACACTCAAATCTACAAAAAGCCCTAGGAGGTTTTCACCCTCGAATAAGTCTGGAGTCAATCCAACATCATAACGATATAATTTCTTTGAGATGACCAAATGAAGCTCCACGCCTTATATTTATAGAATAATCTCCCCCAAATTCACTCCAAATTCCCTTCCAAATGAAATGAAACTTCATTTCATGTATAGGCACCAAAGGCAAAAAGACACTTAGAAATTTTAAATAAAACATTAGTCTATTTCCAAAGTGGTGAAATGGAGGCATAATGTAAAATCAATTTATCTTTTAATTCAATCCCCTTATCTCTCCAAAGTGGTGTCAAAATTATTCAACCCATAAGCTAAAGTCCCCCAAAATATTTCCTAAATAGAATGCCAAAATAACACCATTATTTCAACAATAGAATATGACACCAAAATAAAATGTTAACTTAAGTCATTTAAATGATAAATGACTAAGTCCAATAAACTGCATTCTAAACTCAACTCTCCCTGCCATAAATAGAACTGAATCACTGAGTCATCCCATAAGACTGCTAGAAATAGTTGGTGCTACCTGGTTCAACCAAAACCCTAAAAATCATACTTACTAAAAATAGTAAGTGACTCACATCTCTATTAGGGCACAAACTGGGACCAACTATTACTTGCTAAAAATAGTAAGCCCACTAAAGGATAGTGAGATGAATTTGAATGTCATATTGTCAGAAAAATCCTGAAAAACACATAAAAATGTGATATTCTGACCCTACTTACTAAAAATAGTAATTATGCAAACCTCAATTGAATGTGATGCATGTATCACCATTGCGAAGCTCTCTGAAAACCTAGAGAAACTCCATGATCAGAAGTCCCAAACTCCAACTGCTTCCCACTTAAAATCCTCCCGGAAGTTGGAAACCCTAATTCTTGCAAAAATAACCTATGGCCCTCCTAAATAGGCTATTCACCACCAGGAGTGATCACTGGCTGGAAGGGGACATTACAAATTCTCAACATCCCTAATATTTTCTTGCAATTCCCAGACTTCAGTTTTGGACTGATCAAGATCATCTAGTGCAACTAGGAGTTGTTGATGAAGACCACCAGAATCCATTAAATCGCCTTCCCAGATCTTCCTCAAGCTATTAAGTTCCTCTGAGGAACCAGGCTCTGATACCAATTGTTGGAATCAAGAAACATTGAGAGGGGGGGTGAATCAGTGTTTTACAAACTTTGATATTATTAATTTGTTCTTTTAACCACTTAATACATTTAATCAAAAGAAAGATGCAAGATCATAAAACACAAAACCACAACACCATAACATAAAGATTCTTTTACATGGAAACCTGATTAAGGGAAAAAACATGGTGGGGATGAACCTAAAAAATAAGTATACTCTACTGAAGTATTACAATGGTGAATGCACATGCATTTGGGCTCACTACCTAGAGCTCACTGCTCAAGAGAGAGGCTCACTGCCTTCAAATTAATACAAAATATCACTAGAGTGATTGAACTAAAGAATAACATCTACAAATGCCTAATTATAGTTCCAGTTAAGCACAATAAACTGATTTTGTACACTTCATCTCTCACTTCTCTATTACACTATTCTATCAAAGATCTGGAGCATAGATCTCTAGCCTATGCATGTGAAACTGCACATAATTAATCACTCACCTTACACATGCTCAAAATAATCAAAAACATCAATCATATATATCCACAACAAGAAATTAGATCCATCACTAGTTGGCTCATGAACACTTAACACATTATTGAAACGTGTACACACTATTAGCCAAATTTGAACACAAATACTAATGTAGACCAAAATGATTGATCACATGTTACCAAAACTATCGGCCAAACCTCTTGGATCACAAAACCAATCACAAAAACCGCTCCATCAAATATGCACAAAGATTAACTACACAAGTCAACTTGTCCTATACTGGCAGATCGGAGCTCAGTACTCAGAAGCTTCTAACTTGCACACCAATTGCCACTGCAGAACAAAACTTTGGAATAAGGTGTTCCAGACATCCATCTACCATTCCTTGGATCCGCAAAACAAAATGTTAACCTGAAAAGAAATTCGAACCAAAATACTAAACAATGTCAGATGCTCTGTTCTAAGCTTGTTGGACTTGAACAACTCTCCAATCTAACTTCTGGTATGATCAAATAATGTAACGTGGATGGGTACATTGACTTGGGTTGCCATCAATGACAACACCTGATAACTTGCGCAATGTCTCTTTCCAAAACTCCCAAGCTCCTATTTATAGGTGTTGAAACCCTAGTTGCTTGTATTATCTTGTTGTGCTCTCTTGTAAACCTAGTGATCTCATTGTGGTCTATTATTTGCCAAGTTAGCCCATATCTTTTGTTTCTTTGTCTACCCTATTCTATTTTTTTTGTCGAGAGATGATCCAAACATTTTTGATAATTTTTCACCCAATCTCTCAAGGGGCCATGCCATCACCCTTATGGGGGCATGTAACAGTTAAATTTTATAATCTTCTTTCAAACAACACGGTAAATTGCATTGTCTCAAACAGAGACAAAATGTAGACACCTAAAATTGTCCTTTAATTAAATAAATATTTATTTATTTTTTAATTATTTTATCCTAATTTCTTCTATTAATTAGATTTATTTAATTTATTTAATTAATTCATTAGCCTTTTCTACTATTAATTAAATAAATATTTTAATTTATTTAATTAATTCATTATCCTCTTCTTTCTATTTAAAATAAATATTTAATATTTATTTAATCTCATCCCTCTTTCTCAAATTAAATAATTTTTTTATTTATTTAATTTATGTGGTCCTTCTATTAATTAAATAAACACTTTTATTCATTTAATTGATTCATTTAGCCTTTTCTTCTTATCCACATGATGACATGTCATTCTAAACACTCACTTCTCAATCCTAACCCTTAATTTTTAGGATGTTCTCTATAAAAGAGGTTTCCTCCCCTCATTTTCCATATAGCATACTTGGAGCATACATACATTTTGTCAAAATCATTCAATCATACATCATCTTTGCAAACATAGTTATACATCATCACAACCATATTCATTCTTCCTTGAGCTCTTGTGCAAGTGCTACATAAATTTGAGAGCAACCATATCAAAGATAAGATCATGGAGGATAGGAGAACAATGGAGACAAGCCTACTTTGTATGTGAATGGTATAATCTTTGTTATTTCATTGTTATTTACATGCATGGTAGATCTCTATTGATGTTGTGTTGAATTAGTTTGTATATCTAGGGTTTAGTGGTTTGATCTTTAGAGTAACTTACAGATAAGGTTCATAATTCGACATAAACAACTCTAAATCTTAATGTTTTTTAGATTATCTAATGTCAAGAGGCATTCTATAGTGGAAATTGTTCAAAAAGCATCATATTTTGACTTCATAAACAAAATCTCTTACCTTTTACCTTAAATTGATAGTCATTTACACATCAAATAATTAATATTTAATAATAAATGTTATATACATCTATCTATGATATACCAAATACATAAAAGTTGATATGTCATACAATCTGCTTTGTTGTTTTTCAAATAGAATTCACATTTCATTTTTTCCTTTTTCAAGTAAACATTAATTTGAGTGGAAAATCATGGATTGTGTGATGCTCATTCATTTCTTCAACCACCTCTAATGTATTCTTAGATACTCCATATTTAGAAGTTTTATTTATTTATTTATTTATTTATTTATGCTTATAGTTAGAACATAATATTATTGATCTTCATGGATTAATAACTTATGCAATCTATTGGTTGAAAATTTTGTACACTAGGGAAGATGTGCAAAATTATGGTTTCAACCATAGCACGTGAGTATAAAATCTCCTAATTTAGGGAAGGCTCCCCCTTTTCTAATACTAATTTAATCTAAAATGGACGAGACAACAACCTTTTCTCTTTTTTCAGAAAAGATTATGCTCTTTCCTCTTCACAAAAAAGAAGCAACAAGTATGAAGTAATAACAACAGTAAATTAAAATGAAACCAAGAGTGAGGAAATGAAGTTTCCAAAAAGCACAAAGACTTATGTCACTTCTTCTGGGACGAGACAACAACAATCAAGCTCAAAGTCTTGAATTCTTAAATTCCTATCTACCCTTTTCAAAATGATGTAATTTAAGGACAATCCACAACATATAACAACACAAAGTCTGTAAGTATGATGCAATAACCACAACATACAACAAATAGCAACACAAAGTCTACTAGTATGATGCAATTTTAACTACTTTGTATGGGAATTACTACAAGCACAAAGTCTTGTAACTTTTCTCAGCTTCTAACCACAAACTAAACTAATTTCACCTTTGGCATTTGCAGCATAAAGTCTGTAGATATTTTGGGTGAAGTTCTTCTTAACAATCTTCCACAACTTCAAATAAGCACAAAGAAATGCTCCAATATGATATAACAACACAAAGGACGCAAATTATGGCTTCAACACAAAGTCTAAAGCTCCAACTCTTTGATATTATTTGAGAATAAACAATTTACAACTTCAAAGCTCAAAGTCTTTACAATTGCAAAATTATGTAGAGTTTACTTGCTTGCCAAAAAGATAAAAAAAAATACATAGAGCACCCTCAAATATATATAGGAGAGGGGCTTTGAGAAAAAGGTGGGAGGATCCTAACTAATTTGAAAAAATCTCTCAACCACCATGACTTATTCCAACTACAGTCCTAATCTAACTCAACTTGTAGTTGTCTTACAAGTAATTACATTTTACAAAAATGCAAGTGAAAGAAACACTTGAAATTACAAAAATTGTCTTTACATGTAACTTGAAAGTAAGTGTCATGAGACACTTTTTATTTCTTTACATTCTCAATCCTTAAAGACTGGAAATTGTTGATGGATCTCTGCAATTCATATGGATTTGGACTTGTTGTATTTTTGGCAACCGCAACAGTCTTGATGATGACATTGAAATACCAAACTATTGCATCTTTGTGTTCTTCAAGAGTGGTTTGCATTTTATCCAAGAACACCTGGTAACTCACGAACTTGTCAATCGAAGCTACAACAAACTGCTCTGATTCTAACTCCTGACAAATGCTTGTCACTAGGTCATCAAGAATCATATTTTCAGCAAGCAACTCTATATCATAACTCATAATTTTGCAATATATTTTGTCAAAACTAGAGATGATATCATTCTCAGCTTCATCTCTCATCTCAAGGGTGGCTTGCACATCCTTGATGAGATCTTTGATGACCAATGACTTGTTTTTCATGAGTTCCTCAAATTCTATGTACTTTTCCTTGTTCGGAATCACCATGTTGCTACATAGAACTTCCAATTTGATCAGATCCATCTCATGCCAAATATTTAAGTCTTTTTCAACTGAACTTAGACTCTGGTTGAAAGTCTCCAAGGTCTAGTTCAGTTTTACCTTCACTACTCTTACATTGCCCAACACATGCAATGCTTTCTTCACCACTTGGGTACTTTGATCAATCAGTTGATCTACCCAAGAATCAATTTCTTTAGCCTTGCGAGCAACTTTCTCCACTTGTTTGATGGATTCTTTAGAAGTGGAGGAGGTCAAAGGATCAACCTGCTCTAAAGAATTCGTGATCTTTTGGATCACCATGATGAGTTGTGAATTCTTCTCTTTGAGTTCATCCTCCTTTGCAAGAAACTCATTGTAGCTTTGAACTAGAGAAGCGAAAAAATATTGGGCATCATGCTTGAGACCAAAGTGTGTTTTTTTGCCAAGTTCTATCCTGGTGAGCCTATAATCTGACAACTACATCTCTTCTGGTGGCTTCTCTACTAGTGGCTTTGCTACTTTTGTATATTTCATTTTATTCTTGCCCACTACCACCCACGAAACTGTCCTTGCATTCTTGGCAACTCTGGGCTTAAGTTTTGCAATCTCTCAAAAATCAAAGACATTAGGAGAGATTTCTTGTTTCTTCCTCTTAGGTGTGATTGAACTCAGCCATGGGGGTAGTTCTAATGTGTTTGCATCAAAGATAACAACTGTGGTTTCTGAAGAAATGGGCTCTACCTGTACCATAGTTGTGACTCAAGGAGGAGCTTCTGTCTGAACAACAATGTGTCTGCTCAGACGATAAATAGTGACTTGCCTCCATCATGAACCTATCAAAAATTGTTGTGGAAGTGTCAATCTCAGGAAGAGAGACATTCGATAGGATGCAATATGAGGGTTTGATATCAAAGACATTCTCCAAGCCACCATGTGAAACTTCAATAGGTACTTCCATGCTAGTACATTAGATGTAATTGGTTCCACAGGCTCCACATGAACGATAGAGAAAGAATCTACATCCATATCAATTGGAGACATGGGCACATCTAATGATAATTGGGGAAGGGTTGTATGAGGAGATTCCAAACCTTCAAAAGGAGGTGATCCTGTAGTGTTCTCCTCACGATTATCATTGTCAACATCTTCAATGACATGAATATGTACTTTTAGTTCCTCCTTCCCTTTTAGTGATACTTTTGGAGGAGGGATAACCAAAGCTCTGTTGACTCTCAACTTGATTCTTGTGCCAGAAGAAGAGGCACCTTCTTTAGACTTAATCCTGACCTTGAAACTTCGTCCAACAAGTCCAGTCGAATCAACTTCTGCTCCACCTTTGATCTTGATAGTCCTAACATTGTTATTTTTCAACCAAGCATTGGTATTGACGAGGATGGGCTGAAATCTATCAAAAATAGAGTCGCATTCCTTCTTGGACCACTGAGGAGAAGGAAGAGGAGCTTCAACAACTCTTTGTTCTGTGTACTCTGGATCAAGGATCTTTCCATCATCTACCATGCCTTCTGGAATCTGGGTTAAATCAAGGTCAACAATTTGCTCCAAGGTGAGCTTTCTATAGTCCATCCTTCTAATTTCCTCTTTAGTGTGAAGATCAACCCAGATGTCTTCTAGATGGTGGACTGAGTGAAAGCCCTTTTGATCTTATCTTTCATTCCTTGGTAATCAAAATCCTTTGTTGCAATGACTTCTTCAACTTGATCTCTTGAAGTTCAATTTCCATCGCTTTGGATCTTGTTGAAGTATTCAAAGAGTACCAACCAATCTACAATGGGTTGTGTGAAGAAATGTTGATACCTAGCTTATGATTGGCAAGTTGTACTACATGAACTGCCATCAACTATCTCGCCAACTCCACTAGAATGATTTTATCTGTAGGGTACCTTGGCAACATATAAGGTTGGCCTTCAAAATATCCAACTCTCATGTAGGTGAAAGTTGGAAACTGCAGAAACAGGCAACCATACTCATTCACCTTCTTCCAAGCTACCTCAAAGACTCTCTTGTTCTTGAGGGTCTTATCAAAGAGACACATGAAGTGTCCAAAGAATGCATCCTACACTCTTCTATAATGAATCTTGTTGGGCCTAAGGGTCAATTGATCATAATATTTCCATACAAGCACCAGTGATCTATCACCCTTAGTAGAAAGACTAGGAAATTGTCTGAGTGATGCTACAATATACACCAGATATGAATTCATATAGAAGGTGAGGGTATTGGGAACTTGTGATAGCTGCTCGCATAGGTTGTCGATGATGATCTCTCCCCAGAAAATGTGAGATTGCCCCTTCTGCATGTTCATGATATATTTATACATCCAAATCTTGAACACATTAGAGTATTTCAAACCCATAATCTTGCTAAGAAGGGTGATCATGTCTCTAACTTCTTCAATGAAGTTGCAACGATAAATCTTAGGCCATCTAGAAAAGCAAGTCCTATGATTCTTCAACCACTTAGCATTAATATGCCTGATACAATCTAACCTTCTCTGATTGTAGTGATCTAGGACACTTTTCATTGTGATTTTTGCATATACGAGAGCTGCGGGGACTCTAAAAAATCTTATCAATAGTTTTTGCATCCAACCTGATAATGACATTCCCATTGTCATCTCTAATCGTTCTGGTTTCTTTATCAAGGTGGGACGTGCATGCAAGCACAAATTCAGGTTCTAAGGCAGCCATCGGGAAAGATGAAACCAAATGAATATGGCTTCTCAAAAGCAACTGCATCTCGTGTGTAGGTGATCCTTCTATCCTTTCCAAGAATTCAGACATATTAACGTGTTTGATCTCTCTGTCCTGAATCTCATCAATGAGAGAGACCACCTGAGTGGGAGCAATCTCATTCCGATATTTTTTGTACTTGTATTTCATCTTCTTGTTTGGCGATGATGCCGACTCTTCTGACATCGAGCAAGAATCTGCAACACTGTGATGAAAATTTAAAAGGGTAAGAACATCTTCAACAACAACTAGAGATTCCATAGTCTTCAAACCTTGAAAACTAATGCTCATAACACAACTTGGGAAGGATTTCATTATGAAACAACTTGGACTAACTCAAAGATGCTTTATGGATAAGCTTGGACAACGATGGGAGGGAAAATCGGATCTTGTGATGGTGACTGCAAGTGGAATAACTTACATAGTTTGCACTTGTAATCGAGTCTCCAAGACTCGACTGCAAGTGGAAAAGTAAACTTTAGAGGCAAGCGATGATGCATACATGTAAATGGAAGCTTGATACCCGATTCAAATGGGAAATGCATAGTATGGCCTTATGGAAAGCATTTTGAAATGGAGGGAAATGACTACAAGAAGTATGAGTTCGCCAAGCGAAGGGAAAGACCATTTTAGATACTTGCAGTTGGGTCTTTGGGACCTAATTGCAAGTATGCATGAGAAGTAAAGCAATGTGTTTTACTTATAGTTGGGTCTACAAGACCCGACTGCAAGTAGATGTCCTTATACCGAACATATGAAACTTAATTGTTCATCTTTGCAACATGAAATGAGGGAGGGAATGATTTGCATACGACAAGTATGAAAGACGCATCTTCAAATGTGGAAACCTTTGCTTCAAAATACAATTTGCAATATTCTTCTTATGATCTGATTCAAAGCACATGTGGAAAAAAGGATGCCAAAGAATACTTGTAGTCGAGTCTATAAGACCCGACTGCAAGTATGTTTGCATATTTGAACTTGTAGCTGCAACAAAAAAACTTGATTCTGAAGAAAATATATCACTTGTAGTCGGGTATATAAAACTCCGTTACAAGTGATCATTATGAACCATGAGCACTTGCATTTGGAAGATTGAACCTGATTTTCTTTGAAGATAACTTGAGGGAGTAGATGTGTCAAAAGTTCACTTGTAGTCGGGTCTTCAAGACCTGACTGCAAGTAAATGACACCTTCATTTTCTATACAAATGACTTGCAATAACATATTATAAACCCGATTATGAAGACAACACTTCACTTGTATAATGCACATGGAGTACAAGAGAGTGTTATGACAAGAGCCTCAATGGGAGAAATAAAATGCAAATGGGATACGATTTTGGATAAAGCAACCTCTTATTTACTTGTAGTTGGGTCTTAGAGACTCGACTACAAGTAAGTTTGAATATTTTGACTTGCATTTGTAGTCAAAAGACCCAACTTTGGAGCAAATTGCATTTGATTTTAGATAAGAAACGAATCACCAAGAACAGCCAACACGCCTTGTATGCACATGAACACGACATCAACACAAAGCGAATGTTAAATGCGAAGTGAGAACACTTATTAGATGTGGAATGGAGGATCATAATCTTGGCATCAAATGAGTGGGAAGATAACAGCAAGAGTTATTTTTAAATGCTACCATGGCATGGTAAGAAAATATATATATTGCTTGTAGTCGGGTATTCAAGACCCGACTACAAGCTTTGAACACTTGCAACGAGCTATGGGAAAGACCACAAACCCTTACCAACCACAACAAATGAATAAAAGCATGAAAACCTTAACACAATCGATCAAACAAGGAAACACAAAAGCATACTTGAAGAAAAAAAGATGCCTAAACCAAAACGCAATCTTTGAAAAGAAGAGCAACGATTCTTGATGATGCAACTCTCAAAGACTTTTTATAACTGAAAAGGAGGACTCCTCTTAGGAAACAATGTCCATGCTCATAAATATTAAACCAAATTTCCACCAAAAATGAAGTTTGCCAAAAAATAGAGAGGATTCATTCAAAAACCCTTGTAGTTGGGTTATGAATAGCCCGACGCAAGTAGATAAAATGTCTTGTCTCCAAAACAAAAATGAATCTCAAAGTCGGGTTATGAATAGCCTGATACAAGTGAAGTTTTTTTTTTAAGACTTAAGAAGAATCGATCTTCCAAAGACCCATTACAAGTGCGCTTTACTTGTATTTACCAAAAGTGACTTGACTTGTAATCGAGTCTTTGGGAACCGATTGCAAGCTAAGTACTTTTACAATTTTAAAATGTCCAAAAGCACTTGTAATCGGGTTATGAACCCCTGACTACAAGTGAAGTCATTACTTGTTATGTAGAGGAAAAAACTCCCTTACTTGCAATGTAGCCTTTGAACCCTGATTTTACACTAAAGGTGAAAAAAAGAAGACTAAAAATAAAAGAAAACTAACCAAAAAAGATCAAAGAGAGGCACATACCCAAAATAGGCAAGTTTTGAAACAAATTTCAACCTTGGGAAGCGTGCAAATAGACTTAAAATTAAAAGATGATTTTTAACAAAAACTCAAAATGGAGTTGCTCTCATTTTTAATTTACAAAAATGAGGACAACACAATCTATTTGATATTTATTTATACTATTTTTTAAAGAAAATTGCTAAAAATCATTATTGAAGTTTCATAAAATAATAGATTTTGTGCTTAATAAAATATATGACCTAACCATTTATTATTGTATATAATAGAGGATAAGATTATGTGACTCTTAAATAAATAAACTAATTCCAAATTAATATCCTACATATTTTTTTAGATAGATGTATTAAAAATAATTGTACTAATTTATGTTGAAGAGGCATTTTACAATGCCACTAATTGAGTGTGTAAAATGCCACTAATTGAGTGTAACACCATGAGTGTGTTTACAAAAACTGATAGCTATGATCTTAAATTTGATAATCATTTACATGTCAAAATATTTATATTTAATAATAAACATAATATCTCTAATAAACAACACATAAAATTTGTTATGTACTCAATAAAATAGTTTCAACATAAGAATAATAAAAATAATTTTTGAATAAATTATATCTCTTCACATTTTATATATAGATATATTTAAGAAATCTATACTGATTAATCTCATAAATGTCATTAAAAACTTCTATTAAATAATAAATTATTAAATAACAGTATCTAATCCTTTATATACTGAAGAGAGGGATTTAAATTATAAAAATGAATAGAACCATTAGTGTAGAGATTTCTAACTTAGCCGCTACGATTCATTTCACCCAGGTATATCATGGGCTTAAACGTTTGATGAATGTTGTACGTGGGTGATGAATCATCCACACTTCTCTCGACTCGTCAACCTGTTATGGCCCGAGAGAGCACCCAAGACAAGAAAACTGTTGCCTTGGAAAAGTACAGGCATGGAAATTCTCTCTTTTGACTTTTCAATCAAATTATGTCAGCGAGGAGATAAAATTAAAATATCAAACTATGTGATCTGCCATGCTTACAAATCTGAATTCATTTTCGTCTCAATTATCTGAATTAGATTTCTTCCCTCCACGAATTCAGGCCATATAATTCAAGTATTGGGGAGTTTATACAAACTCTGATATCTCAGGAAGCACTAGAACCCAACATTAATTTTTCTTCCATCATGTCAAAGATGGGAGTCCCAGCTTCATCAGTTTTGTTTCTCTGCGTTGTTTACAACATTGGATGTTTGCTACAAGCAGCTCAAGTAATAGCAGCCACAGATCCTGTTGAAGGCAAGTTCAATTCGTTTAAGTTTTTGTTTTGTTTAGTAGCATGTTGTTTATTGATCATCCCTTAACTTTCTGCCATGTTGTGTTGTCGTTTGAATTTAACAGTTGCTGTAATAAAGTCACTTTCTGAGAAGTGGAATATTGATGAATCTGCATCGTGGAACCTCACAGACCCATGCTTTGGCCCAGCCAATACCAATGCAACGATTGATAATCCTGGCATCAAGTGTAACTGCACAAAAAAAAAGGGAACCATCTGCCATGTTAGACAAATGTAATGCCTACAATAATTTATTGTTAATTATATAATTTATTACTTTTCATGAACCAACTAAAACTTAAAACTAGGGCCTCCTATTATAAGATTGGGCGCTACTAGTCCTTTTGCAGTTCCAAGTGTGGATTGTTTTTCCAACAAAGATAGTGTTTTCCCTACTCTTCAAGCAACATAGATAACATGGACCTAATGTTTTATTTGGGAAGTCTTGGTTTGATTGAGGTGGTAAAACGAAAAGGTGAAGATGGGTTTTTAGGTGATGCTGCCAATGGATAGACTAGATTGGTGTCTGAGACTGACTTCGTGGAAAAAAAGATTGTTTCCCATCTATTTTATATATTATTTAATTTTTGTACTCATGATTCTAACTTCATGACCAGGCCTGGTTATAATATTTTCTAAACGGATGATCTAATAAAACTTTGATAAGCTTGAACTTGGCAACCAACCTACCTCATCCGTAGTGGAGTTCAATGGAAAACTAAAATACAGTGTGACAGTAGGCTTACGTTTCATTCTGAATGTTACACCACAAACTCCCCACATGGTTACAACTTAAAGGGGGTTTGGGGATTAGAAGGCAAGTCAAGTTTTTAAGAGTTCTCCTGCAGAGTCCTGCCCGGTCTCCAATTTTATATTTTTTTAATTGATCAAAGTTGAATACAAAGCAAATAATGGCAGTTCACAGGGAACTGCAGAGAAATAAGAAATCAAATATAGAGCAACATAAATCATAGCTGAACCAAGTTCAAGCAGATAAAAAAGAAAACATGGCATATACACATAGAGCTAAAAGAGCTTATGGCAGCTTAATATAAGCTATATAAGAATCTAAAAGAGCCCAACTTAGATATGAAAGTTTAAGAGTTTATATAGCTGTTTCAAAAATTCAACATTTCCATCATGCAATTGTAAAAACTGGTATTTGATCTTTTTCAAAAGTCTGTTGAATGGAGTTTCCTTCTTTAGATGCAAACACAAAGAAGCAAGTTGTAACACGACGTTGCATTAAAACTGCACCATTTTAACTTCTCAATGAATAATGGGATTAGAGAATACAGCTAAACATCTACTTTTCCAAATGTTCATCAAAATAGTGTCTTATTGCACCCGCAACCACATTCTTATGCAGTCCAATACCAAAAACTGCTTCTTTCCAACCAAAACATGATCAAATATAACAAGAAAATGAACAAAATAGCATTCCACTTTTTCTTAGACTAAGAGCAGCTCCAAAAAAAAAAAATGTTTTATGCTTTCAGAACACTGACAGAAAGGGCATTTTGGTGGAGAAATCTTAAGAAATTTTAATGTCCCCAACAGGCAGTTTAAAGTGTAGGATTTTTCAGCTCAAGATTTGGGCATTAGTCTCAGCCCTAGACCTCCAGATTTGAACACTTAAATTCATCCACTTCTTCTCTTTATATTTACAAACGGCAAACCAATGCAGCCAACATATAAAAATTGAATAAATTGACATTATTTATTTATTTAATTAATTTTATTTATTTATTTTTACTTGACTATTGTCTGCATTTATTCCATTTAAGTGTGGCTTTTTAGTGATTTCACAGAAGATCGAAAGCGAAATGGGCAGTTTTTTAATTTTCTACACGGTTAAATTAGATTGTTTGTTTAAGACCCCAGAGGTTTATTTTGAAAAAAGAGTCAAAATATCTTAATCTATCCGGGAATAACTAGTTCTCATCTCCATGATGGATCTTGGAGAACCAAACATTAATTTTCTTTCTTTTCATACACATTATCTCAAAAAAAAGCTTTTTCCTAAACATTATGGACTGCGGAAGCTTAAAATCTTTGCAGAAAGCTGTGTGAAAGAGGCCTTAGGCATTATAAGGACCATATTTTAGTGTCAGTCTGTCATATGGATCAAATCATATTCAATTAGTGTTTGACGTCTTTATTGCACTTTGAACTGCAATATCTTGACAAATTTGGTAAAAAGTTGATTATATCTTTGCTACATTGGTATTTTTAATAATTGTTTTTTCAAATCTCCATAACGATGTAGATGGTCAGCAACTAAATATTTTGTATCTAATAAGAATTAAGTTAATCTTCTGTTGGCTCATATATTGGAGTAAGAAGTTTAAATTTACCCCCACACTATAAACCAAAGTTACCTCAAGTTTTCCAGATTGAAGCCTCAGACAAGATTAAGAATCGGTGAAATATCTGTCCAGCTTGATAAACATCCTCTTACATTATGCAATTAAAAGATGAAGATTAATGGTTGGTTAGTAGTTATTAACTCTATTTTTCTTAGAGTAAGTTTGAGAATATATTACAAAGTGGAATGGAAAATTTGAAGTGTGCTGAATACTAAGCCATCGAGGACCTTTCTTCTTTCAGTAAGGTCTCTATGTTGGACAAAACGGGAGAGCTTCCGGAAGTACTGGCTAATCTGACTTACCTCAACGATCTGTAAGTTTAAAGCTTGTTTGTTAGGAAATTTATCATCCCTTTGTTTGGATAATAAAAATGATATTACTCATGTAGAAATATCAACGTTAAGGACAGATTAAAATTCCTTATCAGGAAGAATAAGTTACATAAATTGATTATATCATCTTAGAAAGGTTACCTTGTTCTTTTGATGCCGCTTTAAAGAGTAATACTTTAATAGATTTTCGTTATTCTCTTTATTATCATTTGAGATGAAAATGTGGATTTTGTTGGTAGGAACCTTTATCGGAACTATTTTAGCGGTCGCATTCCTGCTTTCTTGGGGAACCTCACCAACTTGCAACACTTGTGAGGATGTTCCTCTTTCTTCAATATTCTTCTTGTGTTAGTTTAATGCATCAAATCAAAATATTGATTAATTAAATCTCTTTGTCTCGTTCATGTGACATGGATTGGCTCATTCAAATTTATATACTGCAGAACTTTGAATTGCATCTCAATATGTCTTACACCATGCAATGTTCAAAGAATAAAAAACATTGAATTTTTCAGGTCCCTTGGCACTAATAACTTTTTGGGTCCTGTACCAAAGGAGCTTGGAAAGCTTCGGAAGCTGATAGAATTGTAAGCGCTCTCTCTCTTTACATATATTGCATATTTACTTGAGAAGAATGCAAGCTGCTCTGTAATTATTCAAAATAGATTTCCAAGCAAAAAAAGGGGTAACAATTTTGAATTATTCTTTTCATTCATGCTTTATTATTAATTCATACTTGCCCAGGTAGAGTGATGTCTAATTTCTTTACACAAATCTTAGTCTTATCACCATATAATGTGATTATGTGCATATTTTAGAACCATGACTGTTTAACTTTACATAAGTTCCTAGAGTGGCCATATTACATGAATTACATGAAGAACTGAAAAATAGATTTGTGTGGAAAATAAACATGTACAACACACGCATGGATTACAACATGAGATTTACCCTGGAGAAATCAAGTGACAAACATCTGGCAAGTAGGATTGCCCCTCCAATTCATTGTCACCAGTAAATACAAGGTTACACATTAATATGTCTATGACATGCAACCAACAACCCATTTTTCTTGTTTTGCATTCCTTGATCTGTTATCTGTTGCTCTTGTTCCTATATAGTCTGCAATACTGAATTTAAACCTTATGACCATTCAGTTCTCGTTTAAGATTCTTTCTAAACAAAGCATTGCGAAAATTATCACAGAATTGTGGACTGTTATTATGTTGTGTTGTCATTAATAAATTGTCTTTTTTGTAACTGATTTGGTTTGTTGTAAATTAATCATCAGCTTGGGTAGTGTAATTCAAATTGTAGTTATGAAGGAGTGTGTCTTAAACACTAAGTTACCGGTTCGGGTTCAGGCTCATGAACCTGGTTCGTGGGTTCGGGCAATTTTCTTTTTGCCCTTTGGGTTCGTGGGTTGGGTTTGTTCGTACTGTTGATTGTTCAACTTCAGACAACTGAGAAGGGGGTGAATCAGTTGTCAATTAAATTTTTAACTCTTTCCCAGATCCAGAGTAACCAACTTATAGATTATTTAGCATGAATAGATGTACACATGAAAGCTCATACATACACAATGAAATCATACACAATGAACACCAGATATGACATGGAAAACCCTAGAAGGGAAAAAACCACAAAGAATGTTAGTTCTCAATATATAACACCTATTATGGTGACACCGGTTAAGGTGATTTTTACAAAGGGTGGCTCATTGCTAGAATGCTCACTAAAAGAGGGTTCACTGCCTAGAAAGGCTCATTGCTGGAAGAGAAAGAAAGAAAAGAAAATCCACCACAGTGATACAACTACCACAAACAACAATGTCGGAACAACCTTCGGTGCCTAACAACACACTACACACCTTCGCACAACTTCTCACATCAAACATCGGTCGGATTTAGCTTTTCAATCTTGCATATCTTCCATACCTTACTCATTTAGATCATCCTTTACTTATACTGTCCTCCTGACTACATAACCTTCCAAGTTGGCCAAACATAATTTGAAATAGGTCTACAGTAAACATTCCCGTGGTGGAAAGGAATGAGAAGTGGACCACACCACAACACACTTCATCGGTCAAATCAACTCGTTACATCCATCACTAATACTGGAGCTAAAACAAGATTCATACGCTACACAAACTCCAATTCCGGATCAAATCGGACCCAAAATAACACTTCTTAACTTAGCAAAACAAGAATGGAACCAAGATAAACATGAATTGAAGCAATCAATGCCATATCTAGAAAACAGAGAAATCTAGATCACAACCAATACTATCAATTACTAGTTAGCACTGAACAACATCCGGAGCACAATTTCCAAAGCACCAAACAGTTCAGGAAACATATTCTGGATCACCAACTCAGAAAACCAATATGTTGACATCAATGACAACCATGACAATTATATGAACACCATCAACATCACATTTGCAAGACGTACATGTATATATATATACATATTATATACAAAAATTTAAAGAAAATACAAAATTATAAAACTAAATACATTTGATAGTATGATACTTCATTATTGATCAATGCCAAATGCCTATTGATAGTTCAGAATTGAATTGGAAGATGGAACAATGCAAAATGGCAGAAGAAAAACATTTAATAGTATGCTACTTCATCATTGATCAATGTATGAGGAAAACCCAATGATAGAATGGGTGCTTTTAGGGACATTTTAGAGTTTTTGGATGCAAAAAAAAGGTTAAAAATGTCTGTTTTTGTTATTTTTTGGTGCTCAGTGCCTTTGGATACGCCTGGGTTTGTACCTAGGGAACCCAAACCCTTGGGTACGTACCCAGGGTGAACCCAGATGAACCCCGAGCGAACTTGAACCCAAGCAAACCCGGTTCAGGTGCATGGACCAAAACAGGGAAACCTGGTAACTTAGCTTAAACAAGCAGCGTTGGTCCTATAGATAGCACGTCCAATGCCAGAGTAGGGGTGCTATTGTAACAACCCTCCTTGTACCCAAAAAAAAAAGAAGCATTTTATTAAACACTACTTATGCAATGGAGCCATTGTTCTCTTGATTCTTTTGTACTCTATTCACTGATTATGTTGTGACTGCAATTTTGTTTGAGTGTTTGACAAAGAATATTCATGGTAGTACAACAATTTGCAGCAAATAAAAACTTCCAAACAAGATACCAACAAAATAGATGACATACTAATCAGTCTATCTTCCAAGCTGGACGAACCTATTGCCATTGTTCTTGTGATGAGTTCAGTCCTACACAAACTCTTTTCATATGCCTAGATTTTTCAAGTGCGGTTTTGGTTATGACCAAATCCATTTGGTAAGGTTCAGCGTAGTACAATTCCATAGATGAGGCTTTCTTTAAAAAAATATAGTTTTGAAAGATTTCCTAGGCCTCCCTACTCCTTTCCAGATACTTTGCAGTCCATTTCAACACGTCATATGCATGTGGAATTCTGCCTTACCATATTACAAACCTCAAAGTTGTCAGATTACATAAGAATGATGCTTTGAGGGTTAGACAAGGCTACAAATTCTTACAAAAATATAGATGAAATAATATGATATGGGTTACATACCAAGTTGATTTGGATCACACCTTAATTAAGAGGCTACTATTCTCCAAAATATCAATTTCCTACAAGATGAGGTTAAAAATATCTTCGGAGTACCATTTGGCTTTGGTTGGCAACTAAACCTTCTGTTCACTCCACCAATTTTCTTACTCTCATATCCCTTTCTTCTGCACTTTCTATTGCAGCATCATGTCTTCTTGCAACTCTTCTGATGCACAATGTGCTAATTCTTCCGGTTTAGGTGGCATGAGATGCTTTTCTTTTTCATCTAGCATGGAAGTATCAAAAGGCATTATCTTTCTATATTAATAGTGATATACATCATCATGAATGGATGTCTGTCTGTCACTTCTAAGTCTTAAAGGAGCACACCATAAGCTGTTAAACTTTCTTGCCTGCACAAATACAACCATATCTGGTACCCAACTTAGAACTTGCTCTTTGTCCTATGCTGATTATGCTTTTCTTGACTTCTACCTTGCTTATGAATCCTTGAGTTTATCTTGTACTTGCAAGTGGATTTGTCTCACTTTCTTGTTAATGTTTTAGCAACACAGAAATCTGAAACAAAATACACAAAATTTATCCTAGGAAAACCCTCCACCTGAGGGTGAAAAACCCAGCCCACACAAATATGATCTTTATTATATCTCTAAAAATGAATACAACTGTTGATAGTTTCAGATTACTATCAATCACAATAAGATAAGATTGATTCTCTACAAATGAATCATGACAATGAAGTCAAAAGATATATCTCGAATACATTCTATAAACCTTCATAGGTCTGAAATCACTGAGAACAGAAAACATATAATATTAATGAATTGACAAACTTCATACACAATGTTCTCAACTTGCCACAGACAAACGAGAGAAGCCAGCAGTATATATCTATCCATCTTTTGAAGAAGAAGAGCAAAGAATATAAAGAATCGGAATTGCAAGTGAAGAGACAACACGAAGGAAGAAGAAAAGACACCAACAGTTACATCTTCATCGACAGCCATATGGACATGAAGAGTCACCGGCAGCCACAACTACACCGTCAGCCACATAGACATGAAGAGTCACCGGCAGAGAAGTGAAGAGACTCCATGGTGGAAAGGAAGAGTCACCGACAAGGAAGTGAAGAGACTCTACGGTGGAGAGGAGGAGTTAGATATTATCTTAGATCTCTATCGCAGCTATAAATCTTCAACACTCCCTCTTAGCAAGAGAGAGATCTTCAAAATGTCATCACATGACAAGTACACATAGCTGCAACCAAAAGAATGTCAAAAAAATCTCATCACAGATTTTCTCAAATAAAAAAAGTTATCTCAGCATAACAATATTCACCATAGCTACTCCTAGAGGGTGAGTCAAAAAACAGAAAAAAATGTCATGAAGTCACACACATGACTTCCACCATGGCTACTACCAGAGGGTGGATCCACCATAGCTACTCCCAGAGGGTGGAACAAGGGATTTCACCTCAAACTTCTCTCTCAGAGAAGAACTCGTTAACAAGGGATTTCACCTCGAACGTCTCTCGCAGAGAAGAACTTATTAACAAGGGATTTCACCTCGAACGTCTCTCACAAAGAAGAGCTCATTAACAAGGGATTTCACCTCGAACTTCTCTCTCAGAGAAGAACTCGTTAACAAGGGATTTCACCTCGAACGTCTCTCGCAGAGAAGAACTCATTAACAAGGGATTTCACCTCGAACGTCTCTCACAAAGAAGAGCTCATTAACAAGGGATTTCACCTCGAACTTCTCTCGTAGAGAAGAACTCATTGACAAAGCATTTCACCTCGAACTTCTCTTGCAGAGAAGAACTCATTAACAAGGGCTTTCACCTCAAATTTCTCCATCACAGATAAAAATGCATTAACCAAATTTTCATGATGGCGTGGCTCCCTCTGAAGCGGAAAGCCAAGCTCCCTCTGAAGCTGAAAAGTAAGGCTTCCACAAGCTCCCTCTGAAGCTGAAATCAATCTTCTGACCTCTTCGTCCAAAGTTACTTCTGACGATATGTCAGACTCCTTCTGAAGCACAGGATCTACCTTCAAGCGGTTAGGTTCTATAGAAGGAACCTTGCTCTGAGACCATGTTAATGTTTTAGCAACACAGAAATCTGAAACAAAATACACAAAATTTATTTTGGGAAAACCCTCCACTTGAGGGTGAAAAACCCAGCCCACACAAATAGGATCTTTATTATATCTCTAAAAATGAATACAATTGTTCATAGTTTCAGATTACTATCAATCACAATAAGATAAGATTGATTCTCTACAAATCAATCATGAGAATGAAGTCAAGAGATACATCTCGAATACATTCTATAAACCTTCACAAGTCTGAAATCACTGAGAATAGAAAACATATAATATTAATGAACTGACAGACTTCATACACAATGTTCACAACTTGCCACAGACAAACGAGAGAAGCCAGCAATATATATCTATCCATCTGCCGAAGAAGAAGAGCAAAGAATATAAAGAATTGAAATTGCAAGTGAAGAGACACCACCAAGGAAGAAGAAAAGACACCAACGGTTACATCTTCACCAACAGCCATATGGACATGAAGAGTCACCGACAACCACAACTACACCGTCAGCCACATAGACATGAAGAGTCACCGGCAAAGAAGTGAAGAGACTCCATGGTGGAGAGAAAGAATCACCGACAGGGAAGTGAAGAGACTCCACGATGGACAGGAGGAGTTAGATATTATCTTAGATCTCTATCACAGCTATAAATCTTCAACATTTCTAACTAATCATCGAGAGGCTTTGAATTTCTAAATCTTCCCCTTATTCTTTTGTGAGTAAATTCAGTATTGGGCTATATTGTTAAAACTTGGAAGGTCTTCTGCCAAAGTTATTCAATTTCTTGCACTCGCATTGTATCGACAATTGAATGTCATAGCCACCAAGAGTTGCACCTTCAAATGTTATCTACCAATTTGGCATTGATAAGGTCTACTTGTTGTCTGCTAGTTTGGCATTGATTGGACTTGTTGTAATCTATTTGTTTAGCATTGATTGAATCTGATTGTTATCTGTCAATTTGGGATTGATTAGATCTACTTGCAGTTTGCTAGGCATTAATCATGTTTGCATACCTGTCCACCTATTTGGTATTGATTGTAAATTGGACATCTTGTCCCTAGTGAGTTTGTAATTAATTTCTTATTGCCCACAACCCAATTTTTGTATGCTTTCACCTTGCTTGCCTCAGGATGTTAGTGATCAAAAGAGATTGGATTTGTTTTGAATTTAAAAATTTGGTGAAAGTTGGCTAACGTTCCTACTAGGGACGTTACAACCATTCACCATGCGTTCTTGCAAAAGGGTTCCATGAAATGAAGCCCACAATCTTGATCTTTCTCTCAAATTGTTTTTATTCTCCAAATCATCTAAAGATGCAAAAAAAGAGTATATTAGGTCAATAATAAAGATCTGCTATCCTCAATGGAGATGAGCAATCTTTTTGTCACTAGCTACTCTAATACCATGAATTTTTTTTTTGATGGGCCAAACCTCCTAGAATTTGATGACACAAACAAGCCATAATAGTAAAAGAACAACAAGGATTGTAATATGTGGGTACAAGATTATGATTGGCCATATAGTGGCAATGGAGGAAAAATCACATGATAGTGTTAGCAAAAATTGTGAATCTCTTTTTTAGGCTCAAATTTTGGTTTAGCAAATCAAAAGAAGATAGAAATTAGCTTTGTCAAAATGGATCTCTATTTTCAAAATAGATAAAGTTTTATCAAAATTGATACTTATATTTCTTTTCCAAAATGGATATCTACTTTAAAAAATAAAATAGATATTAATTTTACCAAAATTTATAACCATTTATCTTTTTCAAATTCCCCCCTGATTTCCTTTGGAATGCAAGGGCAAGTCAAAATAGGTTATTGGTTTAGTTTCAAAATTTTCCTCAAAAAAGCATGGGAATCAGGTTTGGGAGTCCCAAACCTGCCTTTCCATGTAAATGACAAGTTGAGATGTTTTCATGGATTTTCCTTGACCTCACCCTTGATGCTTATAGACTTTTTTTTTTTAGAATTTTGATAAAATGAAAAGGGTATATTAGTGGAACTCTCAGATTTCTTAATATATGTAATATATGCTTGATTATAATTTTAATATGTAATTATTATTAATTTTCTACATACACTATGTTTCTCGACGAACATAGCAATTGAAACACCTCAATAACTTTCAAACCATTTCTCATTTTTCAAATTTGAAATATGTGTACACTCTAGGCTTCATTGGCTATAGATCTTAAAAAAATTGAATTTCATAAGTTTTTGACCAAGTTTGGTTGGTTGAGTTGACACTTGGTCCAATAGTAATTTTTTTTCTCTTGTGGCCTCTTTGTTGCCTTGGCCTTCTTGCCAGACCTTGTTGAGCCCTGATCCCAAACCCTAAACTATAAAACATTTTGGATTTTTTCTTCTTTTCTACATTTTTTTGGATTTATCTTAGATTACGGACACTAAATCCTTACTCTTCGCATAATTGATAATTTACTAGAGAATTCTTCAATGGGTCCCTTTAGTCATTCTATGCTTTGCCTCCTTTCATTGCTTTGTCACAAGCCTAATATTTCAAAAAGTTCCAAGTGTGGGGATATGAGCATCTAAAACTAGCTTTTGGTGGTGAAGTTGAGCCTAAATTTCCAAAAATGCAATTTCTTAATCATAGAGCCACATCAACTCACACCCCATGCATGGGGTTGGCTACATATCTTTTTGGAATTATGCCATATGCTAAATATCATGGTGGAATGATTCCATGACCTGTATTGCCCATTTCCTCCATATTTATAAACTATGGGCACACTTTATTTTCTTCTATCATTGTTCTTATGAGGGGACCACCTTTGACCTCTGCCAAGCCATTACCACATGTGAATTTTCAAAAACTCGTTCTTCAAACAAAAAAACCTACCCACCTCCATGCATAACCCAAGATGTCATTAATGGTCTCAAATGGACATGTTAGATAGCAGAAGACTTTCAAACACCTCACAATACATATGGAGCCCTTAGAAACACGGTTTTTGTATAAAGGCATATGATTGCTAATGCAAAGTGCATCCATTTACGTGTATATCCATGTAAAGATAATGTAGCTAGACATGGGTGGCTTGCACACTTGCAAATGACTATGGTTCTTCTCCCAAGATTGCTAGATGGTTTTGGAAGACATACATATGCAGATTTTTAAAAAGGGGGATGATGGAAAAAAGTTTGTATATAGAAAAAAAAAAAGAAAGAGTTGCAAATCATTAAGGTTCTTTCTTGTGATTGAGTAAGATCATTTTGATTGTAATTTTTCTAGGTTGTGTGATGTAATATGAAATTGTAATGCTCAAGCAATCATTCAATGTCCAAATTTGACATTTTTTTGAATGTCCCCATAAACATTGTATCAATTATTTATGGTCTTATTGATCCTCTTGATCATATCTTCTGATTTGAATGTTATCTTTGATTAGTTAGTCGATTGTAAAGTAGTAAAATTCCTTCCAAAGTTTTTGTAAGGCATCTTATCAAAGTAATGCAAGAATTTTGTGTTTGTTCAATGGATATTGAAGGCATGTTTATTCAATTGTGATGCAATCTCATATGTTTGTTAGTTTGTGTGCATAGAGCCTGGCTTATGTATGGGATTGAGAGGTGTGGTCCTTATTTGTTGCCTTGATTAAGGTATCTTATATTGGGTTATATTTATGCTATCTTTCGGTCTTGATAATAGACTTGGTTGCCCTCTTTAGATAAAGGCACCCATTTTCTATGTGTTCAGCCTCCCATTACAACATCGCACTTGAAAACAATAAGAATAAATGTTTTAACTGGCATTGTGTTAACATTCCCACTAGTAATTTCCTCCTATGCAAATGGGTATGTTGTGTTTCAAGGTATAGTTTCCTGTCAATATTTTTGTGATTAACTTTAAGGTAACATCTTAGGGAACAGACCCATTGGTCTAGCAAATCCTAAAGTAGAAGGAATTATCCATCCTTTTTAATTGGTCTTTTGTTGTTCTAAGTTTGATACCATTGGCTATCATGAATAGCCTAAATTTAGAGATTTGGCAACCTACAACTTTGAGCACTAACTGACTAGAAAATTATTTTTTAAAATTTTAAAATATTAAAAAATTCATAACTAATTATTTACTTACAAAATTATTCACAAAAATATGCTGCTCATCAATTCGTGTCCTTGTATCTATGGTTTGGTAAAAAAAAAAAAAATTGGCTCATACTTAGGTTGGCTATGATGACACCTACTTTTTATTTTCATCCAAAAAAATTAAGTAGCGTCTCATCAAAATGTCCTATTTTCACCAAATTAATTTAGAACTTTTCAAAAACAAAAAAAATCCTATAACTACATTTCATTTCCTTCAATTTTTATTACTAAATATTTTTTTGAAACCCATTCAATTTTTTATGTGAAGTTTCTTAAGTTTGTTTTTAGTATTTTCATTGCCACTTAGGGCCTAAGTCACCGCATTCGCCGAATTTCCAGCTTCAGATTCGAAATTCGGCAAATCTATAAAAAATAAATAAAATTCGGAAAAGTTCACTTGAAATTCATACGTCAAAATGAACTGATTTTTTTTAATCTGCCATTGAAGCTTTTTAGTTGTCAATCCCGTCGCTATTCCTGTGCTGTGAGGCCCTAACCAGCCACCGTTATTCCCGTGCCCAGTTGGCCCTATTCGCGCGCTGTGTCAGCCCCTGCCCACCTGTGACTATTTCCCTCGCGTTTGGAGTGCACTTTCCCTCCGTAGTATAGTTTTTCGATTACAATTTTTGTTTCGTTTTTTAATGATTTTCTCCTTACATTAAGATTAATGTTATTTTAATATGCTTACTAGTTATTAGTTGTCAATATTAAATAGATTTAAATTTATTTATTGTTTTATAATTTTAATTTATATTAAACTTTTATAAAAAATTAATATTTAGTATGTTTAATTGATTATTATTTTAATTTATTTTGTATCTGTTTATAATGATTTCGAAAGTTATTAATATTAAATAGATTTAAATTTATTTATTGTTTTATACTTTTAATTTATATTATTTTTTTATTAAAATAAATATTTAATATATTATATTGATTATTATTAGTCCCTGCCTTAAGCAGGGAACTAATGTTTTCACCTCCAGCATTAACTTGCTTTGGTAACTGTGTAAATTGAAAACTTTAATCTTATCTCAAAGTTTTATTTTTGTTCTTATTAAACTGTTTTAAAAATTATTAATTTTTTGATCAATCATTGACTGTTTCATTTTTTGCTGGGGTTTATTTATTTTATTTTTTAAAAAAATTAAGCTGTTTTCCAGTAATGGAGTGTGAGGACGTGCATTTATATATTATAGTACTCTTTTTAGTTTTCGACGGAAATTTATTCTATTGGCTAATATCGGTGACAAATTAAGTAATAATAAAAACATTTAAACACAGTTCCGCTCATTACTTTGCGCCACGTATACTAAGACTTTATGTGGGACCGCCACGTGTTTGTACCACTACTATTTTTCAGTGGATCAATTAAGAATGTGTACGGCCTTCCGCGATCCGCCAAATTGGAGCTAGAATCGATGCAAACTAAGGGATTTGGGT
This sequence comes from Cryptomeria japonica, assembly GCF_030272615.1. Lineage (NCBI taxonomy): Eukaryota > Viridiplantae > Streptophyta > Pinopsida > Cupressales > Cupressaceae > Cryptomeria > Cryptomeria japonica. The sequence goes on along the minus strand of NC_081415.1, from coordinate 220,067,854 downwards.
AAAGTATGATATCTTGTCAAGCATTAATAATCATTTTTTATTTATTGTTAGTTCTGTCCAGTAGCTAATAAACTGATTTTTAATAGTACTTGACATGATTGTAATGAATGTGGATTAACCTTTTTTTATATTGGCAGGTATAATTTTCGTGAGTTTTTAGTTTTTTTCTTTAAAATTAAAATAGTTGAAGAATCAACAATGAGGGGAAAAATTAGTTATAATGTTTTATGTAAAAAGAATTTATCATATAATTTTTTTTTTACCATGCATCCTGCACCGATGGCTGCACTTTCTCAAATTTAGATTTTACATTCCACCATAATTTAAAATACCCTCAATGTCCATACTTGAATATTGTTTATTTAAATCATTCTTTAAAATAATTTAAACAATTATTACCCACTTTCAACACTTGCCAGACATGAAATAAATTTGAAAATAATAAAAAATATTTATTTTCATTATATTGTATTTATTTATTTCTTTATTTTTAAAGCAATTTTTTAGCATGATAATTATTAAAATAATTTTAAAGATAAATTTTATATTTATATAAAATAATTTAATTTAAAAAACTAGATAATTGAAATAAAAATATTAAATAATTTTATTTTGTTTTCACTATCATTGATATTAAAATTTATTCTTCTATTATCTTTTTCCAAATTTAAAATTTCATATTAATTTAATTAGCATTAAAAATTCATATTATTATTATATTTTCTTTAAAAATTATTATATTTTAAAAAAATTCTATAAAATATTGATTATAAAAATTTAAAAAACTTTAACAATCTTTGAAATTATCTATGATATCAAAAGATAATAAAAAAATTACATAAACAAATTTAATTTTTTTAAACCTTCACAATATGTTTCTTTGTATTATTAGCTTTTTTACTATGATTTTACTAATTTTTTAATATAAAAGTTCAAATTTAAAATGCAATAGTTTTAATACAGTTTATTTTATTTTTAATCTTAATTATAGTTTTAATTTTTCAAATTTCATTTATTTAATAATTTAACTATATTTATGTTTAATTTTATGATAAAAAATTATTTGTTAATATTAAATTTATCATTGAATTAATGTTTCTTTTTATTGGAATCATTAAATTAACATTATTCTTGTTTGTAATATCATTACTTTATTTTCTTATTCTTAATCTAAATTTAAATTTTATAAAGTATAAGAATATAAAGTATTGATATTACAAACAAGAATAACATTAATTGAAAGATAAATTCAATATTAAATAATAATTTTTAATTAAAAATTGAACATAAATATAGTGAAATTCTTAAATAAATTAAATTTGAAAAATTAAAACTATAATTCAAGTAAATGATTAAAAATAAAATAAACTATATTAAACTGATACAATTTAAAAAATAGTTTTGTTAACCATTTTAATATAATAAAATAAAATTATATAATATTGAGATGCTCCATTTAAAAAAGAATCAAATCTTGATATAATAATATCATATAGTTAAATGTTATATATTTAATTTTTATATAAAATTATTATTCAATTAAATTTATTTTATTTTAAAAATATATAATATAATTTATACTTATTATTATATGCAATATTTTAATATTATAAAGTATTATATATTATATTATATATCATTTCTTATATATTTATCTCTTTCACTTCTATCTCTTCCACCTTATATACATGCCTTTTCATCTCCTTCTACCTCCTTATAAAAAATATAATAGCACATTGCAAATGGATCCTTATTACTCTCTAGCACTCTATATCACCATGTACATTTATCTTTCCTTCTCTATCTTCATCTATATATTGCTATCTCTTTTGCTTTTTCTCCCTTTTTTTCTCGCTCTCTCTTCCTCCTGCTCCCTCTATCTTTAGACATGTGTCTATCTATTCATTTACATCTCTCTTTCTTTTTCCCTCTCTGTCCCTCTTACTATTCTTAGGCCTCAATATTTATATCGCATTGTATATTTATCTCTATCTCTCCATACTTCTCCCAACTCTCCCTTTATCTCTATCTTATTACCTTGTCCTCTCTCTCCACCCTTATATCTCTCCCTCACTCTATTTATATCTATATATTACTTCTTATCTCTATATTTATCTTTCTCTATCCCTAGATCTCTACCTTTCTACCTCTACATATTTACCTCTTTCATTTCTATCTATCCCCATCTCATCTCTTTAATCTCTCTCCCTCTCTCCTCCTCTCATTCTCTCCATATCCCTTTCCTCCATTTCCATCTTTATCTATACCTTTTTTATCTCTATCTTCTTACCCGCTCTCTCCCACTCTTCCCCACTCCACCTCTCCCTCTCTTTCTATTATGAACATAACATTAGTTTAATTATCTTCTTGATTCATAGGTTTTATTTCACTACTGATTGGATCTTTATAAACAGATTCTTAGTTGATTTGAAGATACCATTTCTTCATTAACACCTTTGTTGCACAAATTGACATCACTTGCTAAACATGGCCTAACAATTGACCTCATTTAATACACAAGAGTATGCAACTAATAGATACCTCTTCGGTGTATCTTAAACATTATTCAATACAAACATAGAACAAATGTCATTTTTTTGGCAAAAGGCAGGGACTCTAGCTGCATCACAGCTCTTGTTTTATTTTATTTTTAATCTGTTTATAAAAATTCCAAATCTATTTTGCAATCTTATACTATTTCGATAATTTATGAGATATGTTACTTATATTTAAATAAAAAATTTATATATGACGAATTTAATGTCGAATTTTTTTCCTCAATTTTTTGCCCTTGCCGAATTTCATCCGAATTTTATGGTTGCCGAACTCGAACTCGAATTCGAACACGGTGACTTAGCTTAGGGGATTGTTTGGTTTATCATTATCTTGCACTCACTCTACTATTCCAATATGAATGCAATATGATATATTTGCAAGGAAGCTCAAGCATAAGCCAAGTGAATATATATTGTATAACCAATGTGGGATAATAGGAGATGTAATCATGTGTACTACATCGCCAAACAAGTAAAGTACAAGTCACATGTACAACCTACCCATATAGAATACCTACCTAAGTAAGCTTATTCTATCCTAAGTGCATATAATGTAATAAAGTATTAAGATAGATGAAAGTTAAATAAATATATGCCAATACAATACTCTCTTCTTTATATTCTGATGTTTGGGGTATGTTTCCCTCTTGAGCCACCTCTCCTTCGATTTGACAGTTCTACCTCATTAGGAAAAATATCTTGCCAAAATGGTTCTAGCCTACCTTCACCTCTTTCCTTTGCCAATATGGTGTGTGACATCAAATGAAACCTATAACACCACAATCTGCACTCCAACAACTACATGAAAGCTTTGGTCCAATATGATTTGTGATTATGTTGGTCATATAAATATTAATCTTATGATTGAATTGAGTGGCTATACCCAGATTTAATAATATGCCCATGCACATCAATGCATAGAGTGACCATATTGCGTAAATTACATGAAATGCTAAGAAATAAACATGTAAACATGGAAAATAAACATATTTAACATGCCCACAAGAGTAAACATACAAGATTTACCCTAGAGAAAAGTAGTGCAGAAAAAGACTAGCAAGTGGGTGTTTCCAATTCATTATCCCCAGTGAATGCAACTTTATAAGCTCAGAAGGCTATAGCATGCAATAATCAACCCATCTTCGTGTGTTTGCATCTCACAATATTTGTTCAAAGCAATATTTCTAATATGCTCTGCAATTCCGAACTCAACTCTTGATGATTGTTCAATTCCTCTCCAAGACTCTCTTTTACCCAAAGCTTACTGAATGAACAAAAACAGAAACCTCCAAACAACATACCAAACCAATAGACAACATACAAATTGGTCTAGCTTACAATATGGATGATTGTTTTAATTTGCCTTATTCAGGAAAGTTTGGGTTTTGAACAAATCCACTACATTTTTTGGGACACGATCAATCATCACTGATTCCATCTGTGTTAATTAGAACTGGTTCAGTGCAGTACAAAACCATCTCTAAGATCTGTTTTTTCAGATAAAAATTCAAAACAGAATTTGTAGAAATCTTTGTTGGGCTTCTCTACTACTTCCTAGATACTTCACACCCATTTCAACACTTTACAGACACCTGAACAAAATTAGGACTGATCAAATTACATAAGGATGATTCTCTAGGAATCATAAAAGACTTTTAAGAGTTCCTACCAGAATACAGATACAACAGTGGTAAGTAACATCACATTTGGATCCGATTTGGATCATTTACTCCAACTAATTTTTTGTTATGTGAGTTGCATATATTATATTTCTGTTCTTTTCGGGAAAAATGTTATAAACTCCAAGTGCAGTTTTTGAAGTTGAATAATTATTTAAATGTATGCATGCTTATTCTTTTCATGTCTTTCATAAGCAATTAACTTTTCAATTGTTCAAAGTAGTTTCCAAACAAGGAAGACTCTAGATATTTCTCATGATTTCTTTTTTTCCAATTTAGGAGAATTTCGTCAACCAATCTTAATGGAACATTACCGCCAGAGTTTGGTAATTTGACTCGGTTAGAAAACCTGTAAGTTTGATATATTGCACCTTGAAACTCTACTTTTGAAATGTAACAATGAACAAGCATATGCTTGACGAAATTTGTGCATACAGGGATATTCTCATATTGATATCTTGTTCGTTTTATTTTTGTGCTTGTTTTCGTTTCTGAATACTAAGATTACAATATTTTCTAGAACACTTTGTTTGAATGACATCAAATTGTATCCTTCGTTTGAGAAGGAATTCTATCACCTAAGTGTTGAAGAGTTGGACTCTTCTAACGTGTACAATATCATAATAGACTTTCGTTTCTACAAATGTTCAACTTCACACTATTTTTGAAATAAGTGCATACTTAATGTTCTTTTGAACATAGATAATTGAGAAAACAACGAGGGAGGGGCACAGTTCAAATCAATTCATAAATCATTGTCTAGAAACTCGGAAAATATGAAGCAAACCATCATAAATAAATTAAAACACAATAATTATGGGAGCAATAACTTATCTCCATTCAAATTTTTGGAGGAAGTAATATGCAACAATATCTTCTTATCTACCTTTGAATTTATTAATGAAATATTTACATACAAAGATGCTATGAATACTGATGCCTTTCCAAATATTATCACATTTTATGATACACTTCTTGAAATGCAATGAAAATAAGATCTAAAAAATGGGCCATGTCCAACGAAGAGCTGCAAAGCACAATTTTAAGAGTGTTTAATGAATGACAAACGTTCATCTCAAGTGCCTGAATAGTCATGATTATGCACATATAAGATATGAAAAAAGGTGCAAAATACTGCTCTGGTTTTATCATTCCTTGATGGATGGAAAATTATGGAGTAGTAAATTGAATTGTCAAGTAAAAATTAAAAAATAAATTCCCAAAGTATAAATTGAACTCAAGGTCATGATTTAAAACTGTGGAAATTGGCAAGCCCAGAATATTAAACATGAGCAAATAATGTTTTGATAGCTATAGGTTCTGTGATAGTCTTCAAAAAAAGAAGCATCTTCATGAAAAGTAGCTTTACATTTTCTCTAGCAAAGTAAAATCTTGTCTAAAGAGTATCTTAAAGAAAAGTAGCTTTGTCCTCCAAAGTAAAATCTCATCAAAAGGTTACAAATTCCCCATAATGACAAAGAAAGTATATTCAATAAAAGTTGATTTGCATCTTGTCCCTTGGAGCAAATTGATCGCCACTAAGTAAGTTGTATGCTATCAGCCATAGGATTTTGTAGCGGCACATTGCTGATCAAAAGTCCCCTACAAAGCTCTAAGAGAGAGAGAGAGAGAGAGAGAGAGAGGGGCGGGGGGGAGGTAGTAGAAAGGAAATTGAATTCAGAATGTTACCATCCCCAAAAATTTCTAGCTATTAAACACTATTGGATTATTGTCATTGATGTCAAAGGAAAAATCTATGGACATCATGTGGCTGCTTAAGGAGATTCAATGCAAAAGGTTTATGTGCAACAATATTATAACTAAATAGGAAATATTTTGAAAGAGAATAAAATTAATTTTTTATTTATTGGCCAACCTCCTTGTTGATGGGGAGGTTTGCACTTCCATCAACATAGAATAGAATGCACAAAGTTTATCCTATTATCTCTTGAAGAAGGAAATCTTGTATGCCCTCTGACTGTCCAAACAAGATAACCTCAAGGCTTTTGGTGTCAGGTCACTATGCTTAGGATAACTTAGTAAAAATGTGATTTGTTGGTAATCACAAGGGGACTTACACATCTATCAAGCTGGCTTGCATATGATATAGCATTTTGATTGGGGTTCAAAGAAACTAGGGACAATTATAATAATGGTTGGTGTTGTAGATAGACAGATTTTTCATAAGACTGATTCCTTCTTAACCAGAGATAAACTCACCATGCCCCATAAATAGTGCAATCTTCAAAGGGAAATGAAAGATATTCAGATCATGAACATTCATTTGGACACCCAACACAAGAAAAATCAAAACAAACATCCACAATTGAACTAATAGCAATAATATGCTCAAACTAACCATGCAAAGAGATTTACAATCAACAGATCTCCAATGCTATGAACTAGAAATTGATCAGATATCCCCACACTTCGCCATTAAATTACTGAACTATAACTAATTTTGATGAAAGAAACCATGCAAATAGGTAAAGGCAACTAGCAAAACACCATACTTCAATGCTTTATTCTGTAATCTCCTCCTTTGGGAGCTACCCAATTGAGTCCTGAGACAACAATTCCAATTCAAAATGAGAATTGTAATAATAAACATTCATTAAATCTAAAGAAATTTCATTTTAAAATTTAACATAAAACTCTAATACTAGTCCGGAGAATAGAACTTATCTTTATGGCTTTCTCTAGTTTGACAATGAAACTTATGTAATGATGAATTCTGATATACTCAAATCTGCATACATTCTTCTTCATAAATCTTCTATATATGCTTCAGTAGTTTCCTCATACTTTCTCTCTAATTTTGCTCTCCCTTTGATTGTTGGTCAAGATCTTCTTTTATCCCATATATTCTTCTAGTCAAATTAGGCTTTTATGATTTCTTTATTTTAAATATTTCCTTGAGCATATAAATATTCATCGTATATAATTTACTTCTATTTCTTCAATATAGAACTTTAATAATGTTTCCACTTATATTCCTTCAGCGATTATCTTTGTGAAGTCAGCTATTTTTTCTTCTTATATATTGGATGCCTTCAACAATATGGTTGTTGTTACAATACTTAATCGCTGCTCTTCAAGGATGTAATGTCCCCTTTTTAGCAGTCATGTGGCAATTTGTCGTTAGCCCATTTTGCCATGGTCCCGAGGGCTAACCAAGACTTTACAAGGATCGGTGAAGGATTTTGGCCTAGGCAATTTCAGTTTCAGGCCAATCGAAGATGTTTTGACAGGGTTTCTAGATACTATTTATAGTAAGTCAGCTGCGGCTCAGTGACTGGTAAATTTTGATGCAATCTTGGTTGTCAGTATTTTGGTGCATTAATTTATTCATTTGGATTTTCTAATTTGATGAGCCGTCATTTATTTTGGGCAATAAATTAAAGTTCCTAAAGTTTAATTTAAATATTAAAGGGAAAAAACTAAAGGTACCCCAAATGAATACACTAAAAGTACCCCTTCTTTGTGGAGACAAAAGGGGACAATAATACTTTATTCTATCTCTCATTTATCCACATTGTTGGTGTCTTGGGATTGTGTGCCAAAATGAAGTAATAAATATGAGCAATTAATGGAGATTTGGGACATCTTGGGAATTGTGTATTCTTGGAAAATTGGGTTTTCTAGATTTAGTTATGGAAATTCTTGGCATTTGGGGACAGAATCCCTCAGATGTGACATTTCTCTTGCTTGTGAAAGATCAGGTTGGGGAAATCTTTAAAGACAAAATTAGCATTGGAGGAGACGAAGAGCATTTAAGCTGAAGTTCGAACTTGTTGCACAGCTGGGAGTTTACACAGTGGACTTACAGGTATTCATATCGACCTTCAGCCCTGATAATTGTAGCAAGTCGGCTGAGTTTAGGAGGATAGATTGTGGACAGTGCTTACTTGGCATGGGTGCTGAAAGGGCGAAATGGCCACTATAGGATAAGTCACAGCATTAGGAAGACAGAAATTAGTCGCAGCTTCTGGGGTTGAACGCCCTTTGCAGAGTTAATAACCCGAAATAAGGTGTTGAGAGTGCAGTTTCAGACTAGATTCTTGGGTAGAATATTCGACCCTCATTCACCTTGCATTTGACTCCAGCAATTACGCCCTGAAGTGTTCACATTGTTGCTGTAGATGTAATTTATAGGTTGCAGGCCGAACTGGGTAATTTTGGTCACTTGGGACGTCTAACTAGTGTGCATGAGATCATGTTTGGAGCAGTCGGAGACTGAAAAAAGAATCTTCTACCATCTAAATCAGAAAACGCAGTCTTAGACAATTGTTGGGCGTGAATTTTGATGTTGGGTTGCTGTGGCAGTCAATGAGAATAACGCCATATCAAGTTGAAACCTCCACAGTGGGACTCCAACCAGGTTCTTATGGTTTTGGCTCTACGTTTTGAAAGTTATTCTCTTAGAAACATTGAGAATACTCTAAGTGCTTGTATGTACTGTAGATTTCAGTTTGATGCAATAATGAAGCAAAATATATTCTTGAATGTCTTGGCATTGTTTCTTGAATGTGGCATTATTTATGAATGAAAACTATCAAAATACATTAAACGCACTAGGAACAACTAAACCTCAGTCACACACACAAAAGAGAAAAACCATCAGGCATTCTGTCACAAAGATAGGACAGCCTATTACAAGGGATGTATTAGATCATACCAAGATCGCTGTATCTTAATTTCTTTGTGCTTGATATTTATGTTGGCTCCTTCCTAACAATTTTCTCTTCTTATACTTGTTGTCGCCTTCTTTTTTTTCCTCCCCCCTGAATTCAATGATAGAACTGCCTTCTTATATCTTGTACTTGGGATGAGGAGTCACCTGTAAGGGACATGACTGGTGGCTTCTTAACCGCATCATTCCATAATACTTCCAATCGTTGCATGTATCCATATTGGGCTTGTATACAATAGTTAAGAAACCCATTCATTATTCTTAATCACTGTTCTATCAATGTATTCATTGCTTTAAACAAATGATTGATTCTGTAAAGTAATCGCTGCTCTTCCATGTATTAATTATTGCATATTATAATCACTGCCTCTTAATACACCGTGTTCTTTTGTTAGTTATCTAATTCCTTGATATAGTCAATTGATATAATTCATAGAAGTCTTCCCATAGTGAGTCGCTGTAGGAATCAATGCATATTTAATTTATTCTTTCTTTTTAATACCATTCATGTGCCTTATTGATGGTATCGGGAGTGTTATGAATTCAAATAGATTATTGACCATTGGGTTTTAATAATTTTTTTATAATATAGTCATTGTCTTTTCTCACTATCATTCTTGTCCACATCCTTCTCTATGCTTCATGCTAATAGTTGGTTGAAAATTTTGTACACCTGGGAAGATGTGCAAAATTGTGGTTTCAACCATAGCGTGTGAGTGTAAAACTCTCCTAATTTAAGGGAAGGCTCCCCCTTTTCTACTATTACTAACTAAAGGCTAATCTAAATTGGTTGAAACAACATCCTTTTCTCTTTTTTCAGAAAAGACAAGATTCTTTCCTCTTCCTAGGAAAGAAATAGCAGTTTTAGAAACAAACACAACAGCTTAAAGAATAGCAAGAATGCTTAAAACAAAAGGAAGCGAAGTTTTTGTGAAAGCTCAAAGTTTCCCATCACTTCCCCCTGGGACGGGAAAAAAGAAACAAAGCACAAAGACTTGAATTCCCACTATCCTATCTACCTTTTTAGAATAATAAAACAAGAACAATGAACAACAGATAACACCACAAAGTCTGCAAGTATGATGCACCTTTTGAACTATTTCAAATGGGAACAACCACAAGCACAAAGTCTTGCAACTCTTCTCAATTTTAACACTTAACTACACTAATTCAAACCCTCACTATTTTTGTAGCACAAAGTCTACAAGAAATCAGATTGAAGTTCTTTTCAACAACCTCGCTATGATCTCAAGTAAATACAAAGAAATATGCCACCATGACACAAGAACACAATGGATATAAAAGTATGGTTTCAACACGAAACTCAAAACTCTTTTGATATTACTTGAGAAAAAATAGTTTACAAATATAAAGCACAAAGTCTCTAAGATTGCAAATTTCTGCAAAGTTTCCTTGCTTGCTGGAAAGATGAAAATTACAATGAGCACCCTCATGCATATATAGGAGAGGGGCTGAAAGAAAAAAGTGGGAGAAGTCTAACTAACTGAGACTTTTTCCACAACCAACTAACTAACTATGACTTACTCAAATTACAGTTCTATTGCTAACCAACTTGTAATTTGTTTACATGTAATCACAAGTTACAAGAATGCAAGTAACGAGACTACTTGAAATTACATCTTTGGCATTACATGTAATTTGTCAAAGGGAAATTTCAAATGCATAATTGAAACTAATCTAAGTGTCTGAGACACGACTCTATTTCCATCATCCTTTGTCTAAGAGCTCTTCACGCTACTACAAGATTGTAGCACTTGAAGTATTTGAGATCGGTGAAGGTATTTGTCTAGTAAAATCAAATTGCATCATTTGACCATGAATGGTAATGAAAATGACCTCATGAAGATTAACCACTAAACTTGAAGATAATTAACATTCTTTGTTGGTCATTGTGACAGTGAAAGTCACTGCTTTTTACCACATAGCTCTTCTGTAATGCATTGTAACAATGCATTCCTTTGCTGTATTACGCATTCATTTGTCAAGTTCTCTCTTACAATGGAATTGACCTCCACATTTAGTAAAGGAAAGAAAATATTCCCAATGGTGAGACTAAAATTGTCATCCCTGATTTTAGATAGGACTTGACTTAGCCATTGTTCTCCGCTTCATAGTTCATGATATTTTTTATCCTCCCTGTACATATGACAGCGTACTCTTTTCATTTTACATCATAACTGCCATCAACATATGATAGCACTGAATTTTGCTTGTTGTCCTTACATGCATTGAAACCCCTCGCAATTGGGTCTCTAGGACCCGACCTGTAATATCCCTTGCCAATTCTCATATGAATTTCTGATTTTTTGGCCTTGGATATTTCATCAAACACTTCGTATATGACTGATACAAAAAATTCAGACTTGTCTGGATAGCATTAACTTTGATTAACTATCAAATGATGACCTTGCAAAAGCTACTAAACAACAAGACAATCCTCTAGGATGAATGTGCAATTGTTTTGTGTTTTCTGATGCAATTACATGAATCAAAATGCGAGAAATGTACACCTACAACTGACTGATATTTTGACAAAGAGTTGTCATGCAACAATATAAAAACATGAGAATGAGATGCGACCTTATCTCTTGGCTATTCATATGTCCAAACAAAGGCCAAGACTCTTGGCTATTCAACAATAATTTCCAGAATGTCTGAAGACAAATAGCAAACATGAATTCATGCATACAAATGGAAATACAATGAAATCTTAATGCCAAATGAACCTGGAAGTAGCGCCTAGGTCTGTAGATGAAGAAGCAAGCAATATCTTTCACCTTGAGCCTCCCCTTAGCCAAAAATGAATAAATCGCCCCTGCTACAGGTCTGCCAATTGATAACAATTAATTGCCAGCAATTATACCTCCTTTCAATCACTAATCATCATCGTTGTCCTTCCCCAATGAGAGAGCTGCAATCATATGATGGTTTCGATGCTAAAGCAAGGTGATAGAAGCAAAATCATGGGTAATGGAGGTTTGGTTTGAACTTGATTCAGACCTGATATGACACCTACAACCACCTCAAATCTCCTCCTAAATATTCCTAGGAGAATCGCTTTGCCTACTCAAGTGAATTGATGCAAAATAGGAGTCAAAATAGCAATGAGCTGAAAACTCCTCCAAAATTGTTTACCATGAAGCTACCATGAAATATCAATAAGCACCAATATGAAGGACTGAGATATCCTACTGAGATATCCTTCACTCTCAGCTGCAACCCTTCGGAGGATCTCTCACCACCTCAGTTATGCAATCAAAGGGAGGTATCATTCCCAATGATCAAGTCTGCAGAAACCCTTGGTTCCACAAGTCTAAACACAAGAGAAGATGTCAAATAACCGATGATCAACAATGAACCAACCCCCCTATTTATTCTTTTTTCTCCAACCGATTGGTCCCCTTCTAGAAGATTCTCCTCTAACAAACTCATATTGTTTTATTACACTTTATTATTTTATTACACATTATTAATTTAATTACACTTTAGATATTATTAACATTATATTATAAAGAGCAATTAAGACATCATACATGTTATCTCCTTATCTCACCATAAAATCATGTAGAAATAAAATGTGAAGCCAAGACGGCCTCCCTTATCAACTCCTTGGCCTACGAGGGTCAAATAATAGGCCAACCCCGTGAATGTCTTTGTACTAATGAGATGGGGACATTACACGACCACAAGTATTGATCTTGCAAAGGAAAGACGTGGGAATGAGAGTAAGTGGAGACAAGGCGAATTTCGAATCTTGGGAGGTGTAATGCGAGTGCAAGTGGATTGCAGTGAACTCGGAATGCAGAAATGGAAGAATGCAAGTTGGGAAAAAATGCTGAAACTTACACTTGCAATCGGGTCTTAGAGACCCGAATGCAAGTAAGCCTTTTGCATGATTGGTATTAGCTTGCAATCAGGTCTTGGAACCCCGATTACAAGTAAGAATAGAGATTGCAAACTAGTGGTAAGGATGAGCTTGCAATCGGGTCTTGGAGACCCAAGACCCGATTTCAAGTAAGCATACTTGCAAGGATGATGAAGGAAACAAACTTACAATCTGGTCTCTAGGACCCGACTGCATGTGGGAAGGTTTGCAAGGTAGGGACAAACTTGCAATCGGGGTTTTGAGACTCGATTGCAAATGCATATGTAATGCAACACTCAAAGAAAAGGGGACTTTGAAATATGAAAATAAAACAATGATCATAGCTAAGACACTTGCAATCAAGGTTTTGAAACTCAATTGCAAGTAAGCAACTCCACTTGAAGCAAGTAGAATGAGATTTCAATACTCCACTCAAAGGCACAAATAGGCAAGCTAAGAAGAACCCCTTAATATCATAGGATAATGGAGATGCAAGAAGAGGGGGAATCAGGTCCTAAAAGCCCAATGCAAATACAAAATACATTTCTCTTGGCCTTTTGAGAGACACTTATAATTGAGTACTAAACACCCAATTACAACTAAAAGTGATTGCAAACTTTATAAAAGGGAAAGACTAACTTGTAATCTGGTCACAAATAGCCGACTACAAGTATGTTTGACTTAAAAAAAACAATGGACAAACTTGTAATTGGGTCTTAAAGACCCAATTACGAGTAAAGTGCTTTTACTTGTAATTGCATTCAAAAGCTCCTACAACCTGCAATCACCTACTTAAAACCCGAATTTGCAAGTAACTTGTAATCGGGTTTCTAAGACCTGATTGCAAGTAAAGTTAACTTGTCATGTCAGCAAAAAGTTCCTATTTGTAGTGAGGTCAAAAAGTTCCTACTTGCAGTGACTGACTTGAAACCCGAAATTGCATAGAAAGCTAGGAAAATGAAAACCAAAACCAACCAAAACTTGGACAACGATGACAAACACACCCACTGATGATTTGACACTAGCAAATATGAGTTTTGAACCTCCTAAAACGTTCTTTATAGAAGAAAACTACGAAGTTTAAGTAAAAAATTGTAGTTGTCAATTTTTTAAAAATTTAAAAGTTGAGACAACACTAATGAATATTCTCACAATTCTTTCTTCAACCATGAACAATAATAGAAAATGCCATGAATTTGTAGAGTATAATTGCACCAAACCAAAGAGGATCTATGTCCAATCCCATCGTACCAGTTGCTCCTCCATATTGTGGACCGTAACTATCTAAATTGTCTATAACCGATAAACTCTTTTGACCATCCAACTATTCTAGATACTCCCTCCTTTATATTGGCAAGAATATCCTTTATTAATAGAAGTAGTGTTCTCATACATGTCTTTTACATTAATATGATCTCAACTTAGACTAGCGTAGATTTCTTTGTTGCACTAATGTAGTCATCCACTTCATTGATAAAGATAATACAAGGAGCTTTCTCACAACATTAGTTTGCTTGTTCGGTCTCCCTTTTTTGAGCCTGTAATGTCCCCTACTATTAATGAGTCTATTTAACAATAATAATCTAACTCAATATGATTGTAATATCAAACAAGTCATTTAATTTAGGAGAAATTGTTGTATAAACTTAACACAGTGAACTCTGAACCAAATTCTGCCATAACATTCAATTAAATATTCTACATTTAATCTATAATATTAGGGAACTCAAGGTGACACTCAAATCTTACCTTATTCCTAAAAGTAGATGGCCTAATCTATGAGAACCTGCAATCACAAGGATGCATACAAACCTACAAGCATATTTGTTTCTGATCAGCATAAGATATCTTATTTAATATACAGATGGAGGGAGGATTCCTTCTAAATAACCAAATCAAATAGTGACTACCACCATGGCTACTCCGATGAATAATACGTTCACCATAGCTACTCCCAGAGGGTGAACAAGCACATCATGGAATTACTTCCATGATACCCACCATACCTACTCATAGAGGGTGGGCTCACCATGCCTACTCGCAGAGGGTGGAAGAGGGCTTTCACCTCAACCTTCTCCCAGAGAAGGGTGAATTACCACCATGCCTACTCGCAGAGGGTGGAACGAGGGCTCTAACCTCAGACTTCTCCCAGAGAAGAATGCATCTCCACCATGCCTACTCGCAGAGGGTGGAACAAGGGCTTTCACCTCAAACTTCTCCGAGAGAAGAATGCATTACCAAGGGATTGCACCTCAAACTTCTCCCTCACAGAGAAGAACTCATTAACAAGGGATTGCACCTCTAACTACTCCCTCACAGAGAAGAACTCATTAACCAAGTCTTCATGATGATGAAGCTCCCTCTGAAGCTGAAATGTTAGGCTCCCTCTAAAGTTGAAAAATGGTAGGCTCCCTTTGAAGCTGAAATCAATCTTCTGACCTCCTTGTCCAAGGTTACCTCTAGTTATGTATCATCAACTCAGCTTTATGGCAGCAAGTTGTCTCTAGACTTCAACCTGTGATGCTTCCTCACAGGATGCCTCAAAGTCTTCCTTCCTTGAAGAAACGCTTCCAGCCATCATCTCAATCTCATAGCAACAATTATCAAGTTCTTCCTTCCTTGAATGCAATCTCTTATGGTTCTTAGTCCGTCCTGAAAGCATTTCAAAGAGATTATCTAATGCAAATGAAGCATACATGATTCATTATCAAAGTTATAGCATGAATTAATAACTATATAAAAAAATCATGTGCATTAATCAAGCATGGAATACTTATCTCTTATTTAATGGATCTCAGAACCTTAGTCTATTTTCACTATAGTAGGGACACAATTGGAGCAATCAGGTCGAACTTTCAGCTCTGGCTGACAATCACATCACTATCAATAACAAAGTCATCTCCATCATCTTGGGCATCCACGATCCATCCCCTGGTAATGACACCTGACTAGAGTTGAAATAGTAACAAGGTGCCGATGATAATCTCAGGCCTCCTGACTGTAAATGTCTTTATAAGTGGTAGAAACTCTAAAGGAAGTCCACATTTATCTCATCCCCATACACAGAATAACAATGCTCAAACTCCAAGTGAAGACTCAGCAGGTCCATGAATGCAATGTGCAGCTTCCAAGCAATGGCAACAGCTAATGAAGTCTCACGGCTGGTAATGGAAGCCATAATAGAAAAATGGATATGACAACAGTTGAAAACCTCACACAGCAAGGGTTTATATACCTAGCATAAACTACATGGCTTCCCTAAACAAGTCCTGGCGCCAGCAGCTAGGTGACTTGCCCCAAAGATCCTCATGCCACACACTTGCAGACCTGTAACATTAGACAAAGGCAGTGGCTATATCAATTGTGCAAGGCTGGCCACATACAAGGTCCCACAACTGCCTCCAATGTCCACAACTTAGCTATAAGTTGAGGGATGGCAATAGCAAAAATTTGAACCACAAGATAGGTATGATGCGGAAGATATCACCACAAAAGACTAAGAGACTCTCGCAATAATGGTGATGTCAAGAATATACACAGTTGTATAATGTTCACAAGAATAATTCAGGAACATGAGTACGCCTAGACTTGAATCAACACACTTTCCCAAACTCCCATGTTTCTGAAGAAGTGGTCGAGTTCCCAAAGCAATAAGAATATACTTCAAAACCATGAACGACTCCTTCCTAAATCTCAATACCAATCTGACTTAATGGCAGCACTCAACAAAACTCCCACGATTTTATATATATGCTAAGGAATGTCGATTCGGTGAATAACGGCTAAGGCTCGAAACTTCATTTATGCCTTTTAAGCCAATCTCCTTTGAGCAATTGATGACTCTTCAGTACTTCTCAAATCAAGTCAGAAATTCCTGATTCGTTTAGACGCCTGACCGACGCCACTGTGAAGAGCGGAGGTCAGCGAGTGTAATCGCTGCATTATCCTCTGTAGTCGCCTTTCGATCTGGAAGAGATCTTAAATCTGCAATTGTTTCTGATTGAATTCCCTTGAAAGCATAGGATCTACCTTCAAACGGTTAGGTTCAATAGAAGGAACCTACTCTGATACCATGTTGATTTTATGGTAGTGCTCATTAACCACAGGCAAACATCAAATCTGTTGCCTTCCCAACCATAGAAGATAAGCTCTTATCATCACCCCCGAGCACACTACATGTCCTTCATGTTATTGAGTTCATGTCTATTGATGCAATCATGACCTTGCATATATATGAGTCAATACCTCCTAATAGACCTCAAGTCAGCCATATACTTTTGGCGCCAAGGATAGGGTCAGACCTATATATTACAAGTTACATATGAGTCTCCCTTAGTTGCAAGTTACATTTAACTTAATCACAAGTTAACACAAGTGGTTCGCCCAAATAGGGCCTGCCCCAAATTAGACTCATACAACTGAGATATCCAAATGCCAAGGCCGACAAGCCACTTGGGATTTTGTGCACTAGGTCAGCCCTAGAAGGGATCCGACCTAGCTACACAACAACAAAGACTACACTTTGAGTGCACTTATCTCTTTATGCAAGCATCCCTTCTAAATGCACTTAGGTAAATCTTATGCAATTATGCTCTTCAAATGTGCTCATGCTCATTGCTTCCGTGCAAGGGAATCCTCGAAACCCACTTCAACCTTAGCATTCTACTATGTCATTTGCCCCCTTCATGTTGTGCAATTACTTCAACAAAGTGCTCAAGTCATGATTGTGCATTTGCACCTATCAAACGTGTGTCACCTTGTTGTCCAAAGCTACCTTTCATATGCGCTCAAAAGAAAGGGAGGATGAGAAATAGTTTAAGACAAAATACTATGCATAGCAGCACTAAAATCCCACTCCAACTTGACTTTATGCATGCTTCCCCCTCTAATGAGCTCATGAGGGTAGATAATGATGTTTGTGGATGCATATGCTCAAAGTGCGCTTAGCTTTGATGAAGACCACTTTTCTCAAATCCGCTTGTGCAGGGCTTAGGTTCATTTGCGCTCTAAAAGGATGAGGGATAATTGAGTCAATCAAGTGTTAAATGGGCTAGAGAATTTGATCAAGGTTATGCAGCCCACACCTCCAAATCCACTTTTCTAGTTAGAGGTCTATACGCATCCAAGTGGGAATAACTTTCCAAATTGTCTAAGTGTTATTTTTACTCTTTCAAGGCATGTTGTTTGTGCAACTCCCCCTTTCTCATGCACACTTGCTTATGCACACTAGACCTCTAAACCCACCATACAACTCAAGGGTCTAAATATGCTCAAGGAAAATTAAGGTTAAGTAAATCCAATAAAGAGCAAGCTTGGTGCGCTCTCTCATCCATGCATGCTTACCTATCTGTTGTGCGTTGCACATGCTCCCTGTCGCCGACAGGGGTCCCTTTCCTTTTTTGGGCCTTTTCGTCTTCGCCCTGTTGAGGTCCGCACAAAGTGTCTCGCGTCCTTTTGAGCGAGCTCGTAATCAGTCCAGGAGATGGTGATGTCATGAGCAAGAGCTTGTCAATCCATGAGGTCAGTTGAGCCCTCAAGCACAAATTCCAAGAGGTTGTCTAAGCTTGTAAAATCACCTTAGATAGGCGTAGGATGATAGAGACTGGCGAAATCCGCCAAGTAAAGGATAAAGCGTCTGAAGGTCGCATGAGGACCCAAAGACGCCGATTTTTCGCATAGGGATATAAGAGAGATAAGAGGGTGCAGAGGTGTAAATTTTCAAAAACCTCCTCCGTGTCCTGAAATTCACACTAAAAGGGAGAGATTACATGATGTTTTTAGAAGTTTGCAGGATTTGTATGAATGGCGATTTTCGCCAGCTGAAAGGTAAAAAGGGGCGAAAGCCTTAAAGTGCCCCAAAGTGCCAAAATTGACAAAACCCACCCAAGTGCCGAAACTTGCACTTTTTAGTAAAAACGCAGTAAAATTTGAAAGTTTGCAAAAAGGTCCGAAATTGGCAAAAGGTCAAAAAATGCCGAAGTTGACAAAATGAGCAAAAGGTCCGAAATTGGCAAGGTGAGCAAAAGGTCCAAAGTTTGCAAATGACCAAAAAGGTCTGAAATTGACAAAATGAGCAAAAGGTCCGAAATTGGCAAAAGGTGCAAAAAGCTCCGAAATTGGCAAAGTGAGCAAAAGGTCCGAAGTTTGCAAATGACCCAAAAGGTCCGAAATTGACAAAATGAGCAAAAGGTCCAAAGTTTGTAAAACCACTTAAAGTGCCAAAATTTTCAAAGGCCTCCATATCCCTGAAAAATTGCGATTTGGAGGAAAAGCGCGAAGAAAGTCAAGTTTGAAAATTGACAAAAGGCTCAAAATCGCCAAAATTAGCAAAACAATTGAAAGGTCCGAAATTGGCAAAGTAATTGAAAGGTCCGAAGTTGGCAAACCACGCCCAATCGCCGAACTTCGCGCAATGGAGGAAAATCGCAGGGGTTTTAAAAGATGAAAAGGGCGTCAAAAATGCCAAGCTTTAACAATCCACCCCAAAGAGCCGAACTTCGCGTGAACAAGGCAAATCGCAAGGATTTAAAAGGTTGAAAAATAATGTCAAAAAGGCCAAAGTTTGAAGACCACACCCAAATGCCAAAATCGCGATTTTCACAAACCGCCGAAGTCAAGGTAAAATCGCGTGAAAGGGAAATGGCATAAGGTTTGGAGGGTGGACCCAAAGAGCACAATTTGCATTGAAGGTAAAATCGCGATTTTTACAAACCTTGCAAACTCAGTAAACCCTGTAATAGCTCATTGTAGGACAGAAACGTGAAGTTCAAGATTTGAAAACCCTCTCCATTTGCTGAGGATCACGTAAGGTAAAATCGTGAAGTTTTATGAGCCTTGAAAAGTAAAATGCCATTAACACCATTCTCAACGCCATAAAATCACGAAGTTAGAATTTGGAAGGGCGTCCAAGGTAAAAAATTGCTATGTCTAAATGTTTAAATCCGCATTTTCTTTCCAAAACATAGGCACGAAAAATTTGAATAGGGAGTTAACCGTTAAAATTCAAATCGCAGACTCCCCCATCCGAAAGTTGGAATTCATTCTTGCAAGGCAAATTGTGCAAATTCTCGCCATTCATTTTCGCCAGGTAAGTGTGTTTCACCTATCTTGAAATCGTTTGAAATATTTGCAAATTGGATAGACATGTGTGCAAAATTAATTTAAACTGATTAAATCCGAAATTGCATCTGTTTCCGTTTATAAGGCGTCATGCAAAGCAATTGAAATCAGAATTTACTCCTAAGAATCAGCTAGAAAACGCATTTTCAGACTTAGGAAAATTTCTCAAGCGTCGTCCATTCTGAAAAATTGGTCCTAAAGTGCCCGAGTATAAATCCGCAATCGAAAAGCTTCATAAATATTCATGTTTAAATCAATTAAGCTTTTTAGCTAAAAGTGACATGATGTCCTTTGAATTCAGTTTTCAAATTGATCCTTGTATACTGGCATATCCTTTATTTAACTCGCTCTACTCCCTTCATATCGCCTCGTAATCCACGTCCGGCTGTGCAGGATAAATGCCTAAATCGGCAGTTGAATCATCAAAGACCCCTGGTAAAGCCGAGACGTCGCAAGCATCCAAGTTAGATATCCCTCGCAGAATTGAAAAGATGAAATATCAGTATCAGAGAGGGGTATTGAGGGAATCAAAAGTGCAAAGTGTCTAGGAAAATATCGGTGATACTGACTTGGGCCACATCGATATTCAAGATTTCAGAGACAGAGTTTTCTCCCCTAATGCCTATGGTAGACCTAGGCGGATGATGGAAAGTGGCATTGCCCAGGCCGCAGGATTTCCCCCGACAGTGCAAAACTATGAACTAGTGGTAGAGGCAGCCTGACACTACCAACCAAACTCCAGATTGGTGCTCCTCGAGGATATGGTCCCCGCTAACTTCACTCCTGAAGCCATTGGCGACGCATTTGACATTCCCTTCCCGAACAACCCCGTAGCAACAACTATAGATGAAGCGCAGGGGGCGTATGATGTAAACCCTGCCAAATGCAGAACACTGATAGATGAAGAGTGGTACAAGGAGAGAAGACCTCCAAGCGTCAGGATTGGGAAAAAAACCCCTAGAAGCGACTTTCACAATGAGCATGGAGACATGGTCACATTGCTCAGCAGGGTTATGGGACTCCCCAAATCCAACTACTTTGAAGAATGGATGTTTTACTTCACAGAACAGGTCTTCGCTGGGAAATCCAAGTTCGACTGGGCCCAGATCATAAGCGACAACATCCACACTTAACTGATCGAACTTGAGACGAAGAGGTACTTCACTATGACCTCCTATTTAGTCTACATGTTCGCCATGAACCAGCCACTACCAGGTTTGATCATGAAAGGTGAAATTGGGAATGGGCCTGATCAGGTGAAGGTATACGATTGTTATCCACAACTACACTATCAGGACATAGCTCAAAGAGAAAAGAACAGCCCTTCCTATGCAGTTGGTCAATATGAGCGCGTCAATGATGCCTTCACAATGCGCCTCGTCAGGCTAATGCAAGGAGGACTACACATAAGGTTCTCAGAGCAAGCTACCATCCTGATACAGAGGTATGGGGCCTGGTTCATCCAATTCCCAAGATTCTCCTACATCTGGATAGCTAGTTTTGAGGGTGCTCCTTTCCGACTTCCGTGATACCCAACCGACAAGATAGTTCTCCTAGAAGTCGCAAGGCAGTCACGTCCGACAAGTAGCTTACTCAGGGAGAGGAAGCAATCCAAATTTGCATTCCCTATGATTTTGGGTAACCAGGATGCCCACCTAAAGAACCCATCCCAAGCAGAGGAATCCTTTGCAGAGCTGGCCTCCTACGGCCTACAAGAGCATTTTCCAAGGAAATGCTTTGATCATGACAATCTGGCAAAGAGAGCCTATGGCAGGGGATACAGAGCAAAAGAATTAATTGAAGATTATTGGAAAAACTGCTCTGATGACTATGAGGTCCGACGGCGCGAATATTCGAGGCTGAGTGTGCAGCAAATGCGACTCTATGAATACCGTCGAGTCCCAGATCAACTGACAGATTAAGGAAATTGCCTACAAGTTCGGGATTTTGAGGCAGTAAGACATTTGTTACTAGGCATCGATTGGTCGCAAGAGCCAATCACTGATTTCGGGGTGGTTATGGCAGCCCCAGGAAGGTATACTAACCAATGGTTGCACCAACAAATTGAGCGACTAATACATGAGGGAGTCCAGTTCACCTACCACTTGATGGGTAACCTTGATTCTCAGTCCTCCAAAGATGAGGGAACTTCCAGTGCACCTAAGGAAGAGATTGAAAAGCCTGAGAAAAGGAAGAAGGCTAAAGCCAACAGAGGAACTCGGACATCCAAAAGAACAAGAAGGGAAAAGATCCCTATTAAGAGACCAGAGGTCACTTCATCATCAAAGGACCCCAGCTCGTTCGATGATGTAGTAGAACTAGATTATATACCTACTCCGCCTTCCCAGAGTGATATCAACGCATTTGAAGCTAATGATCCTCCTGCACCCAACATGCTGGATGCCGAGCTAAGGGCCATTGAATCAGCTGAACCTGATAACCAAGTTGAGGAAGGAGAGATTCCATCCACTCAGGGGATTGAATTACATGAACCCACCCAGCAGAGCCGCCATGAATTACAACTACATACTGCTGCCAAAGATGACTCCACTGTTGAAGGAGAGCAAAGGACAGATGGGACTCGCGAGCCTGAAAAGACCGAAGAACAACCATCACACGAAGATACCAAACAATTGTTCAGTGAAGTGGGAGAAAATTCGGCTGCAAGCAAGGAACTTGACACTTCCTCTACTCCTCTTGTAACGGAACAGCTGCAAATTTGTGATGGGATGGCTGAAAACATCAAAGAACAGAGTGCAAATTTAACCATAGCATCAGCCCAGACTGTACTCCAAGAATGGTTAATTGCCTGAGCTCAGCGCAAGGCCGCCACCAAGCCACCCATCGATTTGGAGGACGTCTTCTCTCGCATAGACCAAGCTAAGGCCAAGGGGAAGAAAAAGCCCAAGGCATATTCCAGAATAACCAAAGACGAACAAAGGAACTGTACTCTTCACATCGCCACCCCGCCTATGGACAAGCCAGCAAATCAGATTACACTGGCAGATTATAGCATCACGATTGTCCCCATCGAACAAGCCACTAGGGAGCAGGAAAAGGAGGAATTCAAGGATTCAATACAAAACATGCTCAGGCAACTTGAAGAAATAACAGCTGCAAAGAACATGTATCAAGCTCGTGCTGAGAAGGCCGAGGGGTACATGATCAACTCCTGAGACCATTGCACAATGCTTCCGCATCCCACATTCCCCCAACAGCATTGGCACAGAGGACCACAACAGAATTTAAAGGAGTACGGGATACTGCAAAGGCCGTCAAAGAATGGATGCAAGGCATTAAAGAAAGAGGAGAGCAAATCTTCAAGGATATGCGCGAAATGGCCCTCCATAGGGAAGCCATTATTATCAAAATGTGTAAGCTGAAGAAATAGTGCTATAACACTCATGAGGCGATGGCTAAGACATTGCCCCTCATTAGGGCTCTATTCTGGACTTGCTCTCAGATCCCTGTGGTTGACACTATCCTAAATCCTTATAGTGTCAACACCTTCAAAGACTGGTATTGGACCCTCAGCATGAAGGACGACATGAGGGATAATATCAATAAAATGCATGATAAGTGCGATGACACTTTATCAAATGTGAAGGATCTTGGTGAGAGGATCCTCAAATCCATGGTTCCTGGTTGGAAAGATAGTATGGAGGATAGTGAGATACAACTGCAGTGGGAAGACCGGCTCAATCCCAGGGTCGCATACTCCATAAAGGATCTAGATTTTGCTTCTGGGCTTCAAGCAGACATATCATGTTTTGAAAATCACAAGTCATACTGGAGAGAGGAACTGGAGAATTTAGATAGCCTCCTATAAGGTATCCATTACAAAATGTTCAATCCACCTATGCCGCCAACGACCGAATTATTCAAGTTATGCCTGAGATTTCAGGACTACGTTCGGGTAGAGCGTGCAGCTAATCGGGATATCTGGGGAGAGTATCTGCACGACGAGGTCGAGTTCATCACCGAGGAATCTAGAGCTGGAAAAGAGAAAGTGCTTTTTTCTTTTGAATTTTTGAAAAGTGCACTTTTTGGCCAAAGGGTCAAGTTTGACTTCCAAGTCAACTGTAAACTTAAAACTTTGTGTATGTGCACTTTTTGAACTATTTTGGATAAGTTCTAATTACCTTTTAGGTAGTTATTGCTCCCTTTGGGGTAGTTGCTGATATTTTACCCTCCATTTATGGGTATGGGCAGCCATGTTTTATAGGATGAATCTGGGCCATTTGTTTAGATTAGATCTTGGCCATTCATCCATTTTTGAAGCCTATTTAAGGGGACTAGTTTCCCCTCATTTTATAAGAAGTTTATGAATTGTTGCTGAAGCTCTGGCGAAATTTACAAGATTTAACGCAAAGTTAAGACTGTTTCAAGTTTCCTTGTGAGTGCATGGTCTCCTTCATTAATTTGAAATTTTTTGTCAGTTATGTTTCTTTCATTTACATAGCATTTTCTAGATAAACATCTGATAGAATCCTCGCTGTTCATACCATTAGGGAACGATTGATTGTCTTTCCTCCTGTATGGTTAATCTGAACCTTTCACATGCTCAGTTCGGTTATTGAATACTCATTGAATGAATGTTAAAGTTCTGATGTGTTTAATAGCATGAAAACTAGTTTTTTCCTTGAAGATTGCACTAGATTCATACAAATATTGTGCCTAAATGGCTGGTAATGTTTAATCTAGTTATTTGGAGGTGTCTGTCTGTTTTCTGAATATGCTATCTTAGTTAAATAACTTAGACTTTCTGTACCTCTCTTTCCCTATCCCTCTTTTTTCCCCTTTTTTACCAAGAAGAATCCACAATCCTACTGAAATAGTATCATCCAACTGAAGCCAAACGGTAACGAGACTGTCGAAATTTTAGGGAACTCATCCAGCAATTATCCATATCACCGTAAGTCCCCTTTGTGTTTCCAGCAAAACACATCAAACCACTGAGTAATCCCGCCGTCAAGACCTGACAATCAAAACCTTGAGGTCGTCTCCTTTGATCAAACAAAAAACAGCATTAGGGATTTCCTTATCTCATGAGAGGATAGGATACTCAACGAGTACATTCTATTCTGCGTTGGCCGGATGAAGTCGCAGGTTCAGCGATTTTAGACACGTCAACATATCAAATCTGCCAAGGGTAAATCTGAATGTGGTGCAAAACATGCCTCCAACTTTGCCATTTAAGCTATTTGTGCAAGCTTCACCTCTAAATCCGCTTTGCAAAGGGTCCCTCCATATGCGCTCAGACCTAGAGAGCAAAATTTAGATCATGAAGGCGCTAGAAGCTTAGAATTCTGACTTGGATGAATGAATCGGATCTTCAAACTCTGAGATCAGACCTTAAACGCATTATAATCAGACTCAGTAGCATTAAAATCAAGTCAAAATACTAAGAATGTGATCTTAATTCGCATATAGATTTGATTAGTAAAGCAATTGAGGTTGATACTGAATGGTGCTTTGAAGGGGGTAGTTGCATCCTCATTTATACATGACAAGTAATGGATTCACAAGTGGTTGACTTCATTGAAAAAGAAAGCACTAGAGCTGATCCTTTCAAAATATAAAGTGCAAGAAGTTACCTTGAAGGCACTCATCACCTTGTACATGTTAACATCAAAATCCCGCCCAACAACAAAAGGTGTAAGATAAAATATTTAATTTGCAAGCTGGCTAGGGAGGGTGATGGCTTTCAAGGCCTATAAAGGAAGGATCAAGTCATCTTGATTTCATCATTAAATCAAACCAAAATAGGGAGCAGAATTAAGGGGCAGAGGTTGAATTGCAAACATAAGGCATTCTTTGTTGCAAGTTTGAAACATAGTTTTATCTCATCAGCATTTGTCAAGCTGCAAGGAGTTTTGGGTGATAGGATTTTGTATGTGCTTCATCAAGATGCTGTGCAGATCAACACTTAATGTGTGCTCAAGGGAGATCAATACATGCTAAACCTTTAAACCCGCCATGCATCTTTGTGTTTAGTATGCGCTCAAAAATCAAAGTTATGCATAGGGGGCCTCCAAATGTGCTCTAGATTATGAGAACTTTATACAAGGGTAGTCCTTAAACCCACCTATATACAGCCTTGTTCATGCAAGTTACCTATGTGCACCTATCCTTCTTGTGCAAATGGATACCTCAAATGCACTCTATGTGGAGTGGTGTAAGGCTTAAGGTTTTAAGATTATATGAGAAGACTTAATGTTATGTTTTAATTTGTGATTTGATTGTTTGTAGGATTAAGGCATGGAACACCAGCAAGGAGGTTATGAAGGGCAACACATAGAGGACGCTTCGAGGAGCACCTAGGAAAGATGTAATTCAAGAAATGTAGACCATCATAAAAACTAAAGCATCTTACTTGCAAGGACTATGACTGTTACATCAAGGGGTTCAAGTGTACAACATCAGGATGTTCAAAGCATAAGAATGAGGATAGAGATGTTTGACAATCTTGAATTTCCTTTGGAAATCCAAGAGTAGCTGCTAGTACAAGGGAGACCAAGGTCAAGTTCGCTGTGAGCAAGAGATTCTACATCAAGCCAAGGTATCACAAAATCTAAATCAAGCAACACCAAGGTAGTCAAAACATGTACAATGTGCATATACCCCTATAGAAGGTACATGTTCACCAGGACTACTAGGAGCAAGCATCAGAAGGATGAAGTACAACCCAAGGCCAGTTACCAAGTTAGAGGATGGAAATGCAAATGTGATCAAGGAAAGATAGCTTCAAAAGAGTTAAGCAAACTTAGATGCTTGATCACTGTTGTGCGTTGCACACGCCCCCTGTCGCCGACAGGGTCCCCCCCTTTCCAGTTTTGAGTTTTTTGATCGTCGTCCCGAGAATCGAAACAGAGTTTCTCGTGTCTCCCCGAGCGAGTTCGTGATCAGTCCGTAAGCTGATCGACGTTGGAGTAACGAACCAATGAGTCCTCTTGACTGATCTGGCTTTCGGGCGTAAATGCCGAAAGTTTGTTCCAAAATTTCAAAACTTAACGCAATGCAAGCATTTTTTTTCGGACTCCAGGTCTGAACTTGACGAAAGTCAAGTTGAGCTGTTAAGTTTAAAACGTTGTGCGCTCCCCCCCTTTTGGATGTAAGCGTCCGAAGGTGAAAATTCAAAATTTGAAAGCATAAGGTGGCAATCGCATTCCGGACCCTAGGTCCGAAATTTCCAAAAAGTTAAAGTTTCAAAACATAACACTGCCCAACAACGTTTTCGGACCTTAGGTCCGAACTTTAGTGAAGGTTAAGTTTAAAACACAGTGCAATAGCATACTTCGGACCCCCCGTGTCCGAACAGCACAAGCTGTTAAATTTAAAACGTAGCGCAAAATGCATACTTCGGACCCTAAGCTCCGAAAAGGGCGAAGTTAAAGTTTTAAAAACATACGAAATGCATACTTCGGACCCTAAGCTCCGAAAAGGGCGAAGTTAAAGTTTTAAAAACATACGAAATGCATACTTCGGACCCTAAGCTCCGAAAAGGGCGAAGTTAAAGTTTTTAAAACATATCAAAAACGACGTTTCGGACCCCCGCGTCCGAATGACCAAGGGCGAAGGGTTGTGTTTTAAAAGCAACATCAAAAACAACGTTTCGGACCCCCGTGTCCGAATGACCAAGGGCGAAAGGTAAGTTTTTAAAAAACGCATATCAAACACACTTCGGACCCTAAGCTCCGAAAAGGAAAAAAAAAAGGTAAGTTTTTAAAAAACGCATATCAAACACACTTCGGACCCTAAGCTCCGAATGAAAAGGGACAAAGTTAAAGTTTTTTAAAAACATATCAAAAACGACGTTTCAGACCCCCGCGTCCGAATGACCAAGGGCGAAGTGTAGGTTTTAAAAACACATCGAAATGCATGCTTCGGACCCCAAGCTCCGAATGAAAAGGGCAAAGTAAGGTTTCAAAAGCAAACACATTACAAAACGCACTTCGAGCCCCTGCGTTCGAGCTTCAACAAGGTCGGGCAAGCAGCGTTTTCGGACCCGAAGCATCCGAAATTCCAAGGTGAAAGTAAAAACGAAGTCCAAAAAGCAAGCAAAACATTAAACGCAGAAGACACAGCGTGTAATGCGGAGGTCAGGACGAGCACACCCGCGAAGGTTAGATTCGAAAACCTCCAATTCAAAATTCGAAAGGAACTCTTAAATCCGAAAATAAGGAGGTAAGACACTGCATCATCCTCCCATCAACCATTTAAAATTCAGGTTGCTAGGCACAGAACCATGTGAAATTGACAAATCCTCTTTCATCTTCCAAACTGCGAAAATTTAAACAGGAAGGATAACCGTTGGGATTCAAATTTTGCAGGATCATCCGCTCGCCCCGCCGCAAGGTCGAGCAATCACCCATCATTCGCTCCGATCAGGTAAGTACGCCTTATCGCGTACGGTCATTTAAAATGTGTGGATCAAATAGGCAAATACGCAAAATTTGAAATGCTTAGAGTCTGCATCTCCATCATTCGAGCATCCAAAATTTAGGACTCATTCCCGAAGTTTGGCCGAAAACTGCATCTCTTTTCAAAATTCTCATGTTTTGTCTTTGTTAAAATTAATCAAAAAATTCGAAAGTGAGAACGCTTAGTCATAAATCTTCAGGAATATGATGCTGTTGAAGTTAATCAGATTGTTAGCCCAGAATGATATTTAAACTAATCTCGGTCTGTTGAAACACTTATGTTATTATCTAACCCGCATCGTCATTCTCGTATCACCTTGTAATCCGTGTCTGGCTGTGTAGGATAAATGCCTAAATCAGCGGCAGAATCATCAAGAACACCCGCTGCAGCAGAAACCTCACGAGCATCCAAATCAGACGTCCCACGGAAAGTTGAAAGAATGAAGTATCAGTATCAGAGAGGAGGGTTAAGAGAGTCAAAGGTCCAGAGCATCTGGGACAACATTGGTGACACCGACCTTGGCCATATTGATATTCAGGATTTCAGGGATCGGGTCTTCTCACCCAATGCATATGGCAGGCCTAGGCAAATGCTAGAAAGTGGCATCGCCCAAGCAGCAGGTTTTCCTCCAGCAATCCAGAACTATGAATTAGTAGTGGAAGCTGCTCGGCATTATGAGCCAAAGTCCAGATTAGTGCTTCTGGAAGATATCACTATTGCCGACTTCTCCCCTGAGGCTATCGGTGATGCATTTGATATCCCCTTTCCAAATAATCCCATAGCTACAACAATGGACGAGGCACAGGGGGCGTATGATATGAACCCAGCCCGATGCAGGGCATTGATTAACGAAGAATGGTTCAAAGAGAAAAGGCCTTCAAGCACCAGGATTGTGAAAAAGACCCCCAGAAGTGACTTTCGTAATGAACATGGCGATATGGTCACCTTACTTAGCCGAGTCATGGGACTTCCTAAGTCCAACTACTTTGAAGAATGGATGTTCTATTTTACAGAACAGGTCTTTGCCGGAAAGTCTAAGTTTGACTGGGCCCAGATCATAAGTGATAACATCCACGCTCAGCTGATTGAGCTTGAGACAAAGAAGTATTTCACCATGACCTCCTATTTGGTCTATATGTTCGCAAAGAACCAGCCACTGCCAGGATTAATAATGAAAGGTGAGATCGGGAATGGGCCTGGTCAGGTAAAAGTTTATGATTGCTACCCGCAGCTGCACTACCAGGATATAGCTCAAAGGGAAAAGAGCAGCCCGGCTTACGCGGTTGGACAATACGAACGCGTCAACGACGCCTTCACAATGCGCCTAGTCAGGCTAATGCGGGGAGGGTTACACATAAGGCTCTCAGAGCAAGCTACCATTTTAATGCAGAGGTATGGGGCCTGGTTTATTCAGTTCCCAAGATTCTCCTACCTCCGAATTGCTGGCTTTGAAGGTGCCCCCCTTCGACTTCCGCGGTATCCAACCGATAAAGTAGTCCTCATGGAGGTGGCGAGACAATCACGCCCTGCCGGCATATTGTTACGAGAGAGCAAGCAAGCTGGATTCGCATTTCCAATGATCATAGGCAACCATGATGTCCAATTGAGAACTCCCACCCTAGCAGAAGAATCCCTTGCAGAGCTAGCCTCCTATGGCCTACAGGAACATTTTCCGAGAAAATGTTTTGATCATGACAATTTGGCAAAGAGAGCTTACGGTAGGCGCTACAGAGCAAAGGAGTCAATTGAAGATTACTGGAAAAATTGCTCCGATGACTACGAAGTCAGGCGACGGGAATATTCTAGATTGAGTGTGCAGCAAATGCGACTCTTTGAGTACCGTCGGGTCCCGGATCAGCTCACAGACTCGGGGAACTGTCTCCAAGTCTGGGAATTCGAAGCAGTAAGGCATCTCTTGCCAGGCGTTGATTGGTCTCAAGACCCAATCACGGATTTCGAAGCAGTCATGGCAGCCCCGGCAAGATACACAGATCAGTGGTTACAACACCAGATCGAGAGGCTAGTCCATGAAGGGGTCCAGTTTACTTACCATCTGATGGGCAATTTCGACTCTCAGTCTTCCGAAGATGAAAGGACATCAGCTGAAAAACCAGAGAAAAGGAAGAAAACTAAGGCTTGCAGAGGGACTCGGACGTCCAAAAGAACAAGAAGGGAGAAGATTCCCATAAGAAGGCCAGAGACCACTTCATCTTCAAAGGACCCCAGTTCATCCGACGACGCCATAGATTTGGATTGCATACCTGCTCCGCCTTCCCAGAGCGACATAGAGGCATTCCAAGCCAATGATCCTCCTGCTCCAGATATGCCGGACACCGAGCAAAAGGGCCCCAATCCGACTAAGCCGGGTGACCAGATAGAGGAAGGAGAAATCCCATCCACCCAGGGGATCGAAGTGCATGAACCTACCCAGCAGAGCCGCCATGAATTACTACTCCTCCATGCAGCCAAGGACGACTCAACTGTCGAAGGGGAACAAAGAGCAGACGAGATCCATGAGCTCGAGGGAACCAAGGAGCCACCATCACAGGAAGATGTCAGACAATTATTCAGTGAGATAGGGGAGAACTCAGATGCAAACAAAGAGCTTCCTCCTTCTTCCACCCCTCCGATGGCGGGACAGCTGTTAATTTGTGATCAGCCAGTTGGAAGCATGGGAGCACAAGGTGCTAACTTAACCCTATCCTCAACCCAGACAGTGCCTCAAGAGTGGCTGATCGCCAGAGCTCAGCGCAGGGCCGCCACCAAGGCGCCCATCGACCTTGAAGACATCTTCTCACGAATGGATCAAACAAAAGCAAAAGGGAAGAAGAAACCGAGAACATACTCTAAGATAACCAAGGATGGGCAAAGGAACCGCACTCTTCATATTGCTACCCCGCCCGTAAACAAGCCAGCAGATCAAATAACCCTAGCAGATTATAGCATTACGACTGTCCCCATCGGACGAGCTACAAAAGAGCAAGAAAAGGAGGAATTTAAGGACTCAGTGCAGAACATACTCAGACAGCTCGAGGAGGTCACGGCTGAAAAGGATATGTATCGGGCCCGTGCTGAACAAGCCGAGGGATACATCGATAAGCTCCTACGGCCACTACACAACCCTTCTGAATCCCATATTCCCCCAATGGCATTGGCGCAGAGGACCACAACTGAATTCGAAGGAATCCGGGATACCGCAAAGGCCGTTAAGGAATGGGTGCAAGACATCAAGAAAAAGGGAGAACAGATCCTTAAAGAAGTAAAAGAAATGGCTCTCCATCGAGAGCTCACTCTAGTCAGGCTGTTGGAAGTAAAGAGAGAATCCCTTCACATGCATGAAGTAGCGGCCTCTACCCTTCCCCTCCTAAGAGCTCTTTTCTGGACACATACACAAATTCCCACACTGCTTGACATCCTGAATCCCCATAGCATCAGTGTTCTCAAGGAATGGTACTGGACCGTCACCATGAAGAACGACGCCCAGGAAATTATTGACAAAGAAAATGACGCATGTGAGGCAATTCTGGGGAACATGCAAGAACTAGGCAAGACCATCCTCCGATCAATGGTTTCGGGGTGGATAAATGACCTGTCCGACAGTGTAATCCGGCCTGATTGGGAGGAAAGATTGGGAGCAGATAAGGTTTCTTATTCCATTGAAGACTTGAGTTTTGCTGGTCAGTTCCATTCAGACATATTGTGCTTCGAGCGTAATCGCTCCAGCTGGAAGGACGGTTTAAGGCACGTGGACCAGTATCTCGAAGGCATGCAATACAAAATTCGCCACCCTCCCATGCCGCCTTTTAATCCCCTCTTCCAATTATGCATCAAGTTTCAAGAATATGTCCGCGAGGAACGAGCAGCAGGTCGTGATTTATGGCGAGAGTACCTGCATGGCGAAGACCAGTTTCTGCAAAAGGAATGTGAAACCAGGATAGAGAAAGTAGTTTCTCAAAAATGCCTTTTTCCCTCCAAGTCTTAAAAAGTGCACTTTTGTTCCAAAAAGGTGACAGTTGACTTTTGGTCAACATATTGTAAAGTTTTTTGGTGCACCTCCCTTTTTTGGATTATTTCAAAAGTTGTAACTATCCTTTGGTAGTTATTGCTCCTTTTGGGGTAGTTGTAGATATTTATCCCCCTATTTATGAGTGTGGGTCCCTCTTTTTGTAAGGATGAATCTGGGCCACTTGTTTAGATTAGATCTTGGCCATTCATCCATTTTTGGAAACCTATTTAAGGGGACTGGTTTTCCCTCATTTTGAGAGGAAGTTCTTGAATTGTTGCGAAAGCTCTGAAGAAATTTTGCAGGAATTAATACAATGGATTGAAATTACCTTCAAATTTCCTTGTGAGTGCATGGTCTCCTTCTTCATTTAAATTAGAAAGCTTTTAAATTATGTTTGTTCATTTTACACAGCAGTTCTTACCAAGCATCTGATAGAATCTTCACAGTCCATACCATTAGAGGATAGCTGATTGCTTTTTTCCTTTCTGCATGGTTAATCTGGGCTATTTTATGATTCAGTTCGATTATCAAATGTACACATATCATGAATGTAGAAGTTCTAATATTGTATTTGATAATATGAAAATCTGGTTTCTCCTTTGAAGATTGCACTGAGTTTATGCAAACATTGTGTCTGAATGACTGATGATGCTTAATTTGGTTTCCCGGAGGTGTCTGTCTGCTTGGGTAAATCTGTTGTCCTAGTTAACATTTACCATTCTCTTTCTCCCTACCCTTCCTTTCTTTCCTCCCAATTTTATCCCCCTTTTTTAGAAATCTGCAGTCTTGCTAAATCAGCTTCAAATTAACCAACATCACCTGAAAGAAAACCAAAAGAGGTCCCTGGGAATTCGTATATGAAATTACTAATCAAACGTAAGCCCCCTTGTGTTTCCAGCAAAAACACATCAAGCCACTGAGAGATCCCGCAGTCAAGACCTGACAAAAGAAACCTTGAGGTAGTCTCCTTTGATCAAACTTAAAAAACAGCATTAGCGACTTCCTTATCTCAAGAGAGAGTAGGATAATCAGTCGGCTATTCTATTCTGCGTTGGCCGTATGAAGTTTGTAGCAATGCGATTTCATACACGTCAACAATCACAAAGATGTGCAATTTGGGAATATGTCCCACCATCTTCATCACATTAAGCAACTGGATAATGTTGAGTATTAAGAGTTATTGCTCAATACATATTTGTGATGATCTACATGAGGAGAAAGCTAAGGTGAAATCCAGTTATCATTTAACCAATCAAATTACTCTACATCAGCATCTCTAGGTTTAGTGTACTTGACCCATCCAAGGGTGGAGCAAGTGACATATGGAAATTTATCAAATATTGTTTCACATACCTAACCTATTTTCTAGTTAGCACTCAAAGAAGGACATGTGTCCTAAATATTGTAATTATTTCATTGGCCAAGAAGGAGTTTTTGTGACAAACCCTAATTTGAATTTTATCGTTAAATCTTGGCCATTGATATCAAATTGATTTGAGCCTTCAAAATGTAATGAGACCTCTATATAAAGCTCAAGTCTCTTATTTGTAAAGGTTAAGAGTTAAGAGCCAGATAGTTAGTAGCAGTTGTTAGCTAGAGTAGAGTAGGAGGAAAGGATATTGTTGCTAAAGCTTGTTGTAATAAACCTACTTTTCTCCATTGAAGATATGGTGGACTTTGGTGTACTATTTCAACTTGTTACATGGTCTCTACTTCTCATAGTGTAAATGTTTATTAGATGAATGGAAGATTTTATTGTTGATGAATAGTGAACCTATGTACATACCACTTGGAGTTTGTTGATTATGTTCTCATTGTTCGTGATGTTGGTGTGCATGGCTGATATGAAATCATTCGCTTACCCTTAGGAGATTGCACTGGTATCTTTGTGTAGTTGTTCCCACATACCAAAGAAAATCTTGTTTTGGTGTCACAGATTCAACAATCATTTCCTACATTCCTAGGATTAGTATATGTGTTCTAAACCACTGTCTCTTTTATCCTTATTTTCCAAGTCAATTAGAGTCTGATAGAGTTCAAGAAAAACATAAGTCCCCTTGTGACTCTAGCAAATCACATCATAAACACTATGTCTATCCACAACATTTAAGTCGCATAGTTCACATTGTAAACCTTGGAGTCATCTCATTTGATCATGTTGTATAGCATATGAGGTATCTTTTTTCAAGAGGGGATAGAATACCTTGGTATTTTATTTTGTGTTCAAAGTGTCTTAAAAAACATCAACACGTGGTACAATCGCCACAAGGGAGTTGGAACTCCTTACATCCTATACCAAACTAAATAATGCCTATGTAATCCATGTTGGAAAATGCATCACCCCTCCCTTTATTGGTCAATAATTTGGTACGGCCCCTTTGGGAGCCACAATATGATACAGTAGGGAGTAGCTCATCATTAAATGAATATTATATGTTTTTTAAATATTTTCATCATTGCACACACCACTGCAATCTCTATATTGTTCTCCACTTTGCATACACAACACTTAACAAATTTTTTATTTGTTGGAAAATCTTAATAAATTTGTACTTAGAATTCTAGAATATACAACGAGCAATAAAATATTTGTTTCTCTATTTAAATGCAACTGTGCATCCTATTTGAATCCACCTTTGATTTGATGAGGAAAAAATCTTTCATCCCCAAAGCCAAATTAGCCTTATGGTTTTCGTCGAAGGATTTTGAGTTGAATTTGTAGCCCAAACTTTACAATGAAAAATTAGAAAATGACCAAAAAGTTCAATTTCTTTTTTGCACTTGTTTTTATACCCTACCAAGAACTTTTGAGAATATTATTTTTAAATTGCATGAAGTGACCCTTTTTAATTTTTAATTCCCGTTGGCCCCTAAAAAGTCACTTTAATACACAAGGTGATCTTTTAAATAAAATAATTAATCAAACTAAAATTGTTTGCAAAATAACAATATAAGGCAATTTAAATTCAATTAATTAAAATATTCCCTCTCCGAGCTCTAAAATTAGCCTACAGTAATGAAATAGACTAAGAGGTCCTTCTCGAACATTTATATCAAAGGAGACATTACACTATACTAGTAAAGATTTGGTGCCCAAAGTTCAATATTCCAGCCTTGGCACTGCTCAGGCTTGTCTTGGAAAGTACAACTAAGATTAATGATTAAGTTGGCACCTCCAAACAATCGCAACTCTTTCTAAAATCCTCAGGCCCAATACTCAAACTTGTATGGCCTACAACAAGAACTTAGACAACAATAATAAAGTGTAAGACTAGTTGAATGTTAATATCCCTCTTCACAAATTCAGTAGATCATTTGTAAAAAATTATATGAGATATCTATTCAATCTGGCTATCTTCACTCTAAAAATCACAAATAAACTAGAAATCACTCCACAGATGAATCTAGAACACAACAATATTTTTGCATTTTTTCAATAATATTATTTAGTTTTCTCTTCCCAAAAATCTAATTTTAAATTGACTTTAAATTATTTACTAAAAAATAATTAAAATAACATTAAGTGTTACAAAGGCCTTACTGTGCCCCATTCTTTTACAAAGCTGGCAAAAATTACAATAAGCTCAACCTTGATTATTATTAGAATAATTTTCCCAACGCAACCCATTAACCTTTGGAAATTAAAAAATAGGCTAAGGGAACATGTCACACAACTAGGGCTGAAAAGGAGACATGATAAACTGCTGTTATTATTGTCTATTCTAGTTAAGAAACCTACAAATTACATGGGGGAAGATTCTGTTGAGTTTGTATTCAAAATGACATCTTTTGTCTGGCTATTAAAAAAATATATAGCTCTACCTTGCCACATGAATAATAAATATCTTAGATACTGTTGTGAATCCTGATATTTCTTCTCAAAAAGTGATTGGTAGAAAGAAAAATTATTCCAATGCAATACTGTTCCTCCTCTAATTTTTGCGCAAGCTCTTTATTCAGTATTTTGTTCTGTCCTATTAACTCAAATATTAAAATTTTGTTTTTCTTTATAATCTTTGGCTAACATTTATCTTCAGTTCAATAATACTATGGATGTGGAAGATGACAATACAAAGGAAGGGCTAATTTCATTTGGGCCACTGATATTTTTTGAAATCCACATGATTTTCAAAATTCATGTGCAAGTAGAAGGTGGGAACAAGATTGCATGTGAAATGTTTGTGCTAAAACATATTCATTTTTAATTATCGAGGTATAGTTGCACACTTGTGAAGGAAATTTATTTTTGAGTATTGAGATACAGTGCAGAGTTATGCATGAAATCCTTCGATTTTTCTATGTATGAATAGTGCAACTGCAGACTCATGCCATTATAGGAACTCGTGGCTTGTAAGACAGTTAGATCGGAACTTGATTGTAGAACTATACCTAGCCAAACTAATGTTGATATGGATTATTTTATGTTGAAATTATTATTTTTTGGATGTATTCATTCCAATATAACTGCCATGCCGCTTCCTGTATAATGTGTGCTCAAGGTTGAATTTTGATTAATGACAACATTTCCCCACTAATGCCTTTCAAAGAAAAATATCTTTTATCATTAAGTTCTACCTTTTTTCTACCATATTCTAGCAGGAGTTTTTGATCATGTGGAAGATGTTTGATTATACGAATAGTCATTATTCTTGTTGACTGGACAGGTATATTGATAGTGCCGGATTAACTGGAGAGATTCCAAGCACTTTCAGAAATCTACAGAAGTTGAAGATTGTGTGAGATTCTACTATAATTCTTTACAGCCTGTGTTCTTAATGTTATATTTACAGACTTCATAATATGGCTCCAACTGTTGGGAGGCTAAGCATCCTTATTTTTGTTTTGGCTTGCAGATCGGCATCTGACAATCTATTTACAGGTGCGATACCTGATTTCATTGGAAACTGGACCGATCTAAATGAATTGTAAGATATTTTTTGTGCAAATTTTACAATTTATGATTTAAGTTTATGTGGATCATTTTGAAATCAGTCTGATGTGTCAGTCCAGTGTATGCTCATTGGCAGATACCTTCATTTAATATATGTATGTGTGTGCACGTGTGTTCAAGTAATTTGATTTTAATTACTATGTTGCATCAAATTGACCTTGTAACTTCTGTTGCAACAGGAGAAAAGTTATAGTCCTCATCTTGCAAGTCAAAATTGTTATCGTCTGATAGATATATAAAATGGCACATACATAAAATTTAGAAAGAAAGAGAAATCTGTTTGTGTGTGATTGCAGACAATAATTCCTTGATGTGACATCTTCATCAGCATTTGTTTGTAGAAAGTAGAGTTCCCCTTGACTCACATTTTCTGCAGTAACTATAAACCTTGTTCTCTTCTGCACGATCCAATTAACCAATTCATGTAATGTAAAAGTAGCAAATAGTGCCAAACACTTTAAAATACCATGTTTTTTATTTACTTGTGCATACGACACAACCTGAACACATATTATTCTTAATAAAACTTAAAATGTTCAAACATACCTTGTGAAAGCATATCTTATGACTGTTTGAAGACTAGGTTTCTTGGTGGCGGTTCTTCAATCTAGCTCAAGGGACCTCAAATTTATCTACTTCTAACATTGATTAGAAAAAAATTGTTAAATAATTATTAGCAATTGAAAACGGTGATTTGTTAGACACCTAATATTTTGTCTGTATCTTATGACTACCTAACTAAAATTTCATTTACCTATAAAATTAAAAACATTTAGATTATGGAAGAACTAGATTGTAGATTGATTTTCTGTCACTGAGATAGTAATATAACTGAATGGGAAAATTGCATTCTTGAATTATACTGAGAACCACATTTTGAAATGAAGGATTCCTACAAGAGGACATAAAAGAAAATGTTCTCATTTCCATTTGAAATTTTTTTTACCAAGGTTTTATTATCGGTGTTGAGATTTTTTCTATTCTTGCTTACTATTTTGATGTCCAATCTTTCTATTCTATAGATTTGGGTATATGTTGACCAATTAGTTATGCAGGAAGATTCAAGGAACTACTCTCGAGGGTCCAATTCCTTCAAGCTTCTCCAACTTAACCTCTTTGAGAAAACTGTATGTGTTGGTTTGCATATTTTTTGGTGTTTGTGCTCATCTTATCTTTGTTTACTTGATGTTCCGATGCAAGGAAGTAAATAAAATCATAAATTGGAATCGTACCTCCATTTCTTTAGCTATTCTGTGTATTTTTATTCTAGCAGGATAATAAGTGACTTAACTTTGGGTGTCATGTCATTCAAATTCTTACAAGGCTTGAAGAATTTAAATCAACTGTAAGCAAAATAACTTGCACCTAATGAGAAGTCTTTTGTTTGGTTATTTGTTTATTACATAGCATTTTCTAACATTTTATGTGTTGTGCAGAATCCTGAGAAACAACAAGATTTCTGGTGAAATTCCTTCATTTGTTGGGGAATTGAGTAAATTGCATTACTTGTAAGCTAATGTTGCATTATGCTACATCATTTTATTTGCTCTTTCTTTTTATCCTTTATTTATCATAACCATTTTTGTTTACCAATAAATCAGAGAGTGCAGATGTTGATCTATTACACTCCCTTGGATTAAATAGCTTCATTAGTTTCTTTATGCATCATATGCCAGCATGCAAGGGTAAGTATTGTTTAAGATTTCAAATCAAGTGCAAAATGGAGCCTTACGCACCAATAAAGCAAAAGGGGGAAGAATGATTAATGTTTATCTCTTTTGTCAATGTCACCACATTGCGTGAAAGCATTTAGGGTCTCTGTTTTGCTGTGTTGAAGTATTCTTCAATGTTTAGCATGGAGGCTTTTGTTTTTGTTCAGAGCTTCAGCCACGATGAAGAAGAGAAAGAGCAAGCTGTGAGTTGCAGAGATTAAAAGGGGAGTTCTGGCATGTAGCCTGGTTTTGGAGATATTCTAGGGTATTCATTTAAATATTTGCCAATGTTGCAAACAGGAGTAAGAGCATGCTGCAGAAAGAAGAGGGAGGTTGCAAGAATCAAGGAAACAATTGCAAATCATTACCGACATGCTCAAGAATTCTGAGGTGTTGTCTCTACGTGGTATGTTTTCCACTTCTTACCATGAGCTGTGTTTCTTTTAATAGGTCCTTAGGAGTGCATAAAGATAATGAAGTAGGGTCTGGAATTCTTATTCCACTAGCTATGTTTACTCAGATAACATTGAAGAAGAGTTTGGGGAAGAAGTGACTGTGTCTGACAAATCCAATAACAATGGTTGATAATAATCAAAACTATTCCAAGCTAGAGGAGGAGGGTAGTCTAAAGACGGTCTTATATGTGACAGAAAGAACATATGTAGTCCTAAGGTGCATAAGAAGAGACTCCCCATGATAACAGAGACAAGCATTAAGAGATAATGATAATCAAAACCAAGAATGAGTGTGAAATGCCCTGCTATAATAGTGAAGACAAAATGAACAGTCAAGAGGTTATTAAGGCCAAAGAAGGAACAAAGGTGCAGGTTGGAAGCATCTATCTTGGTATGGTTCGATCCATTTGTCACCAAATGGCTGCTGCACTTGTAGATATTGAACTGTAGTTCAAGTTTTAAAAGATGAAGAGGAGTTTCATGAGCTGTTGAAAAGTGAAGTTCAACAGGATGAGATACTCATTACATATGAACATGCCAAGGAGAAGGAGGAAGTTATGGATGAAGGACTAAAGGGAATAGATAATATAAGAGAGCTAAATAGATTTGAGATTAATGGAAATAATCTCTCAAGTGCCAATGTGGAAGCTAGAGACAAATTGAGTGCAAATGGACATGTGACAAAGGAGGTTGTTGCAAAGAGAAAACTGCATTTAAAAGTAGTGGCAACATCTTAAGGTCACAATGACAGTATGGTCTACTTGACAGAGATAGAGAAGCAAAGAACAGGCACTAGTCAGTGACAGTCTAGACAATGTTTCTTAAATCACCATGATAAAAGATGCCTAGATAGTTTAGAGGCAGCTAACCATCATAATGAACGTCATAACAGAGCAGTGTATATCATGAATGATGAAATGCTGCAAAAGGACACTCCAATCAAGAGAAGTACAGTCCTTAGCAAAAATATGCACTCTATGGCAGTGAAAAGGAAAATGAAAGAGCATTCAAGAATGATCTAAACATCTTTAAAGACTCGTGTATCTTAAAACTATGGAGAACAAAGATAGTACAGTCATCATGGAAATGGTATAATGATCTTGAAGCATTGACGGTGGATTACATATTTTTGAGTGACCATGGTTGTATATGGTTAGAAGATTGTGTTTCTTTAGGCATAACAATCTTGACAATGAGACAACCAAATAAGGTTCATGCAATAGATAGTCCAAAATGGAAATCATTTATAATAGTCAAAGGGCAAGTCTTCACTAAAATCCAGAGTCTCAAGTGATCAAAAAACCACAAAGGGCACAAATCTATGAAATGACAGTGAAAAAAAGATATGAGATGGTAAAAGGATGACAGTATCAAGAGCATTGTGATAGTAAGTTTACAAAGGACCAGTATTGTTGGTTGAAAATTTTGTATACTTGGAGAAATATACAAAATTGTGGCTTCAACCACAATGTGTGAGTAGAACTCTCCTAATTAAGGGAAGGCTCCCCCTATCTAGCTACAACTTCAAAAATAAAATAGGATGGGACAACAGTCTTTCTTCTTCTTTCAAGAAAGACAATATCATTTTCTCTTCACAGAAAAATGATAGCGATTCGATATAAAACAGTAGTAACACCTTTCGAAATGAAATGAGAGAAAGGAAATGAAGTTTCCTGAAAGCTCAAAGACTTCCGTCACTTCCTTCGGGACGAGACAGCAATATCAAGCTCAAAGACTTGATTATGTGAAGTCCTATCTACCCTTTTTTCTATACTAATTCTATCAAGAACAAATTATAACAGGTCAAAGACTGGAATATCTTATTATTTTCTATTTAAAACAATGGGAAGTAGTATAAGCTCAAAGACTCACAACTATTTCTCATAAAATCTACTTCTAAATTTTGTTACGAACAAGTGTAAGAACAAAGTCTTACAGCTTTTTCCCAATAGAACTTCTACTTTAACTAAATTAATCTTCAATACTTGCAGCTCAAAGACTGCAAATCAGATTCGATTAAGTTCTCAAAGAAACACTTGCAAGAAAGGAAATAAGGGACATAAACTCAAGAATGTAGCACAAAGACTCAAAGCTTGAGCAATTTTCTTCTATTCCTTTCAATTCTTCAATTTACACATAAAAGCTCAAAGACTTCTTTGCTGCGAATTTGGCAAAGTTTTTGCGTGCTTTCAAAAAGATAAAGATTACAATAGACCCCTCAAGTATTTATAGAAGAGAAGCCTTGAAAAAAAGGTGGGAAGATCCTAACTAACTGGAGAGATTCTCTCAACCACCAAGACTTATTCAATAACTAACTAAGACTTAGTCCAACTATAGTCCTAACTGAACACAACTTGTAGTTGCCTTACATGTAATTACAAAAGTGCAAGTAATGACTTAACTTGCAATTTACAAAAAGTTTTTACATGTAACGTGTCAAAACAAAATTACAACTAAAGAGATTACAAATCTGGAAAAATGCAATTAAGTGTCGAAAAACACTTAAGCTGTAGCATGAGAAGTCATGAATCCTTCGAACTTCTGGATGATCATTTGTAGCTCATCAGGATCCGGTTCATGGGTGTTTTTGGCCACGATTGTGGTTTTCACGATAGCATCACTGCAACGAAGGATTGTGGCATTATTCCTCTCAAAGGAAGACTGAATCTCCAATAAGTAATCTTGATAAGTCACTAAGGCTTGAATGGATGCTGCTGAAAATGGTTCACTTTTCCACTCTTAACGAATCTTCAACTGTAGATCAAAAAGAACCTTCTCTTCAATCAACAATTCTCCATCATGACCCATGATAGTGCAAGAAACTCTTTGACAATGAGAAATCATATCTTGAAAAACTTCCATTCGCAACCTCATAGCATCATCAATGTCTTCAATAAGTGACTTAAGAACAAGGGCTTTGTTTTCCAAGAGCTCCTGATATTCCAAGTACACAACTCTTGAAGGAATTACCTGATGTTCTAGAAGTACGCTTAACTTTTGCTGAGGAATTTTAAGCCAAATAGTCAAGTTGTCTTCTACCTTTTCCAAGTTCCATTTGAAAGTATCAGAAACTTGGTTCAATTGTTCTTCAATGGTTTTCAACTTGGCCATCATTTGGAAAACCTCCTTCAAGACTTGTGCAGAAAGATTATGAAGTTGATCAACCCAAGATTCCAGTGCTTGTACCTTTTGAGCAGCTCTCTCAACTCCCTAGATTGATTCTCGTGCCTCGAAAGAACTTGTAGAATTACTCACTTCACCAATTGGTTTTGTGATTTTATGAACAGCTGCAACGAGTTGCCGGTTGTCCTCTTCTAGCTTATCTTTCTTAGCTAGAAGTTCATCGTATCGCTGCACCAGTGAGGCTACAGAACACTAGGCATCATGTTTAATCACTTCATGCGTTTGCTTGCCCAATTCTACCCTTGTGACTTTGTAATCAACAACTAACATCTGTTCAAGTGGCTTATCTACTAGAGGCTCAACAATTTCAACCACTTTCATCTTGTTGCTATCAACAGTTACTCTTGAGATAGTCTTGGCCTTTTTAGCAACCTTGGGTCTAGCCTATTTAAGTTGCTGATAATCAAAGGCATCAAGTGAGATTTCTTGCTTCTTCCTCTTTGGAGTAAAAGAACTAAGCCATGGAGGTAAAGTCATCAACTCTCCTTTAGTAGCAACTGTGAGCAAAGGAGAAGCAGTTTCTATTTGAACAGTTGTGGTAACCCTGGGAGGAGTATCTGTTTGGATGGCGACCATGGTTTGCTCAGTAACCAATGGGCATGAAGATTGCCTCATAAATTCTTCAAAACCAGAAGTGGAGGTATCAATCTTTGACAGTTGGATACATGTAGGAGTATCCTCAGGAATTTCCAACACACCCTCTTGTTGATGATCAGGA
Organism: Cryptomeria japonica; assembly: GCF_030272615.1. Taxonomy (NCBI): domain Eukaryota; kingdom Viridiplantae; phylum Streptophyta; class Pinopsida; order Cupressales; family Cupressaceae; genus Cryptomeria; species Cryptomeria japonica. The sequence goes on along the minus strand of NC_081415.1, from coordinate 220,024,473 downwards.
AGTGGCGCGTATGCTGAAATAGAAACGACATTCTGAGGAGACTCTTCCACCATTATGTCAGGAGGAGAAAGGGGCGTCTCAATGAAAACTGAGGAAGGAATCTCATGAGGTGAGTCCGAAGCTAGAGATTTAGGAGCATCATCAGATTGTTGTCCTTCTGGATTATCAAGATCGATCACCTGAACATGCAACAGTGACTTTTCCTTTCCACAAACTGTCGCCTCCTCGGGACGAAGCACTACTGCCCGACTAACTCGCAATTTGATCATGGTGCCAGAAGATGATGCACCTTCCTTATTGTCAATTTGAATCTCAGACTTACATCCAAGTGGCCCCGTAAAATCATCTTCTTTCCCAACCTTGATTTTGATGAGTCTAACACCATTACCTTTGAGCCAAGTATTGGTGTTAGCCAAGATAGGCTGAAATCTTTCAAGGATGGACATGCATTCTTTATGCGACCATTGGATTAAAGGAAGTGGAGCTTCCTCAACCCTTCGTGAAATATATTCAGGATCTAGTACATGCCCATCATCAATCATCCCTTGTGGGATATCCACCAAGTTCAAATCAATAACCTGCTAAACAGTAAGCCTGCAGTAATCCATCTTCAGAATTTCCACTTCTGTACGGAGATATACCAAAATATCCTCAATACGATGCACATGTACGAGGGACTTTTTGATATTTTCCTTCATACCCCGGTAATCAAAATCAGCTCTGGACTTAAACCTTTTGAGTTTAATTTCCTGCATCTCAGTCTCCATAGCCTTGGCTTTGACGGATGTGACGAGAATACTAGCCAATTTTCAATGATTTTGTTGTAGAAATCCCCATTCCGACCTTATGTCTGACAGACTAATGGGCGTGCACAGCCATGATCTGTCTTCCCAAATCCATAAGTATGATCTTATCAGTCAAGTATCGAGGGAGCATGTATGGCTGCCCACTATAGCATCCGACTCTCATATAGGTAAAGGTCGGGAATTGAAGAAACAAGCACCCATACTCATTCACTCTTTCCCATGCCTCCTCTGACAGTCTTTTATTCTTTAGAGTTCTGTCAAATTGGCACATGAAGTAACCGAAGAATGCATCTTGAACTCTTCTGAAATGCAATCTGTTGGGTCTCAAAAGCAGTTGATCATAATATTCCCATACCGGTATAAGCGAGCGATCACCCTTGGTAGAAAGACTAGGGAAATGTCTAAGTGATGCTGCCAAATACACCAGGTATGAGTTCATGTAGAAAGTCATGGTGGAAGGGACCGCTGCAAGTTACTCGCACAAGGCATCACTGATGACTTCTCCCCATGATATATGATGGGACTGCCTTATGAACATGATAAACTGGTACATCCAGGGCTCAAAAACATTAGAATGTTCAAGACCCATCATCTTGCTGAGGAGAGTTATGATGTCTCCAATTTCCCATTTAAAGTCACACTGGTACAACTTAGCCCATCTTGAAAAGGCGGCTTGTGGCTCATGAATCCACCTCTTAACATGATGTTTGCAGTCCTTTTCCCTTTTGACATAATACTCAGCTGCACTATCTTTAGAAATCTCCATATAATCAGGTGTTGGTGGTATTCTGAAGACTTTTTCAATTGTGTCTACGTCAAGGCGGATTATTGCTTCACCATCATCATTTTTAATGGTTCTTGTCTCCTTGTCAAAGTGATGGGCGTAAGCGAGAACAAATTCAGGTTCTAGGGCAGCCACTGGAAAAGAAGATGCGTGATGGATATGGCTGTCCAACAGCCGCTGCATATTGTTATCCTGTGGATCCTCTACCCTCTTGACAAATTCTTACATGTCCACATGCCCTATCTTTGTATCTTTTATGCGATCCAAAGGAGAAGAGACTTGAGAAGGTGAAACCTCATTTTGGTACTTATCATATTTATACTTCATCTTCTTTGGAATTGGAGATAACGGCAACTCTGACATTGAAGGACAACCTGGTATACTGCGATGAAGACTTAAAAGTGTTAAAGCAACATCATAATCAGTTGCAACTAACATTTTTCCTTCTTCAAATGGGAAGAACTCCAACCCTTGCACTTCACGATTTTGTGAGAGAAAGACGGGAAATAAATGGAAAATGCTAGGAGTTTTGACTTTGACCAATTTCGGATCTTGGGAAAAATTTTACAAGTATACAAGTTTCGGAAGAATGCACATGCAATCGGATTTTTAAAACCCGAATGCAAGTATACTTGTAAAATGGAAAATGGAGAAATGAGTGAAAAATGAAAATTAGACTTGCAAGAAATGACGTGAACGGAAAGTACGGATATGGGTGATATGGATGGATAAAAATGGGTAGATTTTAGGAATGTCATTTCCAAGAAAATGGGAAGAACTTTGGACATGCAATCCAGTTCTAAAAACCCGATTTTGGAAGGATGGGTATTTTTCATCTTTGCAGCTTGGAATTTCAACAAAGATGGTTAAATCTTTTAACCGTAAGGGAAGAACAATGATTTTCATCCAACTTGTAATTGGGATTTAAATTCTCGAATACAAGTAAAGAGGGAAAATGGGGAAGAACAATGCAATTCAAAAATTGTTTTTCAAAGGGGAAAAATCTCTCTCATAAAACCGATTTTTGGGGCAAAATAAATATATACACAAATTTACAACTAGAATAGAAAAACAAGAAGACAAGAATAAAAGAAAATGAAACAAGAAAAGAAAAGAAATCATACCTTGCTTCAATCCGAAATGCTTCTTCAAAAAGATGAACAATCTTTGATTGAAGAAGACAACCCCTTAAGTAAGCAATAAACAAACTTAGAAACCCTTGCCACGTTTTTTAAAAATGTCTTCAGCAGCAAAACATGGTGCAAGATGCAAATTTATTGGCACAAGAACGGGTCAAATCTTCCTCTAACTTCAATGCCTTGGTGAAGAAAGACAAAGCAATTTAGGAGATGGAAGATTCGTGGAGTTTAGATCCACCAAAATGTGGGTTTTGGCAAACATGTGTTTGCTGTTTTAGATCCAAAAAACCAGCAATCATAAACCCCAAATGGCGTGAAATGTGTTTGCAAATGCATCAAACTAGGGAAGAATCCCAAACGCCTCTTCTTCCTAAAAATCCTCCACGAAATTTGCTTGAAATCTCCAACAAAAGCGTTTTTCTTGGCTGGTCGGGTTTTTTGGATGAAATAGCAAGTTCGAAATTGCATGTAATAATGAAAATCGGGTTTCTTGGATGAAATAGCAAGTTTCAAATGTCACTTTTTCATCAACAAGGCAAAATCGGGTTTTGGAAATGCAATTACAAGTTTAAAATTCTCCAAATTGCACTTTATGGAGAAAATCAGGTTTTTTGGGCAAAATCGCAAGTTTAAAATGTCACTTTAATTCATTTCTAGGCAAAATCGGGTTTTGGAGAGAGATGTGCAAGTTACAAATTACTTGTAAAGGGAAAATAAAATCCCTACAACAAGTTTTAATAACTTGCACATATGTAATAGGGGTTTAAAATCCCTATTACAAGCAAAAGATATTAAAATAGGGATTTTAGAAAAGAATTACAAGTTATTTATAAATATGCGAATTAAAATTAACTTGTAACTTATCCAAAAAATCCCTACAAAGACTAAAAAAGCCAAAAAGCATTAAGGGGGAAATAAAAGGTAAATTACAAGTTCTTTTTTCAATAAAGTGCACTTGTATTTAGCCAAAAATTTCCCTACAAAGACTAAAACAAAGGAAATCATTAAAACTTGCAATTTGAGGAAAATTTCCCACTTGCAGTCAGGGAGAAAAAACCCGAAATTGAAGGAAAGACCTAGCAAACAAACCCAGAATGCGATAAAATTTGAAACGTGGTTAGAGGATGGACTGAGGATTAAGCCAGTCGGATTAGGCGAAATTCTGCCTCGGGAAGCGCACCATAGAGATTTTTTTTTCATTTTTTGACAAAAAATTCATGTAATGGTCCTTCATTTTAGAAAACAAAAATGAGGACAACAAATATTGATAATGAAAACATACACTGAAAATAAATCTATGATGGAAAAGTTTCATTTGCTATCTGTTGTCTTATGCACACACACACCGTCTTTGACAGGGACCCCCTTTGTTTTGTTTGATTTGCCCATTGCTAGAATGAGAGAGGATAGATCTAGAAGAACCATTCAATCACGGGAGTATGATAGGAATCAGAGGTGAGGCATGAAATATTGAATGGGGATGATTTATATGCACAAAGTTCATTGAGAAAGCCTTTAAACTAGTAGAATGGTAAAGATAAGGTATAAGCCTAGGAGCCCATGCCTAGCCTCTAGCAGAGAGCTTGAGGGCTCAAAGATGTTTAAAGTCATGAGGGTTGGAATAGATTTGTTTGTTTGGGGAAGAGGAATGAAATAAAGTTCAAAACCAACATGGATTAGGAGCAAGTGCTTAGCAATCAAAGGGAGAACATGCTTAAATCTTGAGGTCTCTCCAAACATCTAGTTTCACACCTGCAAATTCGGTATTTTGAGTCAAAGTGGGAATTGGCTCTTAATCCTAAAGTCCTTCCTTTCACCGAATTTCTAACTAACGATCCTAAAATCTGGTCGTAGCACTCAAAGTTGGAATTAGACCTTAATCCAAAAAGCTCTCCTACCACCAAGTTTTGGCACAACTCTCCCAAACTCTGTGCTAGCATTAGAAATGGGATTAAGCCTTAATCCAAAAAATCTTCTTAAACCCGAGTTTCAGTCTGAATTTTTAGTAAATCCATTCCAAAGTTTAAGTTTTCTGATTTTCACCATACAAAAATGACCAAACTTGGTCCAACAATGAACTTGGGAGATTGATGTAGTTGGCATAAATTGCTTATTGTTATATTTGATAATATTTGTTATCTACCGAAGTATTAATTATTTGTATTAAGTGGGTTGTCACTCTCGGGTAGTTAGGTGTCAGTTGGTTGACGGTTGTGTACCTCTTGGCACCGTCAGGTTCTTTAAATATATTGTGTACCACCAAGGAAGTAGTACGGTATAGTTGGATCTATTGCAATCCTTGGCCGACCATCTCTGGTCTCTTCTCTGTAATAATTGCATGTGTGAATAAAGATATATTTTACTGCCATGTCTGGTATGCATTGCCCTGTACATTATTATTTGTATTTAATTTATCATTTGTAGCGGTAAACAATTGAGGAGCATGGAGATTGCTGATAGGGTTGAAGCATCATCGAGCAAATTGCCAAACTCGAACCTAGGAGGGATTTTGGAAAGTTCCTAAAATGTTTCCTACCCCATGTTTTAGACCAAGTTCCTAAAACCTTTCCTAATGTCAAGGTTTTGATCGAATTTCACCCCTAAGTCTTCATCAAATTCAGTGATAGCACAATAAATCGCCTTATTCCTAGAAGGCTTCCTAAGGCCGAGTTTCAACCTGAGTTTGCTCCTAAGTGCTGATTTCGCAGTCAAAAGGAGACAAGGTGTTGTGACCATTTCACACATCATCCCATCTCAAATGGGGACCCCCTCTTTTGCTTTCAGTTTTAGGCCTTAGATTAGTTTGCTAGTAGCCAGATCCCATAGTTAGAGTGGAGTTGAGTCAATTAGCTCTTAGGGCTTAGGAGATGAGTGGTTTGGGATGATCATTTCATTTGATCATCAACGTCATATGCCTCCAATATCAAAGTTGATAAATTGAGTCTAAGTATAGAGGGTTGTCAAAGAGAATAGAATGCTTGAGAAGAGGATAGTTAGGGTATAGGCAATCATGATGAGTTTGTGTTGATAGTGAAGGGCCCTAAGATTGATGAAGTAAATGCCACTTTCAATGAAATTGAACAAGTGGGGTCACCGCCTTACCTCATCATTATTGTTCATGACCCCCATAAAGTACAACCTACCTCTTCTAGCACTGCCAATTGGTGATAAAATCTCTAACCTACCTTATACCCTACCAGTGGGTGATCAAAAGTCCGAAATTATTGCATGATTCCAATTCAAGGTCAAATCTGTGACCACTATCAATGAAGGGTTGAATCCACTACTTGTCACTTCCACTATTAGTGCACCTCAAAATCTCCGACCACTGCCAATAGGTCTCAAAAGTCCACCCATGCTAATAGCATTTCCAATTAGGCTTGAAAAGTCCAATCTAATGTGAAAGAGATAGCAATCTTTAAAGAGGATCAAATGATGTATAAGGCAAGATTGGAAGTCTTCACTTCCACCCAAGAGCCATAACTGTGAACAAGGTGTTGTCAATGCCTGCCTAAAAGCCCGACCTTCCTAGTGTTACTGCCAATGAAGGGTCAAAAACCCGACCACTTTTTGATGATAGCAAGTGCCCCCCTAAATCCACAAACTTCAATTGAGGGGTAAAAAACGCGAACTTCCACCTAGGCCTCAAAAGCTCAACCACTTCCTACGCCTATCCAAAACCTCAATCACTTCTTGTGATCACCAAAATCCACAAGAAGAGAAAGAGATATATGTTTCAGTGCTAATAATAGAGGAGGGGCCCGCTTGGGATAGAAGTTTTATTCAAAATTTTAATGAATGAAAGCAAGTCGGCCTTCTTGCATTGGGAAACAAACTTTGAAATTGCAAAACATTTAAAAGAAATGAAAAGGCACAACAAGTCAACCTTAAGATGGAAAGGTGCACCACTCAACGCCAATAAAGATAGATTGATCATTACAATTGATCAATAATAACCAGTGAATTCACCTCCAAGGCAGTGATGTTCATCACATTCAATCAGCGAATTACTATTCACCCAGCCATCTCACCATTGTTGCAGAGACACATCTCTCAATCAGGAACAGAGAATTCATCATCAAAAGGCAGTGATCAGCATTAACAATCAGAAATCTTCAATATCAGATCACAGAGATTTGATCAAGCAATACAAGCAAGAATCAGTCAAATTTGTTATCCAGCTAACAAACCCTTATAAATTCACAGAGGATTAAGGATATTTTTGCCAAATTAAGGGAAACTTTGAGATAACCAATCAGTTAGAAATCCATTTGCAGGTCTGAATCAAGTTGTTTTTGATCATTTTTATTAAAATCAGACCTTAATTCGTTGCTGATACAACTACACGGCTAAGTTTTTTGAAGAAATTTCAGTCATAAGATCTCTTTTACATCATGTTTTGGAACCCATGAATTGACCATTTATAAGTTTTAATACAAAATTCATGGTGATTTGATGATTATGTTCAAGTAGAATCAGATTTTACAAGCCAGGGTTTTAGGATGAAAGCCTAGGATTTCAGCAATTTGATGATTTTAATGAATTATCAGCCTTGGAGAAGGAACTTGCTAACTTGAAGGATTAATTTCAGCTTGTAAGTATTGATATCATAATTAAAACCCTAACTTAGACAATTCTTGCAGGTAGAGCATGGCAGCCCCAAAGGCAGCAACATTTACGAGACAAACCCTCATCTAGAAGGATTTGAAGGGAGTGATGTTTGAATCAAAGATCACATCATTGTGGAGATATGTAGGGACACCAACCCAAGTCAAATCAACATGAAGAAGTTTTAGGGTCCCCTATACACAGGCAAGTCTTCCGTATTTTCAAAAAAAATGATCGAGAGTGGGACAGTACAAGCAGCAGGCTTACTTTCGGCTATTCAATGCAATGAGTTGATAGTTGAGTGTGCCAAACACTACGATTCCAGTGCAAGAAAGATAGCAGCCCCTGATGGAAGAGTACTTGCCTACCTATCAGAGATAGCCATCAATGAAGCCTTCCTCATACCTAATTACAAAGGCATGGTCTACAAAAGCAAACAAGGAGCATAGACGTTTTTTGAGGATGGCCCCAACAAATGCCTTGGCATAATCAACAAGTATTGGCTGTTGAAGAGTAGAATCAACTTATCCAAGATATCCAACAAGCTTCACAAGATTGAATTTAAGGAAGAGTTCGGTGATTTGATCATTTTGCTCAACCAAGTTATGGGAATTTCTCAAGCATCTCAGTTTGAGAATTGGATGTTCTAGTTCATGGAAGCAACATCTACTGGTGTAGAAAAGATCAATTGGGTGAGAATCATAAGCAACAACCTTGATCTACAGTTGAAAAGGCTTGGGCATAATAAGACATTCTACATGAGTTCATACATCATATATGTTAGACAGTCCAAATAACCAAAAGACAACTGAGAGGGGGGGGTGAATCAGTTGTCACTGATTACGGGAACAATTAGCAATTCAAACTTCAATATCGGAACCCACAACATTACTACCGGAATAGTAGTTAAACCAATTAAGCATAAACAATAATCACAGAATAAAAGCCATCCACATAACACCAAGATTTATACGTGGAAAACCCGGTAAAGGGAAAAACCACAATGGGAAGCCTACCCTCAGTCATATAATACTTTTGCAGTAAGTATGTGAATTACAATTTAGGGGCCTGCATTTGCAGGAAGGCCAACAGCCTAGAGCGCACTGCTCATCACAAAAGGAGCCTCACTGACTACATTTAAATCCAAACTACAATCTGGAGAAGTGTTGAGCTGCAAAAGATAGCATCTCCTATGCCTGAGCACAGTTCCGGTTAAGCTTAATACCAGAGGACTAAATCCTCTTACATAAACCCAATTCAATCTCCAATGATCGACCAACTCCTCTACATGAATGATATTACATTATTCGCACATTAAATTCCTTGACCATGACCTCTACAATAACCATGATGATCTACAATGAGATCTTACATCTATATATACAAACCCTCGACCATAAACAATCAGGTCGGCCACCAAACAATAAACCAGTTACATAATTACAAACCATGTCAGTCTTAGACAAAACAAACAATATCCAACACATAAGACATCCCGAAAATACATCAAGAGGTCCAATTCACACGTTACATTAAAGCCAGTCCATAACCTAGATCAATTGGGACCCAATATAGGTCCACACGCTTCGGCAATGATCTCCATTGTAATGTCCCTAATAAATGATTGCCAAAAGTTAAACAATATTAATTATTTTATATTACCTTTCCATTTATTAATATAAATAATTAATATTACATGAAATTATTTTAATAAAGTTTTTTAAAACATTTTAATAAAGCACCATAATTAGTCCTTAACTATTACGGGAAATAACCAACTTTGGGCAAATAAAGGATGGCATCCAAAGATGGAAAATATACCCAGAAGAAGAAAATAATTCTATTTCCTGTGTGTGCGTGTTATCGCTCCACCCAAAGGATTTCCAGCCTTTCGTTAGTATCCAAACTGGCCTACTAGTTGTGGTTCCGAATTTATTATTGGCGAAGTAAGTATTCAGTATCATCAAGCAAGTGCTGAGTAACCGGCATTTCACGTGGTATAAGTCGCAAGAAGGACATTGTTACGTGCAGGACTGTGGACGCAATCTCATCTTGTCGAGGCGTGGCAATTTACATTCCGCAGAGACATAGCATCCATATACACTCCGCGCTATATTGCCAGAGACGTAGCATCTACTGCAGTGTGAAGGCGTGATTATATATTTTCCACAAAGGAATATCATCCACCACAATACAAACTGTGCCCTTTACTCGATATCGGGTAACCATATGAAGCCGCGTCGCCTGCATTAAGGCATAGACCCGACGGATACAAGCAGGGGAGGGGAGTCTAGATGTTCCGCAAAGTAAACGTTAAGGAAAAGTAGGTGTTTGTAGCAGTCCAGACGCGGAAGAGAGTCGCATTGACAGTTTTGACGTGTGTATTGATTGGCAACGCAATGAATTTTCGGCACCGACAGTAACGTATTCTGGTTCCAGCGTGTGAAGAATTGAAATTATTAAATAGCATACTCTACAAACTCATGCTTTATGGGAAGTCCACCATGGCAATCGCAATTCAATAACCAGGGCATTTTAAAAGATCTTTCTTTTTGGAATATTCTATACACTGGAATCAATGTCTTGAATAATATTTGCTCAGATTGCTATGTTTAATAGAAGATAGAATGTTAAACACCATGCTATGAATAAACAAGAAGGATCTAAATTAAACCATTCAAAGATGTTCTATCACATTTGACTGTGTTGTGCAAACAAATTCATGTTCGTATTAGTGGTACAACTTATTGCAATCAAATGATAATTAGGGAATTTTACAGTGGTATCAGAGCTTTTGAATCCTGCCAGCTTGTAGGGTGTTTTGAACTTCATGAAAATTTATTGCATAGTTGAGTATGCACCAGGGAAATTATAATTTCCAAAGTACTAGGACCTGTCAAAACAGATTTCAAAATTCTCCTTTAGCACAAAGCAGTTCATCTATTCCGTTTGAAATTGAGGATAGCCACACCGAAACTGACGAGGAATTTATTTTTGAAACCACCATGGGAGACCCGGATAACAATAGGGACCTATTGGCTGCATTAATCAGAAGTCAGCAAGATATGCAAGATAATGTTAACAAAATGACCAACTTGATGACCCAATTTATGGCTAATAATATAAATCAGCACCAAAATAATGGAAGATAGAATAATCAACATCAAAACAATGGGGGTAGAGATGAACAGTCTGTCAATAATCAGCCAGAAAGAACAGGAACAGCTAGACCATTTATGCCTACATTTACTGCTAGAAACCAGCCGCTTGAAAATGAACCTACAATAAGAGAAATACATGAAGAAATACATCACGATTGGTTAGGCTCTGGAGAAGAATTCAGATCAACAATGAAATTTAGAGAATATTTAGATGTCAGAATGAAACATAGGCCAAGAGGGCAGAGAGGAAACAACAGTGAATTGCAAGGGAAAATTAGGAAAATGTCCGTTCCTTATTTTGATGGAACAGGTAAAACAACTACTCGGGCATGGGTGCAAAAATTAGACACATACTTCCCATTAAATCCTATGTTGGACGATGAGGCAATTAAATATGCTGCATTACATCTTGATGGTGTAGCACATGAATGGTGGCATCATGGGCAAGTAACCTTGGGTCATAATTTGATAAGTACTCATGTTGAGTTCACTAAGAAACTTATTGACAAGTTTGATTCTAAAGATCCTGAATTACATCTTAAAGATTTGACTCAGCTTAAGCAAACTGGAACCGTTGAGCAATATATTTCTGAATTTGAAAAATTAGTAGTTTTAGTTACTGAAATTTCAGAAAGACACAAGATTGTAATATTTATAGATGGATTGTTTGATTCCCTCAAAGGTTGGGTTAAGTCCTTAAACCCTCTTACCTTACAAACAGTTGTCAAAAGAGCAAGAGAATTAGAACCATCTTCAAAAGGAAAATCTTTTAATAAAGGACCACCTCCTAAACCAGAAAAAGACAAACAACCTTTCAATAAAGATAATTTCCCTAAGAACAGGTTAGATAAAGAGGAAAGGGTAGAGCTCAGAAGGAAAAAACTATGTTTCAGTTGTAGGGAAGCATGGCAAACTATGTTTCAGTTGTAGGGAAGCATGGCAGCCTGGACGTAGATGTTTAGGGAAGGGAAAAACTCATTATATTGAGGTTATGTTTAACAGTGAGGATGAATTGAATGTTGATCCTAACATAGAACAAGCATCACAGAACATAGAGTCAAAAACAAGAACTAAACAAGGACAAGGAATAATAGCATCTATGACAAGAACTCCCCATTATAATATTTTCAGAGTTAGAGGAGTTTTGAATGGACAGCATGTGATTGTTATGCTTGATAGTGGTTCTACACATAATTTTATAGATGCAGCACTTGTGGAAAGACGTGGTTTGCAGACTGAAAAACATGAAGGATTTGATGTTAGAGTAGCAGGTGGAACTAATTTATCTAGCACTCATAAAGTTCCTAAATTGAATATCACCCTTGGCAATTACACTGTTACTGACGTGTTTTATGTGATTGATTTGGCTGATACTAATGTTGTCTTGGGCATACAGTGGATGGAAACATTAGATGAATATACACAGAGTTTTAAAAGAATGGAATTCTCTTTTAAAATTGATGATAAGAAGGTAGTCCTTCGTGGTATGTCTAACAGTGGTCCCAAGATCGTTAGTGCTAAAAGAATGGAGGCTATTTTCAGACATGGAGATGTGGCATGGTCAGCACAATGTTTAATCTCCAACAAGGTATCAGGCTTTGAAACTAAATCTTATCAAGATGATTTGTTAAAAGTATTAGATTCACATCATTTGGTTTTTAGTGATATTCCTCCAGGAGTCCCACTTGATAGAGGATTCGAACATACTATTGAATTAGAAGAAGGTGCTAAACCAGTTATCACAACTCCTTATAGACACCCTAAAACATTCAGGGATGAAATAGAAAAAGCAATTAAGGAATTATTGGATATGGGGCATATCAAACCTGGTTCTAGTCCTTTTGCATCATCAGTAGTGTTGGTGAAAAAGAAGGATGGAACTCTTCGTATGTGTATTGATTACAGGGCACTTAACAAGAAAACAATCAAAAACAGGTATCCAATTCCTCGAATTGATGAATTGTTAGATGAATTGCATGGTGCTGTCTATTTTTCTAAAATTGATTTGAGATCAGGATATCATCAAATTAAGTTAAGAGATCAAGATATTCATAAAACTGCTTTTCGCTGTCATTATGGTCATTATGAATTCTTGGTTATGTCGTTTGGTCTAACAAATGCTCCGGCAACATTTCAGTCCTGTATGAATCATATCTTAAACAAACAGTTAAGGAAATTTTTGCTAGTTTTCTTCGATGATATACTGATTTATAGCAAAACTTGGGAAGAACATTTGAAACATATTGATATAGTTCTTGGTATTATGGAATCTCAATCACTATATGCAAAGGCTTCTAAATGTGAATTTGGAATGATTGAAATCTTGTATTTAGGGCATATGATCAGTGCAACAGGGGTACAGGTTCATCAAGAAAAGATAAGAGTCGTTTTGGATTGGCCACCACCACGGAATCTTACAGAATTAAGGGGATTCTTCGGATTATGCAGTTATTATAGAAGGTTTGTCCGAGGTTTTTCACAGCTAGGGGCACCGTTGACAGATCTTACCAAAAAGGGGGCATTCCATTAGACGGAGGAGGCACAACAAGCTTTCGAGAAACTAAAAGAGTAATGAGTTCTTGTCCAGTACTTGCACTCCCAGATTTTAATCAACCTTTTGTCTTGGAATGTGATGCATCTGGTGAAGGAATAGGAGCAGATGCAAAATAAACATCCTATAGCATATGAAAGAAAGAAACTTAATAACCTAGAGAGATTGTATTTTATCTATGACAAAGAAATGTTGGCAATCATGCACGCATTGGCAAAATTTAGGCAGTATCTGGTTGGTGGCAAATTTGTAGTCAGAACTGACCATAACAGTTTGAGATATTTTTTAGGGCAAAAGGACTTGAATGACAAGCAACAAAAATGGATCAGTAAGATCCAAGCTTATGATTTCGAAATTGAATATGTGAAAGGTAAAAACAACGTTGTTGCAAATGCACTATCTAGAAGGCCTGAAGTAAATGCATTAGCTATAATAACAGCTGATTGGAAATCTTTATTGCTGATGGAATATTCTAAGGATTCTTTTGCCTGTGATTTGCTAGATGGTAATACACGAGATGATAAATATAAGGTTGTAAATGATGTTATCTATTACAAAGACAGAATTTATTTGATTTCAGGATCAAAGTTGAAAGAGAAAATCCTCCAATCAGTGCATGATGTTCCTTTAGCGGGGCATCCCGGTTACTTCAAAACTTACCGGCAAATAAGAGAAAGATTCACCTAGAAAGGACTAAAGAATGATGTCCTTCGTTATGTTAAAGAATGCATCACTTGTCAGCAAAATAAAGCAGAGCATACTTATCCTTCGGCTCTATTGCAGCCTTTGCCTATACCGGAACAGAAATGGGAAAGTATATCTATGGATTTCATTACAGGCATCCCACGATCTCAAGGTAAAGATTGCATTTTTGTTGTGGTTGATAGATTAACTAAATTTGCACATTTCTTATCTATCACTACAGAATTCACAGTTGTTCAGCTCGTAGAACTATTTTTTCGAGAGGTGTTCCGTTTACATGGTTTACCAAAAAATATCATCAATGATTGGGATAGCAGATTTTTTAGCATATTTTGGAGGGAACTTTTCAGATTGACAGGTACCGAGTTAAATCACAGCATGAGTTATCATCCACAAACCGATGGTCAGACAGAAATAATAAACAAGTGGATTGAGGGATACCTTCGTAATTATATGTCTGGACATCAAAAAGCATGGGTTCGTTGGCTATATTTGGGTGAACACTGTTATAATACTACATATCATATATCTATCAGTATGACTCCTTTCAAAGCATTATATGGGTATGATGCACCATCTTTTATTGACCTTGCTTTTGATCAGAGTAATGTACCCAAATCTCGTGATGTACTCCAAGAATGTCAAGACCTAATGAAAGCACTTAAGGAAAATTTACAGTGTGCACAAAGTCAACAAAAAATGTATGCCGATAGAAAGCGTGTTGAGCGTCACTTTGACATAGGAGATTTGGTGTATCTCAGACTACAACCCTATAGGCAGTCATCTCTCAAATGTAGTGGGGCTGAGAAATTGAAACCTCGGTTTTATGGACCATACCAGATAATTCAAAGGGTTGGTGCAGTGACATATGAATTAGAATTACCGGCTGAAAGCAGAATACATAATGTGTTCCACGTATCTTATCTCAAAAGAGCTTTGGGTCAACAAGTGAAGGTTTCAGAAAATCTACCGCCACTGGACGAGGAAGGAAAATTAGCTATGATACCTGAAGTAATTTTGGAGACCCGCGACAGGCATTTGCGGAATAGAACGATCAGAGAATATCTCATTAAGTGGTAGAATTTACCACTAGATGATGCTACTTGGGAAAATGAGCAGATTATTCAGCATCCAGAGTTACAGTTGCTTGTGGGCAAGCAACATTTGGGTAGGGGTGACTGTAATGTCCCTAATAAATGATTGCCAAAAGTTAAACAATATTAATTATTTTATATTACCTTTCCATTTATTAATATAAATAATTAATATTACATGAAAGTATTTTAATAAAGTTTTTTAAAACATTTTAATAAAGCACCGTAATTAGTCCTTAACTATTACGGGAAATAACCAACTTTGGGCAAATAAAGGATGGCATCCGGAGATGGAAAATATACCCGGAAGAAGAAAATAATTCTATTTCCTGTGTGTGCATGTTATCGCTCCACCCAAAGGATTTCCAGCCTTTTGTCAGTATCCAAACTGGCCTACTGGTTGTGGTTCCGAATTTATTATTGGTGAAGTAAGTATTCAGTATCATCGAGCAAGTGCTAAGTAACCGGCATTTCACGTGGTATAAGTCGCAGGAGGAACGTTGTTACGTGCAGGACTGTGGACGCACTCTAATCTTGTGGAGGCGTGGCAATTTACATTCCGCAAAGACATAGCATCCATATACACTCTGCGCTATATTGCCAGAGACGTAGCATCTACTGCAGTGTGAAGGCATGATTATATATTTTCCGCTGAGGAATATCATCCACCGCAATACAAACTGTGCCCTTTACTCGCTATCGGGTAACCATTTGAAGCTGCGTCACCTGCATTAAGGCATAGACTCAACGGATACGAGCAGGGGAGGGGAGTTTGGATGTTCCGCAAAGAAACGTTAAGGAAGAGTAGGTGTTTGTAGCAGTCCAGACGCGGAAGAGAGTCGCATTGACAGTTTTGACGTGTGTATTGATTGGCAATGCAATGAATTTCCGGCACCGACAGTAATGTATTATGGTTCCAGCATGTGAAGAATTGAAATTATTAAATAGCATACTCTACAAATTCATGCTTTACGGGAAGTCCACCATGGCAATCGCAGTTCAATAACCAGGTGCATTTTAACAGATCTTTCTTTTCAGAATATTCTATACACTGGAATCAATGTCTTGAATAATATTTGCTCAGATTGCTATGTTTAATAGAAGATAGAATGTTAAACACCATGCTATGAATAAACAAGAAGGATCCAAATTAAACCATTCAAAGATGCTCTATCACATTTGACTGTGTTGTGCAAACAAATTCCTATTCGTATTAGTGGTACAACTTATTGCAATCAAATGATAATTAGGGAATTTTACATCCATTTGCCAAGTCTCGAACATGATCACCAACAGAATCCTGAAACTCCACCAGAAGCTGCATCAACACCACTTATGCAATTCATCAAAGATCTTCATCAAAAGCTCTGTCGGTGAAACCCTCGCTGGAACCAGAAACCAAGCTTTTAAACAAAAAAGGTAGCATCTGATCACCAGGCCAAAACCAACTGACCAAATATGAGCATGAGTATCATGAACAAGCCAATTCCATCACCAAGCTATACCGGAGCCTACCGGATCATGCCGGATCCAGATCAACCAGAAACCACTCAACCTACCAGAACCAGAAGGGTGTCTGTAAAGCATCCAAATAGCTAGTGTTGGCATCAATGACAAAACATCAATGCAACACATAATCAATTCCACCAAATGGCCAACAATCTCTCCCTTTGGCATTGATGGCAACACTAGATGTGAAAAACATCTAAGTACCAAGAAATGCCAAACAAGTCTCCCCCAATGGAAGACAGCCAACAATCTCCCACATACAGCTTTGAAATAAAGACCAAACTCCCCCTATCAATGTCTCTCCCCCCTTCTTTTTCTTTTTCACTTTCTTTTTCTTTTTCATATCAATATCACTCCCCCTTTGACATCAATGCCAGAAATCTGACAAAAATATCAAAGCAAGAACATAAACCATTGAATCACAAAGCTGATACTCCCCCTGAGCAGTAGCATCCCACATCAGTGCCAGAATGAATAGTATCTTTGTTAATGCATGTCGGACTGATACCAAACCGCATCAATCAAGTCTCTAACGGAGGGACAGAAACTCCCAATCTATCTCTCAGGGACTCAAATGATTCCTTGGGAAAAGGTTTAGTGAAAATATCTGCAATCTACTCTTTAGTGTTCACATAAACTAGTCTAACTTCATTTGCTTCCACCTTTTCCTTCAAAAAGTTATACTTTAGAATGAAATACCGAATTCTTTGATATATCAATAGCAGGAGAGTTATCACAATGAATAACTACTAGTGCATCACAATCCACCTTTATATCCTTCAACATTTGCTTCATCCAAACAACTTTTGTACAGTTAGTAGTAGCAGCAACATACTCAGCTTCAGCAGTAGATAAAGAAGTACATGATTGTTTCTTGTTGATCCATGAAACCAACTTCTTTCCAAGAAAGAAAGCTCCACCGGAAGTACTTTTCCGATCATCAACATCTCCAGCCCAATCAACAACTGTATATGCACATAAAGTAAAGTTAACATCCTTAGGGTACCACAAACCATATTCTGATGTACCTTGCAAGTATCTAAAAATCCTTTTCACCGCAATCTCATGATTCTCTCTAGGATCACTCTGAAATCTTGAAACAATACAAACAACATTCATAATGTCAAGCCTAGTCTGAGTCAAATAAAGCAGACCTCCAATCATAGATTTGTATCTTGTAGGATTTACCGGTATAGAAACATCTTTTCTTGTCAATTTCTCACTTGTAACCATAGGAGTACTTACCGGTTTAGAATCTCCCATACCAAATTTCTTAAACAATTCCTTAGCATATTTAGTTTGACAGATAAAAATACCTTTGTCAGTCTGAGTAATCTGCAAACCTAAGAAAAATTTAATCTCACCAATCATGGACATCTCAAATTCTTTCTCTATATTTTTAGAAAATTCTATGCATAACTTATCTTCACCTCCAAAAATAATGTCATCAACAAATACTTCAATAATCAATATATCATCATCAGTGATTTTATAATATAAATTATTGTCAGCACTGCCCTTAGTAAAACCAAGCTTCAAAAGATATTTATCCAACCTTGCATACCAAGCTCTAGGTGCTTGTTTCAATCCATATAAAGCTTTCCTTAACCTACAAACCATATTTGTATCATCTGATAGTAAAAAACCAGCAGGTTGCTCAATATAAACTTCCTCATCAAGATCCCCATTCAAAAATGCACATTTAACATCCATCTGATAAATCTTGTAGTTTTTATAAGCAGCATAGGCAAAAAATAATCTTACAGCTTCAATCCTAGCTACAAGTGCAAAATTCTCTCCATAATCAATTCCTTCCTTCTGAGAATATCCTTTACAAACCAATCTAGCCTTGTTCCTTATAACTTGACCATTTTCATTCAGTTTATTCCTAAAAACCCATTTAGTTCCAATAACATTTTTATTTTTAGGTCGGGGAACCAAGGTCCATGTGTTATTTTTCTCAATCTGATCTAATTCTTCTTCCATAGCTTTCAACCAATATTCATCTTTACATGCCGCAATTACTGATAGCGGTTCAACTTGTGAAATTAAACATACCTCATTAGTTGTCAGTCTTCTTGTCATCACTCCATTGCTCTTATCCCCAATGATCTGATCTTCTGAATGATTCAATCTCACATACCTAGGAGTCTTCTGACTTTTTGTTCATCTTCCCTGTTCTTCAATTACTGTAAAATTCTCTAGTGTAACTGGTTCAACACTCTGTTCCAGTAAAGGTGCTACCGGTTCAAATATAATCGTTTCCACTGCCAGTTCCTTCTCATAAACTCTTATTTGACTTTTGTTCAACTCATCTACTTTAACATTAGCTCTCTCCACAATTCTCTGCAATCTCTTGTTATAACATTTATATGCTTTGCTTTCATTAGAATAACCAAGAAATATGCCTTCATCACATCTAGTATCAAATTTCCCAATGATATCATCTCTCCCGATATAACATTTACTACCAAAAATTCTAAAATATTTAACTTTAGGTGTATTGCCAAACCATAATTCATAAGGTGTCTTACCAGTTTCTCCTTTGATATGTACTATGTTGAATGTATAAACCGTTGTGCTCACTGCTTCTCTCCAGTAGATATGAGGTAGACTAACTTCCATCATCATTGTTCTAGCAGCATCCAAGATAGTTTTGTTCTTCCTTTCCAGCACTCCATTCTGCTGAGGTGTCCGGGGAGCAAAAAATTGTCTTCTTATACCATGCTTCTCACAAAAGTTATTAAACTCACCGGATGTGAACTCTCCACCATGATCTGACCTCAAACATTTAATCTTCAATCCTGTCTCAGTTTCCACTTTAGCTTTAAAGATTTTAAACTTTTCAAATGCTTCAGATTTTTCTTTCAGAAAAGTAACCCACATTATTCTAGAATAATCATCAATGATTAGCATCAAATATCAATCACCTTGAAAACTTTTAACTCTAGCAGGGCCACACAAATCAGTATGAATAAAATCAAGAACATCATTTGATTTATCTTGTATACTCCTAAAAGAGGTTCTGACCTGTTTACCCATTTAACATTCTTTACATACCGGATTATAGGGCTTCATAATCTTAGGTATATCCCTAACTACCTTAGTTGAACTAATCTTCACAATGCAATCAAAATTCACATGACACAACCTTTTATGCCATAGCCAACTCTCATCAATCTGTGTAATCAAACATGTCTTCTCACTGGAGTTCAAATGAAATATATTACCTTTTCTCCGTGTACCAGTTGCAATCTCCAAACCATATCTGGTAATGATTTTACATTTTCCATCCTTGAATTGTAATTGAAATCCCTTATCTACAAATTGTCCTACACTCAAAAGATTATGCCTCAAACCTTCAACATAATAAACATTGTCAGTATTGTTCTTACCATCCAATGATATAGTTCCTTTTCCTTTGATCATACATACTTTGTCATCTCCAAATCTAACTAGACCGCCATCAAATTCTTGCAAAGACAAAAACTTCCCTTTATCACCCATGTGAACAACTGTTGTCAATTACCCATTCATCTTTGTCTTCAATTTTAGAAGCAAGTGCCTTCACTTCAAGTACATTCTCTTCCAGTGTCGGATCATCTTCCTTGATAGCCAGGAACACCCATTCCTTCCCACTGCCGGAACCACTAGCAGAGTCCTCTGCTAGTTCATCATCAAAATCAGTGATGCCTTCCTCATCCGCTATGTAGCATGATTTGTCTTTGTTTTTCTTCTATTTGTACTTGTTCTGATATCCAAGGTTAGACTTAAATGATCTTCTAACTCTTTCTTCAAATCTTGAATTCCTTTCAGGACAACTAGATGCAAAATGACCAATCTTATTACATGCAAAACATTTAAAAGGTGTTTTTCCTTCATACTTACTTCCTACCAGTCCTTTAGGTACCCTTCTAGCAAATAGTGCTTCAAGTTGCTCAAACTCATCATCTTCTCTCTTCATATCTTCTAATTCCTTTGCATACAAAGCTTTCCAGTCTTGCTTACCGGTTGTAGATGTAGATGCATGAAAAGCAGGTTCAATCTTCACAGCTCCAGAAGGTCCAAATTCTTCAAGCTCAAAAGCAGATAGTTTCCCTACCAAAGTATCTCTGTTAACAGATGTATTAGCCATTGTTCTCAACTCATTAATAGCAGTAGCCTTCATTTTGTAAGCCAGTGGTAGGGCTCTCGGGACTTTAGAAACAATTTCATCTTCGCTCAGAGTTCCACCACAACATTGAATTCCCACAACAATCTCATTTACCCTTTCCATGAATGCAGTAATCCTTTCATCTTCTTCCATCTTCAGGTTTTCATATCTCACCCGGTAACCATTAAGTTTAGCACTCTTCATTGTAGGGTCACCTTCATTAAGAGTCTCCAATTTATCCCATATAACCTTTCCAGATGATTTGTCGGTTAATCCCATTATTTGTTGATCAGAAAGTGCACACGAGGTCTTCTCTTGCTCTACAATCATTCTCAAACTCCTTGTCCAGGTTTGCCTGAGGAGGATTGTCAGATCTCGGATTATAAGGTGTGACACCATTCTGTGTGATCTCCCAAATCTCCTTACCAAGACATCTTAGATGAGTCTCCATCCGAATCTTCCATACTATGTAATTTGTTCCATCAAGCCTCAGAATATCCCTTCGAAAGATAGCTCCAGAAGAACTGGATGAACTTGAACTATTAGTCACCATAGGATCTTCCTCAAGCGGTTACTCTTTCTGCAGAGAGGACCAAAGCTCTAATACCAATTATTAGACAGTTCAAATAACCGGAAGACAACTGAGAAAGGGGGGGGTGAATTAGTTGTCATAGATTACCAGAACAATTACCAAATTAAACTTTAATACCGGAACCCAAAACATTAATACCGGAATAGCAGTTAAACCAATTAAGCATAAACAATAATCACAGAATAAAATCCATCCACATAGCACCAAGATTTATACGCAGAAAACCCGGTAAAGGGAAAAACCGCGGTGGGAAGCCTACCCACAGTCAGATAATACTTCTGCAATAAGTATGTGAATTACAATTGAGGGGCCTGCACTTGCAGAAAGGCCAACAGCCTAAAGCGCACTGCTCATCACACAAAAAGTCTCATTGACTACATATAAATCCAGACTACAATTCGGAGAAGTGTTGAACTGCAAAAGATAGCATCTCCTATGCCTGAGTACAATTTCAGTTAAGCTCAATACCAGAGGACTAAATCCTCTTACATAAACCCAATTCAATCTCCAATGATCGATCAACTCCTCTGCCTGAATGATGTTACATTATTTGCACATTAAATTCCTTGACCATGACCTCTAACAATAACCATGATGATCTACAATGAGATCTTACATCTATATATACAAACCCTCGACCATAAACAATCAGGTCGGCTATCAAACAATAAACCAATTACATAATTACAAACCATGTCGGCCTTAGACAAAACAAACAATATCCAACACATAAGACATCCCGGAAATACATCGAGAGGTCCAATTCACACGTTACATTAAAGCCGGTCCATAACCTAGATCAATAGGGACCCAATATAGGTCCACACGCTTCAGCAATGATCTCCATCCACCAAGTCTCGAACATGATCACTAACAACATCCTGAAACTCCACTAGAAGCTGCACCAACACCACTTATGCAATTCATCAATGATCTTCATCAAAAGCTCTGCTGATGAAACCCTCACCGGAACCAAAAACCAAGCTTCTAAGCAAGCAGGATAGCATCCGATCACCAGACTAAAACCAACTGACCAAATATGAGCATAAGTATCATGAACAAGCCAATTCCATCGCCAAGCTATACCGGATCATGCCAGATCTAGATCAACCAAAAACAACTCAACCTACCAAGACCAGAAGGGTGTCAGTAAAGCATCCAAACAGCTAATGTTGGCATCAATGACAAAACATCAATGCAACACATAATCAATTCCACCAAATGGCCAACAATATATTCACTTTCTAGAGCTCATGAATATTCGGGATTAATGTATGGAGGTCTAATTGGAACTGGATTTGGAGAGATGAGGGCATGTGAATCCTACACACAATTGCATTACCTAGGCAAGACACACTTTAGAAGGGTGAATGATGCTTTTACCATGCACTTGAAAAGAACATTGCAAAGTGGTATTCATCAAAGATTATCTCTGTAGGTGAAAGAGTTAGTAAAGAAATTTAGTGCTTGGTATATTCAATTTCCCATGTTCACCTATATAAGAGTTCAAGGATGTTTCTGTCCGCCATACATGCTACCACGCTACCCTACCGACAAGATGGTGCTGCTAGAGTTAGACAGTTGATCACCAATGAAAAAGTCCAAAAAAATAGACACAAGACGGGGATTTCTTTTCCCATCTCAATTGGATAATCAATAGAAGTGTGTCCATCCCTACAAGCAGCTGAGAAATCGGAGGAAGAATTGAGATCCTATTCCCTTATTCAATATTCTTCTAGAGAAAAATTTGATTCTTATGACAACATGAGAAGAGCTAATGGAAGAAGGCACAAGCATAGACTGCAATTGGAAGACCATTGGATGAATGCCCAAGATGATTTAGAGATAAGGAGGAAGATGTGTTCACGGCGACCAATTGACATTGCCAGGATGTGTAAAGTTTTTGACATTCCAAATCAAGCACAAGATAGTGATAAACGCCTACATCCTATATATGAATGAGAGATAGACAAGAAGATAGAGGTCAATTGGATTGAACATGAGATCACTGATTTGAAAGACTTGATGAAACTAGTCTTGGCATACACACAACGATGGGTAGACATTCAAACTCAGAAATTGAAAGGCCAAAATGCACAATTGACATTTGATTTGATGGGAGATTCAGACTCATCTAATGAAGATACAAAAAGTATGAGCATGAGTGAAAGTGCCACCTAGTCAACTCACTCCAAAGGCTCAAAGAGGAAAGAAAGTCATAAGGAAGGATCATCACATAAGAGGCATAAATCAAATTCACGTCATCCTTCTACTAATACTTCATTCATACATGAAGTAGAGATGAATCGAATAGCTGCCAAGGAGAGTTAGCCACCCAAGGGAAGCATAGATCATAATGTGAATGAATCCATGGAGTCTACAATTCAAGAGAATAGATGTGAGAAAGAAGATAGACGGAAGCAGGCCCAAATACAAGACAATTTAGTGCCACAAGAGCAAGCTAGCAACAAGGCAGCCGAAGATGAATATGTTGAAATTGAGAAAGAGGATGATGAAGTAACCTCTCCACCCCGAGAAGATCAACAATTCAAGGAGGTGCAAGTGGGAGAAGAAAGATCCACTATCTCAGCATGGCTGAAGGAGAGATTAGCAAAGGAAGTCGTAGTGATAGAAGAGGAGCCTATGATTATTTAGACAACTTCCTAAATAGAGCCTAAAGATGAGAGCACAACAGAGGATTGGGACTTGGATACTATTGACTTAGTACCTCCCACCACTAAGAAGGCAATGGATGATTTGAAGGACACGGTGAAGACAGTTCATGATATGTTGAAGCTTGTGGTAGAGAAAAGAAACAAGCTTGAGAGAGAGGTGAATGCATTGAGAAACTACCTGCAGTAACTTAAAGAGCCGATAAGGCAGCATGATCCTTCAAGCACACCCCCACCACTTCTTCCTCCAAATTCAGTTGATAATTTAGAACAAATGAGGACTTCAACTAATGTGATGAAGAATTAGATAAATAAGTCTTTTAAAAAGGAAAATGCATTCGTGAAAGAGCTAGTGAGGATATTTGATAAGGTTTCAGGCATTCTTGACAGAACTCAAGTCCTCATAGCAGCTTATGATGTTTTCACTTTCACCAAAGATTACACCATGCCAAGACTGCAAGCAATGAAGAGCTTACCTAAGCAAACTTTGGTGAACGGAGGAGTGTTGAAAGAAGGACAATCAAAAGATTTCTAGCATTGGTATAACTTGCTCCAAATGAGGAAGGTCATGTTTGAAGATATCAGCAGTGGTTGCACTCAAGTAGAAAATGCAATAAATGTGATACATGATAAAAGCATGGAAGTATCTGAAATCATACTGGAGAAAGAAATGAATGAAGGAATCCATATAAATGTTGATCAGCTTGTTGAGTAAAATTCATATACTTTGGGATAGCCAAATCACCTTCAGATAAGCAGTTGGAAGACATACAGTCATTCATGGTACTTGCTAGTAAGACTAAGGATTTTGGGCCAAGATGGGAGAAAACATTTACTACTACCTTAGACGAGGTGAGCTTTATGGAAGATCAGTTGAAAGTCATGCCTAATGCTCCAATGAATGAGATTTGAAGCACAATGTCCAGATTCGATGAATTTGCATTAAAAGATAAGGATAAAGGAAACAAACTTCTAGAAGAAAGTTTGTTATGATCCCATGTGGTGTCTTTTTTCTCATTGGAGGATTTTTCCTCGAAATTTGTGCCAAATGGAAGTCACATTCCTATTGGGTGATTTTGAATAATTTTCAATAAATTAGGTAGTTGTTGTAACAAACCCTAATTAGGGTTTAGGTGGCAAGATCTTGGCCCTTGATTTAGATTTAATCATGGCCATTCATTGTATTTGAGAGCACTATATAAGCTCCACTCATTTCATTTGTAAGGGATTGATTAGAAGAGTTTTGAAGAATTGTTGCTTTGATGCTGCTAGGAATAGTAAAATCATTGAAGCGTTGGTAACTTATGGTGTTTTGGAGTTGTTATCATTGAGAGCACCCTGTTGAACTTAGATTTCAATAATCTACTGAAACATGGGAATGATCTAAAGGTGTGGGTACCTTATGTGACGTCAAACCTCCAGGTTAAAGGGTCGACTCCCTTCAAAACTTCTCTAAAAAATAATCCTAATGTATTGACTTTTCTGAAGGAAAAGGGAAAAGGATACTTGAAAATGAATCTTGACTATATTGGTGATGCACCTGATTTGATATTTTAGACCTAATCACTGATTTGACACATAATTCTCAACTATTCAACTGACCTTTTTGCACAACTTTAATTATCCATACATCAACATTTTGTAACAAGGTTTGATTATACAAAGGCCAAAAGAAGGAAAAAAGAGTTTTCACAGCTAATGACTGACTTTGCATACTACACAACTAACAATCTATACGAATATATGTGTTTTATTGTTCTAAGGTGCTGTAACTGAAACATCTATTCAAGGATTTCATAAAACTCACAAGAAAAAATGCATCAACTATTGGAACACATGCAAAGGAATTGTTAAAAATAGAACCAGAAAGCTGCAAACTCAGATAATGGAAACTAAGAAAGCTTAAGAGAACAAGAACCACAAAAATTATCCTGGGAAAACCCTCCACCTGAGGGTGAAAAACCCACCCACACCAAAAATAGATTTATTGAATGCTCAAAATAAGTACATAGCTCTCACACTTAGTAGACAATCATTTAACAATGATTGATAATCCTCAAGTAGAAGACGACTATCAGAAAACTGCTTACAAAATAAGGTTGAAGAAGCTGCTAATAGAACAAATCTTCACACACCAATGAACATAGTTGAACGTAGATGATTATCTCGGAGGAGAAGATGCAAGATCACAGCACCCAAGTACTGAGACTTTTTATCAGAGTGTAATATCACACCTGTTCTGGACTGATTCTTTGTTTGCATGCAAACTGATATGTACTGTCTGAGATTGAAGAAAGCAACTGTCTGAATTATTTTGGGCTTTCCCTGTATGTCTAACTGAACCTGGTGCGTTTGATTTTTTTGGTTTTCTTGCATTCATTCATCTTTTCACTTTTCCATGTACAATTAACAGTCACAACTTAACAAAAACATTGATTGTATTCACCTCTCATTACTGCTATACTTAAAAGACAGAGCATTTAAACAGTATAAATTGATGAAGGTTCTGTTTATTTTTTCCAGAATACACATTCCCAATGGTATTCGATTTATAGAAAGATTCTTTAA
Organism: Cryptomeria japonica; assembly: GCF_030272615.1. Taxonomy (NCBI): domain Eukaryota; kingdom Viridiplantae; phylum Streptophyta; class Pinopsida; order Cupressales; family Cupressaceae; genus Cryptomeria; species Cryptomeria japonica. The sequence continues at coordinate 219,998,134 of NC_081415.1, read as the reverse complement.
CATTCAACTCACATTAATATCTTTTTCATACAAACTTTGAATCTTCCTTTGCTGAAGTGAAAGGGTTGTAGTTTGGAATTTAAAGAACTTATAAGTTTGTTGGAGTCTTAGATCACGGCTTTCTTCACCGAAACGTCCAGCACACACATAGACCAATCAGCAAACACAGTTCGCTGGAATCCTAGTCCTTTGTTCACTTCACCAGCTGCGACTCACAAAATTTCCAGCAATCCATATACTGAGAATAATAACATTCAACTCCTTTATGACAGCCGTACCAACACTGATTGGTGAATAAATTAATCCTTACCTCCAAATACAATGACTGTAGTAATAACTCCAGCGCTGTAACCAGGGTGTTTTCTTGTCTTTTCTCTGCAATTTACACCCAGCTAGACATTACTAAAGGCTGCCACAGTCTTAAATGCTGTGAGTTGTCTTGTCCACTTAGCAGAGACATGGCTAGGTATGATCTTTCCCAAAGTCTGCGAACTGTATTTGAACAATACAAACACTCTCTCCAACTCGTATTCCCTATGTTATGCCTCAGCACTAAGAAATGAATAACTCCAGTCACTACGATCTTTAATTCCTTCTTCAGCAGCAAACTAAACAGTTCGAACTGTTCCTTCAATATCCTTCCATTTCTTTATCGTAATCTTCAACCAACTGATAAATCCCTGCGAATCTGCCCAACTAAGCTTCAACCCTGAAAATCACCAGTATATTCAATCTCTGCCATTAATTTTAAAGATTTCCTAGGCCTGGTATTGCACAGGTGTAGGAAATGTTGCCAATGAGGGATTTCGTCCCCAAAAGCCAAAACATTCCAGAACTGAATTCCAGAAAACACAAATACCAAGAATACCAATTTCCAAGATGTCCTTTCCAGCCACTTAAGCTCTTATTTATTACTTCACTCAGGCACGATTCCCAATGCATACAAAATGTGGGATAAATAACTCCCTTTTAAAAAATCACTTCCCACTTAAGTGAAATTAAATGTACCTTTAGTTATAAAGTGACTTTATGACTTAATATTGTACTTTATAATATTTAAGTCACTTTATTAAATTAAACCCCCTTTTTCCTCTGAAAATGACCTTTCCAAAAATATAACAATATTTTGACACTAAAGGTCACTGTTTCATGTGCCCAAGATTTAAAACTTTATGCCGCAGTTCCAACAAGCTATAACACTAAGGTTGGAATTGCATATTTTAATTAAATTTAGCCAACCTTACTAAAATAATTAAAATAACTCGTTAATGCACCAAATTTGAAAAACTAGTCAGAATACATTGGAATCAAGTTTTGATCGCACCAAAGTGATCTTGATGACGAATAATAGCAAACGGGGTAGATCGGATGACTTACTAAAAATAGACAGCATCTCCAAGATTCTTGGAGACCAATCCAGAGGCCATAAATCACTTCGGAAAGTGGTGTATAACTCCACTAAATCAACTGAGCTCATCCAAAACATCAGATTACTCACCTGAACAAGTTGGCGTGAGCTAGAGTGTCAGCTACTAAAGCTTGCTAGAGAACCTGAAAAATTGGGGACATTACAGTCCGCCCTGCCCAAAGATTGCTTGTCCTCAAGCAATGCCATTACAACCCACAATCTTCTGACTGATCCAACTAAAACTAGAATAATTCCGGGGTCCCAAATCAGTCTAAGAAATCTGCAATACCATCTACTGGAAGCATTGTCTTGCAAGGTGCCCCAATCAGAAACCTCTTGAAAACATCTGACAAGAAGAGCAAAAACATACTGTGTAAACTCATTCATCTCCTCAAAAAGCTGCTCTCCCAAAAAGTCAAACTACAAAACCATAGGAGTAGATTCAGGAACTAACAACCCTTCTTCCTCAAACTACAATGACATCTTCTGGTTTCCCATCAACAAATTATCATTAAAACCCATACTAAAAATCCCGAGTAAACTAAAATCTATCCCCTGCAATATGAACTGCCAAGGTGCCTCAGGAAGATCCATATCTGAAACCCCATTGCCTAACTCGATCCTGGGCAACATGAAAAGTAATTTGCTCTACCTCGAAGGATGACCCTGAGCATCTCTCAACAAAATGTCCCAGAAGTAACGCCAATCCGTACCTAACCGGAAGCCAGTAATCATAGAGTCAACCTCGAAATCATACATCATGACAATGACATTCTGATTATAGACGGTGATTCCCTCACCATCACTTAATCTCCAAGTGTCCCAGAAAGAAACTCAAGAGCACAAACCAACCCAATTCACTGCAATCAACCAATCACCATCTAGGGGCATGTATACTGACATCATGCGGCGACTATAGTGTCTAATGCTCCCACAAGTAGAGATGGAAGGTAACTGAACTATGCCCCAGAAATCCTCCACCACTGTCTGCACAGATGACTAGAAGTGCTCAAAAAAAAAAGTAAGCCAAACCGAAACCACCAATTGCAACATCAAATCGACCAAAAACCAAGTCCTAGCCAAAATTTCTCTCCAATCCACCTGCAACAACTGTAATGATCTCCTATATATACTGAAATATGGGGTAACCATAGCATTACTACTACATTCCGGGTCAACGCCACAAGGAATAAATCCACCATGCTGACGTTGCATTACTCTGTCACCCTCTACAGTCCAAACAAACCAAATCTTAAACATTGGATTCTGTAGCCAAACAAACCAAATCTTAAACATTGGATTCTGTAGGCAACTCACTAGTGAGAACAATTTCGAATGCCATATTTATCTTGGTAAGAAAACCTCAACCTCACTCTTTCATTGAAGGCTAGTTGACATATATATTACAAGCTATCTCATTAACTTCAAGTTGTATCACAAAGATAAGATTTATATATGTTAAACTAGAAAAACTTCCATTCAAATGAAAGTTGAGATTCTTGCAACATATGACACCCTTCATCTTGTCTAGATATCATTGGCATACATCCTTTTTTATTAAAAACAACTTGTGCATCTTCTTTTATATAACATCAACATACTTGTTATTTTCTTGGCATTCATATCTTGGTTTTCACATTTTTTAGTCTTAATATTATTAAAAGTAGTTGAATATTGAGATTTTGGAGAGCAATTATCTATAGCCAACTAGTCAAAGAGGTTGTGATCAAGTGGTAGGACCAATTGGTTCTCATTTTGGAGACCAAGGTTCAAATCTCCCCAAGGGACATCTTAGTACTAGCAGGTGTGTTGATAGAGTAGTCATACTTTACTTGCTTGATAGATAAGTAGTCCCACACATGATGTTGGGGTGTGTTGGAAAAACAAATAAGGTATAAAGATGAGGTACCTTGTTGTAGGAGATTGGAAATGAAGCAAATATGTTGGAGGTATTGATGGTCGTTGTACTACTGGAGGAGGTAGGAGGTGAAAAAATTCAAGCTAGAGGAGTATGTTTGTTGTTTGGAGGAAGACAATGTCTAATTGATTGCTCTACAAGAGAAGAGGAGTCATTTCCCTACTGGAGGAGATAGTTGAAATGTTATTGTGGTAGTATTCCTTACTAGTAGAGTGTAATTTAAAGTTGTATTCCCACAAGTGAATTGTATGTGATTTGGATTCTATGAAGAACCCCTCACAATTCAATGGAAAGGGCTCCAATAGAATCCCCACTAAATGATCTAGAATAAATTTACATCTAACTAATTTGACCTTCTTGTGATGTACTTACCAAAATGTGGTTCTTTGTATTTTGACTTTATTTATTTAGAGTCATAGAAAACACATGCAAAATAACTTAATGTATCATTTAGTAGCTATCTCTTGGATCTACCTTCTAACCATGCATCGATGCGCTTTAAGAAAACACAATTCTAAGAAGATCAAATGGAAACTCTACCTGAAACTCGAAGTTAGGAAAGTAGTTAGGAAGTTCGGCTTTTGGAAGATTGTTTTGAAAATTCCAAAACTCCTTATTGCACCTGATTTTGGATGTTTTGACTTAAGTTTCTTTCATTCCTTGTGTGAAAATTGGTGAAAGGAAGACTTCTTGGAATTCGGGTCTAGGAATGATATTTCGATAAATCGTAATGCCCTTCCTTTAGTCGAGTTTGGCACTGATTTTTGCATTGTTTTCCCTTGTCCAAAGTACCTTGCCCAAGTTCAGTGTGCTTATGTCTTTGGCTTCTTGACTTAAGTCCTCTATTCCTTCTTCATGCTCTTCAAATACTGAATTCTTGCTTGAGCCAAGTTTGCTCCTAAGTTCTCATTTTCCAAAATCATATTTAGGCCCCACTCCATGTTTCCTTACTTGTTTATACTTTTTCTAGGAGACCCTTTGCCCGAACTATCACTATCATTTTATTCTCATGCTCATTTGTCTTTCTCATCTATTCCTAGGGTTCATGGAACCAAAGGCTAGACCTTAAACTGCATTATTCATTTTCTAAATTATGACCTTTCCACTAGATATGAGACTCTAGACACAAAGTTTCTCTCTCTCAAACTCCCACAAAGAGGATTTAAATGAACATAGGTAGAGAAGACAAAACAAAGAAGGGGTCCTCGTTTTGAACAGAGTGTGCGTGCAACACAACAGTACTCAATGGTCGTTGTACCCTTCGAGGAGGTAGGAGGTGAAAAATTCAAGCTAGAGGAGTATGTTGGTTGTTTGGAGGAAGACAATGTTAAATTGATTGCTCTACAAGAGAAGAGGAATCATTTCCCTATTTGAGAAGATAGTTGAAATTTTATTGCAGTAGTATTCCTTACTAGTAAAGCGTAATTTAAAGTTGTATTCCCACAAGTGAATTGTATGTGATTTGGATTCTATGAACAACCCCTCACAATTCAATGGAATGGGTTCCAATAGAACCCCCACTAAATGATCCAAAATATATTTACATCTAACTAATTTGACCTTCTTGTGGTGTACTTACCAAAAATGTATCTCTTATGATTCTTTGTATTTTCACTTTATTTATTTAGAGTCATAGAAAACACATGCAAAATAACTTGATGCATCAATGTGTGTTATAGAGATGGCTTGACATATAACAATATTTTAATTTCTTCTAGTCATATATAGAAGATTATGGTATCCAACTCTTTAATTAGAAAATTTATTCCATTTTCTTCTTTTTGATTAACAATTGCTTTTATAGGTATCTCCTTAGTCATAATTAAAAGAATTATCTTCTCTTGATTTATATGTTAGTTGATAATTATTTATGGTTATGATAAATTCTTTTGGAAGTTTGAGTGCTCATGATGCATGCCAATTCTTAATTAAGATACCTTGTGACTAATTGACTGAAATTTCACAAGGCCGTCATAGAAATAATTGTAGTGATTGAGTTTACAATATTCAATAACTAGTAGTGTTGTTGTTCAAAGCTTGAATGCTATACATTTGGAAAATTTCGAATAATCTAGTTTATGACACATATTTGATGCGTTTTGTGAATGATTATATTTCTCTTTGCTTATTTTGAAGTTTTGAACTATTTGTTGTGTCAGGGATTTGAGTTTTAATAATTTTACAGGAGAGTTTCCTACTTCACTTCAAAATTTGAAGTCTTTGAGATACTTGTAAGTGAATTTCTTTAAAAAACTACATCTGTTCAAATAATGTAGGTATATTCACAAGTATTTTCTTCCAAAATTATCTAACTAATGTCATTAGGGTAGTTGATACTATAAATGAGTTTGAACACAACTCATACTACGTCAATTGTAGGTTTCTTGGAAATAATAATCTATCTGGGAGGCTTCCTTCACAATTGAGTTCATCTCTTATGTACATGTAAGATCTCTCTCTCTCTCTCTCTCTCTCTCTCTCTCTCTCACACACACACACACACACAAATACACAAAGATATTGTAATATCCCCTGCTCATATAGGACTAAATATGCAAGGAATATCGTCAAACAATTAGCTGGCAACTTGCTGTTGTGTTCTGTTGAAGGGCTGTCTCAGAGGTTTCAGACTTCTTGAGGAGATGTTAACCATAAATATCTATCAATGAACGATAGCATAATCCCCTAGAATGCTTGTGCAACTAGGTCTCGAAGTAATTACACCAATTTGGAAACATAATCACTCTTTTACAGCTGACTGAAATTTCGTCAAACAGTTGGCGTAAAACCATAACAATGAACAATGATATGCAAACTGTTTACTCCTTTATATTAGAATCAAATATGCACTTTACAATAGCCAAACTGATGACCCAACACTACAATTATTAATGATTTTTCCTCAGTAAATCTGAAGATACATATCAGCCATGAACACATGCATAAAATTGATCATTACAAGGAAATATGATGCCCAAGAGAACCTGGTTTGAATCGCCTAGCTTGGAATTCGAAGAAGCAAGCAATATCATCAACCTTGAAGCCTCCAATGATTTAATTCAATCTTCCATCCAAATCGCCCCTGCTGCTGTCATGAAGGATCTGAGAATCAATAATTTGCAATGCCAAACTCTCCTCCTCAACACCAAAGAGAATCGCTATCCCTTCTCAAGTGGATTGCCAATGCCAAATGCCAAAACTGGTGCTAAGTTTGGAGCCAAGGAACAAAATCGTGGAATATGGTTGACTGTTATGGTTTGTTCTCAGAACTGATATGTCAACTAAAACCTTCTTTTTGCACCTCCCAAATACCTCTGTTAGAATCTCCTTATGTCTCCAAGGCTAGCGTTATCCTTCTTGGTGATATTTGATGCCAATATGGGAGTTATGAGCAAAAATCGAAGGAAATAACACTGCTACAATTTTGTTTCAGACTTATTTTGCCATTTAATTCACCTTCAAACTCCTTCAAAACACTCCCCTAGGTATCACCCTTCTCCTCCAATGATTCCACTGCCTTCCTTTGTTTGATTCGATGCCCAAATGCTGAAGAAGGAACAAAATCGTGGGAATAGGGGTGAAACCCCATTTTAGTTTAGACCTGCAATTCCTATCGGCTGTCACCAATTTAGCTCCTCCAATGGTTTTAGAAGAAAATCGCCTTCCTCCCTAAAAGGAATCTATGGTATTAGGACTTCCAATAAGCTATTCCGAAAACTCCATGGACTCTCACGACAATGACACTGTAGTAACACAATAAGCTCTATATGAAACACTGGTTTGTCTCCCACTCTCAGTTGCAACCTCTAGGAAGGTCTTTCACTCAATTGAGGACCCAATCAATTCAATTATCAACTCCTAGCTGCCTTGAAGCTCACCTTGATCTCCCTTTATACTTTTTCACCCCAACAACCAAAAGCTTCTATAAATAATATTATTATTTCACTTAAATGACTTTATGATATTATATTTAATTAAGTCATTTTATTAAATTAATTAAATATAAAGTCATCTTTTAATTTTTAATTTATTTGACAACTTTATAAATAATTAACTTAATATTATTAATTAAAATAATTAATTAAGTTATCTATGAAAAATAATAATAATTTAGACAACTTAACTAATTAAATTAATTAATTAATTCTCCTCCAAAATGGGGACATTACATATATGTGCATGGATACCTAGCATAGTTGTAAATTAGTGCATATAATTTGCATGCATCTTCTTCTAAGCTACTAGGTTCCTCAAAAATAAGAGTTGAGTTGCAAACTTTTCGTTTGGGTTTTGATTCTGAGTTGAAATAGCCTAGGGTTCATCCTAGATTTTGCATGAGCACTTAAGCTATAGAAGGACCCACAATGTAGCTAGGATTCCCGAGAAGAACCTTAAGCAAACCAAGGCTAGACCCAAAGTAGAACATGCAATTTGGATTTATTTTAAACTATTTAAATCATTTTTAAATTATATAGAGTCTCCAATAGAATGAATGAATGTTTTTAATAACCTCCACAAGGCCAAAACAGCCTATGGGACCCATGGATAGAATTAACTTGTCTTTGTATGAAAATTATAACAAATTAGTTTTAGAATATATACCTAGCTTAGGATGTATCAAACAATTTCATTATTGTAACAGGTTACTAACTAATATTAGTATGAAGCTATTTAATTCTTTGATAGAAATTGCTTCCTTGGATGAAAGCATTTTATCTTGCATTAGGAATCCTTCATCACGTTTTCAAAATATTAAGATCAATCAACACCCTTTTTTCATATTTTGTGCTTTCATAGAAGAGGTATTTGCTTTCTTTTTCCTATTTCTATTTGCAGATGTTGATTTTTATGTTTTGAAATTGGATTTTTGGGTTGATATCACAATGTACTAAGATTTTATTTTCTATTTATAGATAAATTGGCCTTGGGCAATTAGAAGTTTCAAACTATCTGAGTTTCTTTATTTTCTGAAATCTCAGTTTTGACTTTTACTTGGTAATTTGGACTTACTTTAGTATTGTTGTCATATGTCCCAGAGATCTATCTTACAATCAATTTTCAGGAACTCTTCCAGCTTGGTCAAATGGCACAAATTTGAAAATGTAAGTCAAAAGGGAGTGGATAGTTTTATTGAAACCAAGTTGTCAGTTGGACTTTTCAAGCTGTTTAGAAATGGATTTGATAAAGCTCTACTATCTCCCTCTTTTCCTCTATTAATATCTTTCTTTAGTTAAAAATTTGTCTAATATATGCAACTTATTTTTCAGAGTAAATTTGTCTATTGTTGGGAACCATATTCAACAATGTTCTTTCTATCAGTTTCATTGAACAACATTTAATTTTTGCCATATGCAGAAATTTGGTTGGAAATTACTTGCAAATAAATGTGACAAATAATAGGTAAGAGAGTCCCTCCTTTATTTTCATTTTTTATTAAAGGTTAAATATAAGTAAAATACGGAGAAAACATTTCAGTCACACTAGTTCACATTCCACCACATAAAAGGAAAATTGTTGTATTCTTCTTTAATCTGATATATTAATCAATATTGTCTATGAATCCAAAAAAATTGCAATTAAAGCTTAACCCTACATCTGTTTAGTACATTCCTAGATATAAATTGTTCCTTTAAACTAGCATGAAGCAGCACCATGCATTCAAGTCAAGGCAATGTTGTTGACTGCAGACTTTCCTCAAGTGGACTGGCTTGCCTCCAACGAACTTTTCCTTGCAATAAACAAGATCCACGCTGTAAGTTATTTATGTTATTTTATTTTAAGTATAGAAAACTAAATTCAAGAGGAAAATAGGACCTTAATGCACCTAGCAAGTGGAGATATTGTTTTTCAAATTTGTTTTAATATTAACATAACAAAATTACTACTATGAAAGGTATAGTAATTTAGTAAGGAAAAATGATAATATCAAACTTTAAACCAGTCCTTGGAGGCCATAGGACCAAAGGCCCAAAACACAAAAACCAGACTAGATACCACAATTCAATGAAACCAAATACTAAGGCCAAAGAGAAAACACATTGAAACAAAAAAATTGATTCCTAGGAAAACCAAAACAACTTGAATAGAGAAGAAGTTCTTTGACTTTGTTGTTCTTGGTAAACCTGTAAGTACAATCAAATGTTGAAAAATTGCAAACACAACTATTGTAAAACTAAATCATTGTTACATAACTAATACTAAAATGTAAATATAATATTAATGTTTCATGGTCATTACAACATATTATGCAAATGCTTATAAAGCTTTGTATTCCTATATAACTTCCCCAAACTACTCCAAAATACCCTACAATTACAAGTAACTAACTCCTAATGAGAACAAAACATTTTAATTACTAACACTAACTCACTCGGGTGACTTCATTACAAAATGTAAACCTTAATTTTCCAAAAACCCCCATTAAAATTACATTACAAAAGAACTATGTTGCCAGATCTATGGGTTTTGTTGCCGGATTTGGATTTTCTTTGAACCAAACTCATGCTACAGTTTGGCATGCATTTGGAGTTGAGTGGGGAGGATACAAGGGATTGCAAATTCATCCTAAGTGAACTCAAAGCAAACCAAACTAGATCATGACAAAAACATAGGGAAGCCTTCTATTACAATTTCATGGCAAATGCTTCATTCCCCTATCATGGTAAGCATCAAATTCAATTTTCATCAACACATCTAGCAACAATGCCCTCCTATAGGGTCCTGTTAGACTACTACTCATTTTGGACTCAAATTATAGGATCGTCGTGCTTGGGTTGCCATCAAGAGTTGTCTTCAATAGATCTACCATTTCAATTGGAATATCAATGGTGCTTTTAGTAGTAGGAGGCATCCATAGAGGACATGGACGGCTCCTCCATATTGATTTTGCATACTTTATTTTATTTTGATTAATCTAAATTTTTCGTATTTTTATTTTTATCTATAATAAATATATTATATATCATTATTTAATTATAAATATTTTTAAATATATTATATAATTAAAAATTATAATATATTTGATGCTATATGATACTCTAAGCTTAATGCCTGCTTTTAAGCTACAATTATATGTGTGGTATTTTTTTTGTATGAATGAACCAAAATTGAATTCAGCTTCAAAACATTATTTTGGATCTATGGACTCAATCCATAAACCTAAACCAAGATCTAAACTACAAAAGCAACTTAGTAAAAAATAAAATATAAAACAATAAAAAACTATATCTACTAACTATAGAAACCCATCTAAAAATTGTGGAAGCCTCTCCACCAAATCTCCTCACTCATCCAAAACACCCCAACCTGGTCATGCCAAGGAAAATGTCATGATTGTCCAATAATACTTGTGAATCGAGATATACTCAATCACTTTTCTTGTAAATCAATCTTCACAAGTACACCACTTGTCTTGCGAATCAATACATACTCAACCATCCACAAGAATGCCACTTTGCATGTGAATCAAGACAGTCTCAAAATAACATAGCAATAGTATGCAATACTTTAGTTGCAAATTGAGACATAATCAACAATCCATGACAATAATCGTATGGATTGAGACATACTCAACTATGCACAAATACATACCTATAGGTCTATACATCAAGACATGCTCAACTATCTATAAATACAAATCAACAAGTTTGCGGATCGCGACATACTTAACTATCCACAATCCACAAAATAATCAAGCCCCCTTGGAGCAAAAAAGGAACACAAATATGGAATTTGTTCTTATCGTGAAAATTACCAATCGAAGCAAGAAGCTAGCTCAAGATGATAAGATTCCTTCAACCTTTGCCTTGGCCTCTTTCAAACTCTATCCACCACAACCAAGAGCACAAGCATAATCCAAGTATTAAATGTTTTGTCATGATTAATAACATACATATCAAACATGTCTATGTACATAAAGAGGGTGTTGAGTTCAACTAAAAATACACCCATTGTAATAAATTTGTAAACCTCCAATAAATAAAAATCTACATATATCTCCATACATTACAAAATGTAGGACTCTTTTGTTTCTTCATGTTGTCAAAGGACTGATTTGAACCATTAACATCTTACAACTACAACTTGCATGCATATTGTTTAGCCACCTAACCTATTCATCTAGCTTTGTTGTGAGGGGATATTATTTATTTTTAACGAAGTTATTAGACAGAGCATAATAATGATGAAATCACCAAGATTTCATACCCTCTTCACTCAAAACATTCACTGCACTTGAATTTTTCTACCCAGCTATTGGTCAAAATTTAATGCATTTTTCTATTCTTTAGAGTTTAGACCAACAAACCTGGTCATTTTATTAATTTCATTTTAGGAAACTTTTTGCATTTAATGTCCCCATTTCAAAATACGAATTAATAATAAATAATAATACATAAAATAATAGAAATATAATATACTATAATTAAATATAATTAAGTTAATGAATGGTCAAAGGGCACGGAATGAAGAGTTGTGACTCTCTCAAACATGAGATATAAGAGAGAGAAGAGATCACTTGAAAATGGATAAGGAGGAGGGAAGAAATCAATGAAGCATAGGAATCAAGGATTAATGGAGGAAGAAAGGCATAGGAAGTAGATAAGGTTGTGTCTCTTTCAAAGGGCAAGAATTATGAAGGGTTGTACTATTTCAATGGGTTCTAATTGTGAAAGGTTGTGTCTCTTGTCAGGGGGCGGGCATGATGAAGAGATGTGACCTCTCCCTCACATGGGAAGATATAAAGGGAAGAAGGTTCATTTGAGGAAGATATGGAAGGGAGATCAAATTGGAAAATAATATATTATTCTCAAAAGTGGTGACTTAATTGTTATGAAAGGTGGTGCCTCATAGGAAGTGGTGACTTAATGGTTATGGAAGGTGGTGCTTAAATTCCTATGAAAGGTGGTGACTCTTCCACCAATAAAGTATAAACGTGAGAATATTTAAAGGGTGGGAAGAAAGGGAGAAAAAAAAATATAAGGACATAATAGAAGATTTCGGATCACACCTAAATCAGGAAGTCAATCAAGCTCGATCATATCAGATTGAATATTAATAATTAATATACAACAACTCGAACGTACTTGTGGTTTGGTATGAGCTATATATGCATAGCATGATGAATGTTATTTATATATGCTCATTAATGATTAATAATATGGGTAAGTGCACAAAGATGGTGGTTAGAAAAGTGGACACACCAAAAAAAAACACATGAAAAACACCAAAATGCGCACGGGGTATTTCAAATTTAAAGAACCCCGTACGTGTTTAGGCTCGTTTTGCCAAGCCTAACCAAAGCTAGACCACATGCGCGGTTTAAAACATACTAACCGCGTACACGGTTTAAAGCATAGTAACCGCGTAAGCGGTTTAAAAACTAAAACCGCGTACGTGGTTCTGTTTGTCAATAAAATGCAATTCACTTACATTCCATTAGGTTTTTCAGTAGGATATATACATAAAATATAACATTTAAGTAATCAACATGTTCATATCAGCATTATGTCTCTCATCTCTTCCCTACATTCCCCCTCTCTCTTCCTTAACCCCTACCTTTTTGTCTCTTAGGCATCTCCCTCTCTACTTTCTTCCCTCTCTCGGGTATCTATCCATCTCTTTCTCATCTTCCTCACCCTCTTTCTCTCTTTCATGTATCCCTCTCTTTCTCTCCCTCTCTCAAATATCTCTATCTCTCACTCTCTCCCCCTCTCTTAAGTGTCTCTCTCTCATTCTCTCCCTCTCCCTCCCCCTCCCTTTCTCTTCCTTTGTCAAGTATTTCTTTCCCTCTAACTCTCTTTCTCTCTCCCCCTCTCGCTCCATTTCTCTTTCTCTCAAGTCTCTCTCCTTCTCTCTATCACATCTCTGGCTATTAACCTTTATCTCTCTCTCTCTCTCTCTCTCTCTCTCTCTCTCTCTCTCTCTCTCTCTCTCTCTCTCTCTCTCTCTCTCTCTCTCAAGTCTCTCTCCCTATTTGCCTCTATCTCTCTATCTCACTCTCCTCCTCTGTCATCTCTTTCCCACTCTCTCCCTACCTCCCCACCTACCTTTCTATTTTTCACTTAAGTCTCTCTCTCTCTCTCTCTCTCTCTCTCTCTCTCTCTCTCTCTCTCTCTCTCTCTCTCTCTCTCTCTCTCTCCCATTCTTTATCTCTGAAGTCTCTCCCTCTCATCCTCATTCTCTCTATCTCACTCTCTCCTTCTCTCAGGTCTCTCTCTCTCATTCTCTCCCTCTCCCCTCTCCCTCCCTCTCTCCCTTTCTCATTACCTCTCTTTCTCACTCTCTCCCTCTCTCCCTCTCTTCGCACCTCTCTCTCTCTAGTCTCTTGTAATATCCTTCCACCCCTTCCTCCCTCTCACTCAGACTCTCTCTATCTCTCACCCTCTCTTTCTCTCTCTCTCACCTTTCCTCCCTTCACCTCTCTCTCTCTCTCTCTCTCTCTCTCTCTCTCTCTCTCTCTCTCTCTCTCTCACACACACACACACACACACACACACACATTTATCTCTTGTCTCTCCCTCTCAGTCTCTATCTCACTCTCCTCCTCTCTTAGGTGTATCTCTCTCCCATTGCCTCCCTCTCCTCCCCCTCTCTCCCTCTCTAGGGTCAAAAGGTATTCTCAGGAGTCACGTGGTATCCTAGGGATCCATGCATGTGTCCTAAGGGGTCATAGGACACCATATGACTCCTTAGGACACCATATGACCCATAACGACACATAAGAGGTCATATGGAGTCCTAAGGGGTCATAAAACACCATATGACCCCTTAGCACACCATACGACCCATAACGACACCAAATGGTATCCTAAGGGGTCATAAAACACTATATGACCTCTTAGGATACCATACAACCGATAACGACACCATATGGAGTCCTAAGGGGTCAAATAGTGTCCTAAGGGGTTGTAGGAGACCATATGACCCCTTAGGACACCATATGACCCCTAATGACACCATATGGTGTCCTAAGTGGTCATAAGGTGTCCTAGGGGTCATATGACACCATAAGACACATAATGATACCATATGGTGTCCAATGGGTCATTGGACACCATTGGACACCATATGACCCTTAAAACACAATATGACCCCTAACAACATCTAAGGGGTCATAGGACACTATATGATCCCTTAGAATACCATAGGACCTATAATGATGCCAAATAGTGTCCTAAGGGGCAATAGAACACCATATGACCCTTTTGGGCACCATATGATGGTGTTATGGGTCGTATGGTATCTTGAGGGGTCATATGGCATCCTATGACCCCTTAGGACACCATATGATGTCGTTATGGGTCGTATGGTGTCTTGAGGGTTTATATGGTGTCCTAAGGGGTCATAGGGCACCATATGACCTCTTAGGAAACAATATGACCTCTAATGACACCTAAGGGATCATATGGTGTCCTAGGAGGTCATAGAATACCATATGACCCTTTAGGACACCATACGACCCATAATGACACCATATGGAGTCCTAATGGATCATATGGTGTCTTAAGGGATCATAGAACACCATATGACCCGTTAGAACACCATATGACCTATAACGACATGTAAGAGGTCATATGGAGTCCTAAGGGGTTATAAGACACCATATGACCCCTTAGCACACCATACAACCCATAATGACACCAAATGGTGTCCTAAGGGGTCTAAAACACTATATGACCTCTTAGGTCACCATACGACCCATAATGACACCATATAGAGTCCTAAGGGGTCAAATAGTGTCCTAAGGGGTTGTAGGAGACCATAGGACCCCTTAGGACACCATATGACCCCTAATGACACCATATGGTGTCCTAAGTGATCATAAGGTGTCCTAGGGGTCATACGACAACATAAGACACATAACGATACCATATGGTGTCCTAATGGCTCATAGGACACCATATGACCCTTAGAACACAATACAACCCCTAACAACATCTAAGGGGTCATATGGTATCCTAATGGGTCATATGACACTATATGATCCATTAGAACACCATAGGACCTATAATGATTCCAAATAGTATCCTAAGGGGTCATAGAACACCATATGACCCTTTAGGGCACCATATGGTGTTGATATGGGTTGTATGGTATCTTGAGGGGTCATATGGCATCCTATGACCCCTTAGGACACCATATGATGTCGTTATGGGTCGTATGGTGTCTTAAGGGGTCATATGGTGTCCTAAGGGGTCATAGGACACCATATGACCTCTTAGGAAACAATATGACCTCTAATGAAACCTAAAGGATCATATGGTGTCCTAAGAGGTTATAGAATAGCATATGATCCTTTAGGACACCATACGACCCATAACGACACCATATGGAGTCCTAAGGGATCATATGGTGTCTTAAGGGATCATAGAACACCATATGACCTGTTAGGACACCATATGACCCATAACGACATGTAAGAGGTCATATGGAGTCCTAAGGGGTCATAAGACACCATATGACCCCTTATCACACCATACAACCCATAATGGCACCAAATGGTGTCCTAAGGGGTCATAAAACACTATATGACCTCTTAGGACACCATACGACCCATAATGACACCATATGGAGTCCTAAGGGGTTAAATAGTGTCCTAAGGGGTCGTAGGAGACCATATGACCCCTTAGGACACCATATGACCCATAATGACACCATATGGTGTCCTAAGTGGTCATAAGGTGTCCTAGGGGTCATACGACAACATAAGACACATAACGCTACCATATGGTGTCCTAATGTCTCATAGGAGAAAATATGACCCTTAGAACACAATACAACCCCTAACAACATCTAAGGGGTCATATGGTATCCTAAGGGGTCATAGGACACTATATGATCCCTTAGCACACCATAGGACCTATAATGATGCCAAATAGTGTCCTAAGGGGTCATAAAACACCAAATGACCCTTTAGGACACCATATGGTGTTGTTATGGGTTGTATGGTGTCATGAGGGGTCATATGGCATCCTATGACCCCTTAGGACACCATATGGTGTCGTATGGTGTGTTAAGGGGTCATATGGTGTCATAAGGGGTCAAAGGACACCATATGACCTCTTCGGAAACAATATGACCTCTAATGACATGTAAGGGATCATATGGTATCCTAAGGGGTCATAGAATACCATATGACCCTTTAGGACACCATATGACCCATAACGACACCATATGGAGTCCTAAGGGGTCATATGGTGTCCTAAGGGATCATAGAACACCATATGACCCATAACAACACCTAAGGGGTCATAATACACCATATGACCCCTTAGTACACCATACGACCCAGTCCTAAGTGGTTATAAGGTGTCGTAGGGGTCATACGACAACATAAGACACATAACGATACCATATGGTGTCCTAATGGCTCATAGGAGAAAATATGACCCTTAGAACACAATACGACCCCTAACAACATCTAAGGGGTCATATGGTATCCTAAGGGGTCATAGGACACTATATGATCCCTTAACACACCATAGGACCTATAATGATGCCAAATAGCGTCCTAAGAGGTCATAAAACACCAAATGACCCTTTAGGACACCATATGGTGTTGTTATGGGTTGTATGGTGTCCTGAGGGGTCATATGGCATCCTATGACCCCTTAGGACACCATATGGTGTCGTTATGGGTCGTATGGTGTGTTAAGGGGTCATATGGTGTCCTAAGGGGTCATAGGACACCATATGACCTCTTAGGAAATAATATGACCTCTAATGACATGTAAGGGATCATATGGTATCCTAAGGGGTCATAGAATACAATATGACCCTTTAGGACACCATATGACCCATAACGACACCATATGGAGTCCTAAGGGGTCATATGGTGTCCTAAGGGATCATAGAACACCATATGACCCATAACGACACCACCATATGACCCCTTAGTACACCATACGACCCATAAATATTATCCAACCAATACATCCACACGATCCAAAGAAACCAATACGTTCATTTTCTTCAAATGTTCTACTTTATATCCAATCTTCTTTTAAAAAAAAAAGAAAACCGACCACCTTGTCAATCTTCTAATCACCTTATATATATGCAAACAAAAAGAAGATATATTGGAGGGAGAGGAAGAGAGAGGGGATGGAGGTAGGGAGAGAGAGAGAGAGAGAGAGAGAGAGAGAGAGAGAGAGAGAGAGAGAGAGAGAGAGAGAGATGGGGTATGGAGGAAGGGAGAAGGGGAGAGAGAGAGGGAGGGAGGGAGAGAGAGAGGGGGAGGGAGAGAGAGGGAGAGGAAGGGAGAGGGGGAGAGAGAGAGAGAGACACCTTGTACGCGCTTGAGAGGGGGAGAGAGGGAGACAATACACATACATACACACACATGTGTGTATATATATTTAATATATTATATATTATTATATACATATACATATTATATATTTTTTATTTTTTATATTATATATAAATTATATATTATATGTATATACACATATTATATATATATATATATATATATATATACAATAGCATATTATACACACTCCCAAAATTTAAACAAACTTAGCCTGTACGCACTATTTATAGTAAAAATAGCGCGTACGCACTTTTTATAGTACAAATAGTGCGTACGCACTTTTTATAGTACAAATAGCGTGTACGCACTTTTTATAGTACAAATAGCGCGTACGCACTTTTTATACCATAGGTACCCCGTACGCGCTTTTGTCTGTTTAGGCCTGGATGACAAAGCTACAGTTTGGAAGTTTGATTTCCCTCCATTTCCCTCCTTTTTGGCATGTTTTATTTTATCAACTTGGTTTCTCGACTTTGTCATCATCAGGTTTACACATCATCAAGTGGGTATTTCTAAAATTTCCACCATATTTTCACCCATCTTTTGAGCTTTCTAACCATATAATTTTTTTAAAATTTGAACAATAATAACATATTATTATTGAATTTTTTTTACCAGTGTCTCCATAGTTCTCACAGACATACGTGCACCATTTTTTTAATAACTTTTGATATAATTATCCAAATTTTTTTAAAAATTATATATTATTGTAGTGAACTTGATTCTTTACAATTTAAAAAAATAAAATTGCATTTTCAATTTTTTTAGTACAACTTATGCTTCGTGCACGAACAGGTACCTAATTTTCAGGATGTGCTCGATCGAAAAAATCATTAAAAAAAATACTCAACAAAAAATTACAAAAAAATACACATTTTCTAGTGATCACTCTTAACTATCTTTCTGCCAAAGGATTTGTCAAAATACTAAATATAAATATGACTTTTTTGATGCACACGTCAGACACTATGTTGTGTTTTTCTAAAAAAATCAGTGTCTGTTTTTCGTGCACGAAGGATTTGACCCCCTTAATCTTATCCAATTTTGAAAAAGTTTAGTAGTTTGGAAACTAGATTCAGAGTACTACAATATTTGTTCTTTGATTATCTTCATATCTTGAGTGGATGACTTTCAAATTTTGCCTCCAAGTTTAGGTTCACCTAATTTCAGAAAAAAAGTGTCTACTTATACCCCCCTTTTTGACCACCATATTTGTGCACTTACCCATATGTTGTGGTTTATGACTAATTAATATATATACGTATATATAGAATACACGCTAAGTTACCAGTTCGGGTTTAGATTCAGGTTCATATTTGTGTACGGATTCGCGGATTCGTAAAAAAAAAAACTTGGGTACGGGTTCGTCCGTACACACACACACACACACACACACATTTTAATCATATATATACACATATATTATATATGTTCAATATATACAATCCTGTCAAAAATAAAATATACAATGTGACTTTCCATACATAAATCATAAATCCATAATTGCCAATGCCAATAAATATTCATATATCGCAAATGCAATCAATAAACTAATAACTAAAGTCTAATATCATATTCATAATTTGCAAAAAAGATAATATTCAAGTTTCAACTGATTCAAGTTTCAAAATGTGAATATGTCATGACACAATAAAAATTCAAATTACAAGCCATCTATGGGATTTAAATTCCATATTCATCTTCATCTGAACCATCCAACCCAAGCCCAACATCATCAAGTGGTTCAAATCCAAAATCAATTGAACCACTATCGAATGGAATGCCACTCCCACTAGCCATGTCTCTCTCAAGTTCCATAGCTAACTCATCTATAGAGAATTGGGCAAGTTGTGCAACTGTAGCATCTAAATCAACACACTCAGGGGCTAGATCCCAATTCCTTGTTGCACCTACATTATATTCAGGGTCCTTATGTGAGAACAAATGAAGGTTGGAGTGTACGTAGACCATATCCTCAGCTCTCTTTGCACCCAAACAATTATGTTTGACTGAGTGGATGAAGGAGTATGTACTCCAATTCTGCTCAGCTGAAGAAGAAATTGCAACCTGTTAAAAGTTAAAACATGATTAGAAATTTATAAATTATAAAATAAAAATATGATAGAATCAAATGGAATTGGAAAACTATAAAAATAAAAAGATACATACTTGGGAGAGAAATTTAATTGCAAGAGGTTGCAAGTAAACAGAGCCTTGAACATGTACATACCACCACTCATCAGCATCCATCCCATATCTAGCATTGAGAGCTACAACATCATGATTTTTTGTGGATACAAATTGGCCAAACTCCTTCATGACAACATTTCTTGTCTCCTCATCTTGATATATCTTTTTAAAGGCACCTCTATAGCCAGAAGCAACCTCTGCATCTCTATATGGTGGCACCCTCCTTGGTGTTTTAAGCATCTCTGCACTATAAAATTTTGGTGTCAAAGCAAACGCTAAGAGATGTAAGGGATTGGTCATCTTGTTCCAACAGTCAACAATAATATTCTGCACAACTTTGAAAAATGTTTCCGTTGGGTCATTTACTTTTCTTTTTATTACTTCTCTTATTTTCTCCACCATGCAATCCATGCCATCATAAATCTCACCCAAACATGGGTGATCAATATCGGCATATCTAATCATGCTCATGGTGGGCTCAGTGAAATTCAAAACATATTCCACATAATTCCACCATTTCTCATCAAGGATCAATGCTCTTACTTTTAGAGCTCTTTTTGTCTGGGCCTGCTTCCATACACTCCACAATCCGTTGATGACCATAGAACTCAAGGCCTCTCGCCTTCATAAGTCATCTTAAGACGAGCGTGTGAGATGCAAATCGTGTCTTAGCTACCTAACATGACATAAAAAATACACAACATATATCAATTATAAAAAATAAAAACTAAAAAATTAAAAAATAAAAATTTAAATTAGTAATTACCTTCAACAACTCCAACCTGGAGAAGGTCCTAAAAATGGCTTGTGACATATGATGATTAGTCACAAACATTTGAATCTCCTCGCCCTCCTCGTATGGTTTTTTCACCCAATCAATTTGTCTGCCAATCTTTTGCATGATTAAATTGAGTGAGTGGACTACACATGGTGTCCAAAAGATGTGATCGTATGTAGCCTCCACTATAGTCCCCGCTGCCCTACAATTTTTAGCATTGTCTGTTATGACTTGGACAACATTTTGAGGCTTTATCATGTCAATGCATTCTATGAGGATATTGGCAATGAAACTTGCATTTTTCACTTACCCCTCACAATCCACCGCTTTCAAAAATATTACCCATTTAGGGAACACTGCTATAACATTGATCAATGACCTATTTTTACAATCTTTCCATCCATCAGAAACGATGGTCAAACCTGTTTCCGACCATGTATCTTTGATGACTTTCAATTGTGACTCTACGAATGCCTTCTCCTTTGCTAATAAGGTGGTTCTCACCTTTTCATACCCTAGACAAACATAATCAAAAGGTGTGTTGCAAAGGGTATGTACCATGTCCTGAAAGTAAGGTGATCTAACAAGGTTGAAAGGAAGCCCATTGCCATAAAGGCAATGCCCAATGCTCTGATCTGCAATCTCTCTCATTTCATTTTTGAAGGCAGTATCCAATGGGCCTCTTTTCCATGAAGCCACAACATTTTGATTCTCTGGTGGAGCAACTGGTAGTTTTGGCATGAAAGGATGCGAATCGGCTAGTCTTGTGGATCCAATACTACTAGAAGGTCTCATAGTCTTCGATCTTGACTGGACAAGAGGATGATCAGTCTTTGCTTTGCCACTTCTCCTATCAGCTTCCTCTTGTTCTCTAATATATTCCAAAACTAGAGCTTCTAACAGCCCCTTGCCATCTGATCCCTTACAAAATTTTATTCCACGCCCAAGGATGAAACAAAGGTGGCCTTTCACTTGATAGTATGAGCTAGTATACTCAGTGCCACAATGGTTACACTTCCAAACAAAACCCCCACCACTAGACACTTGCTTGATCATTGTTGTATAATGCCAAAGTGGTGAATCTTGATCAATTTTAAAGGGGTTATTTTCCGTTCAGGTATGGGAAATTGAACTAGAGCTCGCACTTGCACTTCCAGTTTCAACCATTATATATGATTATATGAATAATGCACCTAAAATAAAAAGATAAAACACAAAATTATTGAAAAAATTTGATAAAATTTCAGCATTATAACCCCATATTATGCATACAAAGTTTAAAAAAATATACAAGACTTATTTAAAAAAAATTAGAAAAACTTTAAAAAATAAAATTTTAAATTTTAAAAATTTGAAAAAAACTTGAAAAAATTCTTGAAAACTTGTAAAAATTTCAGATTCACTCACCTTTGATGGCTAAATCTTTCTTCTCCAGTGATTCCTACGCCTTTTATGCGTGTCTCACATCTTCATAGTCTCCACCTTCGAAGAAAATTGCAAAAACTAAGAAACCTGGCTTAAGAGAAAAAATCTTAAAAAATGCAAATAGAATGAGTTGAACGAATGTTTTGATGCATGAAATGCATCATAAAGGGGCGAATTAGGGTTTTATTATTAAAAACCTATTTTAAAAAGTCTTTTTTATTGTCTTTTGACTCGTGGGCCCTGTTTTTGGGAACCCATGAGCTTGGGTTCACGCGGGTCCTCCTGGGTTCGACCTGGGTCCTTCCCAGGTGGTCGGGTTCCCTGTGGGTCCTGCGTCCAGCCGGGTCCTTCCCAGGTGGATGGGTTCCGACCACCTGGGAAGGACCTGGGTGGAACCCAGGTCGAACCCAGGCCGAACTAGGACTAGGTATGAACCAGGACCCGGACCCAGGCCAAAGGGGGAAGAACTGGTACATAATATTGGATTCTTTATATGTACTGATTTTTTATTAAAGTCAGCCATGGTAGAGAAATTAGGGAATTACAAAAAGGGGAATGGTGATGGGGTCATCTTCTAGGTACGCCACCTCATGGTATAGGATTGGGGAGTCCCATGGGGTCAAAGGGTTACAAAGGGTATTGCCTTTGGGCTTAGAAAGGATGAACTTTTAAGGAACCCTATTGAGAATGCTCCTCATGCTCTCTATCGTGGTAAATAAATTCATTAAGAATGTTCAATCATGGGAAGTAGGATAGAAGTGACAAGATTGAGGGGATGGTTATAGGACACCTCACTAGGTACACCACCTCATATGGATGGTACAAGACACATGAGGCCAAGAGGGATGGTATATCCACTCTTGGTCCTAGGGATCTCTAGGACACCCTATCGAGTCACCTTATCCTAGCTTCTCTATGGTTGAATTTCCCCAATAAATTAGAGATATCTTATGATTAAGTTTATGTTCCTAACTCTAGTAGGTAAGTTACTTGAAATTGTCATTTAGGGCAAAAAACTAGGGCATTTACAACAAGGGACATTGCATTGCACAAGCAACATCAATACATTTGCTACACCGTATGCTCCTTGTTTAATGCTATGAATTTGGGCATGCGGTTGAATATGGAAACACCACTCTTTTTAATGCCAAAATGTATTAACTTTTTTAATGTCCTAGTCTCACTTATCTTTTAAAAATTGTAAATCTATATTTAGGCTAAAGTATTTCCATGTATAATACATGCTAAAAGAAAGTGAAAGTACATAAGGAATAATTTAAAACTCTTATTTGAACCAAAGGCTATTCTATTTTTTATTGTAAGCTTGCTTGTGCATCTATTTCCAATATCTTAACAACAATCTCAAGTTTCAATTTCAAAAAGATATTGAAAATTCATTTACTTCCTCTATACAACAATAATAACTAAAGATAGTCAATGGGCCATTGGTTTATTGGTGAAGTTGAATGGTTTCAAATGATCCCACCAAGGATCAATTCTTGTCATGTGCAAGGTCCCAAAACTATAAGGGAGAGGTCAAGATAATGCCTCAAGTGACCTTGGTTGAAGAGGTTTCAAACTTAGGCTTTTGCTCCCATATTAGGTAGCTAAACAAATTTGTGGGTTTGATATCAAAATCATCAACAAAAAAAGAGAGGTAAATATTCAAGACTGAGACTAACTAATCCCCAAAGTCCTAATGAAGAGGCATCCACTTACTAATGAAGCTCACAAAACTCTTGGGTATTACAAGAAATTCCATTCTTTAACTAAGATCTCTCTTATGCTCCATCAAATTGTATGTCTTTCTCATTGAAAATAAACCCAACTTGACCAATTTTGTTGTTGCACCTAAGAAACTTGTTAGAGAAATGTAATGGACCCTTCTCAAGCTTAATCAATTTGTGGACAATTAGTTTATATTTGAGTTTTCACGTAGGCTAATTGGTAAATAAGATAGAAATCCAAAGTCTTTGGAGAGTGTGGGATCAAACTAATAGGGGTGTTGTTCTTGGAATTGAGCTCAATTGATCTTGGTGAGCCTGTTTATGCTTTTAGAATTAATTTCTGATCTATTGGGAACTCTCCAAACTTCTTGGAGAAGTTTACTATTTTTAGACAATAACCCAGTTGCTTCTGATCATCATCATAAGTCTTCAATAACATTTTAGTATGCTCATAATTACATTTCTATGTCATTTTGGTACTTTTTGCAACTTGGGCAATTTATTGAAATATTAATTTTTTTTAAACTTAAGTTGTCTAATGGTGAAAATATTAAAAAGGCAACTTAGTGAAATTATTTATTCAAAAGGTGTTATAAGTTGTGCATCAAATGAGATGGATAGGAAAGGGGGCCTTTTTGCACATTGGATTATTATTCATTTTGAAAAAAGTACTTTGTGAATGAAAAAAGGAATTACTATTATTATTTTCCTTTTAGATTTGTTATAAAAAGGGACCGAGGGCTCATTCTAGAGGCTAGCCATGTTATGAAAATTGTTTTTATTGTAGAAAGAACCTGTGTTCTCCTAATATCTTGATGATGAAAACCCTCTTGAGATCATTGGTTTTGAGGATGAAAACCCTCATAGCTTGTCTTGGTAATTTTATTCAAAAGTTACAGTTGTGCCTACAAATGTAATTCAAGTTGGTTGTTTTGAAGATGGAGTTATTTAATGTATTTTTAAAGTTATATTGGATTGATAGCATTGTGATTGTGAGTGTTTAGCTTTCAAGGATATTTTGAAGTGTTTTGGTGCTAGTTGAACCTCTCATACGAGTCATATAGCTTGCCTAGGACATACCAATTGGGAATGGATGCATTTGATGATGATGAATTATTAATCTCTGCTATTTGGAGTGGGTTTTCTTGAGTTTTTCCTACAGTGTGTAGACCTTCCAAGAAAGTCTTATTTCTATTTTGGATTGTATCATGCTCCAACTAGGTTCTACGGTTTGATACAGGTCCTACCATGACACATGAAAAAGCTTTGATGTTTGCTAGTAGAAGTGCTTAGTTTGTGGGCCTTATTCTCTATTGTTTGGAAATTCTAACACCCTCCAAACACTTCCTAATCCTTTTGGTATCAAGATTTGGTGATTTATGAGGAGTTATGAAGAAATTTTGAGGAGCCATACCTATTGTACCAAGTACCAACGCTAGATTAGACTTGCACATATCTAATTTCAGTTATCAAATTGATAGATACTTCATCCAACATGTTATTCTGAAGTTTGAAGTTGTTTTGGTGGGTTGAATCAACCTATTTTTATTTTGAAGTGTGTGGGAATGATTTGTTGACTTTCAAGTGATTTTTCTAGCTGTTCTGACTTATCTGCAATGTGTTACAGTTCTTATCAGACCTGAAATCTACCTTACTACATTTTCCAATGGTATATCTCATGTTGGGCCTTTCAATACTTCTTCTCTATGTAGTTTGGTTTACTTTTTGGTTGTTGCAGTAGTTTATTTTATGACCAACACAGAATATCAGTTCATATTAGTAGTCATACTTCTTTTTTTCGATTGGTGAAGTACTAGGATTTTTAGCCTGGCCCTAGCTCAAGTGAAGCCACAAATGGAAGGCCTCATCCTCAGCATTAATGCACGTCTTCCTTCTATACCTTTTTCACATTCTTCTCCTCCTACATCATGAACCTCTTCCTCCTCTACCACTAGCGTTTCCTCCTCAACCAACGTCTTCTCCCCCTCCTCTACCACCAGTCTTCCTCCACCTACCATCTTACCTACACCTCCTGCCACCACAACCTCTGCCACTTATATCTCCCACCGCAACAATCTACCACCACAGCCTCTACCACTTATATCTCCCACTATCCGGGCAGCCAGCATCAACTTTGTCTCTATTGCTTAACTGTTCGCATTAATCTCTTCCGCCCCTGTACTGCCACTATCAAGACCACGACTACCGTCTTTGCTATCGTCGCCGATCAATTTTGTCACCGACCACCGTTCTTCCATTTTGCTCTCCTTACCTTCCTCCTCCGTCCCTCCAAGGGTTCAACCTGTCGTGGGAGTATTAACACTCTCATTCTTTTACCACTAAACCATGGGGGCAACCCTAGTAGCCATACTTATACACACATATATATATCTATGTATGTATATGTATATGTGTATATATATGTGTGTATGTATGTATGTATGCATATATATGTATGTATGTATATGTTCTTGTATCCATACCCGTGCCCAAGGAATTTTTTTTAGCCATACCACTGTATGTATATGTGTGTGTGTGTGTGTGTGTCTCTCTCTCTCTCTCTCTCTATATATATATATATATATGTATGTATGTATATGTTCTTGTACCCATACCCGTGCCCAAGGAATTTTTTTTAGCCATACCACTGTACAAAACCTTGTACCATGTACCCGCACCCATACCTGAATTGACAACTTAGCTAATATGTTTCATAGACATTGAAACAAATAGAGAACATGTAAGAATAAGAAAATGGTAACATTTGTTATTAACCTGTCAATAAATGGTTTAATAAAGGTTTACTTTCATCAAATACCAATTCTAAAATTTAATATAGTTATCAATGTTAGTCAATTATCTATAGTCTCTAGAATCCATAATGCCAATATCACTATAACTATTAAAGTACAAGTTACACAAAGTCTATTCAACTACAAGAAATAATGTTATCTATATGTTGTAATATACTAGGCTATTTTTTTAAAACAAAATATTGCAGTTTTCACAATTTTTGACATAGGTATTTTATCAAACATTTTGTATGCAATTGAATATGAAGTATTGTTAGAGAATTTTAGAACAATTGTCCATCATAAACTCATCCCAATAAACACTAATTGATTTGAGACATTAAAACGAACAATTGTCATTCATTCAAAATTAGTGAAAAATATATGGAAATAATTGCAATTTGCTGGTTTGGATATCAACATACAAAAAATAGAATATTTCAAGTTTTGATCTCATATTACAACATATGTGAATGTGTTTATGACAAAATGCATTATTTCACAAACTAGCACCACACTTCCAATCAAGCTATGAACTCTAAGACAACACTTGAACTCCTAACAACAACATTATTCCACACATCCCTTTCAAAATCATTGCCAATCCTCATGTCAACCTTTTGGGAATGATATCGACTAGAAAAGAAGCCTCCAAGGTCTACATCATACATGATATTTGGAACTATTGCCCTCATTAATGGTATGCGATAGCCTTAAAGAAATTTCCAAGATGCCATGGCTTTCCCAAATCTTCTATTTAATACCTTGCAATTCTCATGCCACCTTAGTGGCTTGTAGTGACCTAGAGTGGCCAACATAAAGTCTTTAGAGGAGTTCTAAATTTAGTCCCAAAAGTTGCATCTAGATGTTTATGAGGGCTACGACCAGTAAGGACACACTACCATGCCTCAATGGATTTATACTTTCAAGCCCACAAATACATCTTTAGCAACCTCTCTTAATTTATGGCATCCAACTCAATCATCTAATGCTTATAGAAGATGGTGCTAAGAATGAAAGCCATTGAATATATTTTTTTATCTATAAACCAGATAAAACAATAATTCATTGTTACCTTTCAAACCTCTAATAAATTATTCATCCATTATACTCAATTGTGTCAATCCACCATTCATTCGACTAGGAGGAAATCTTCATTCCCAAAGCCAAATACCTCTAGAGTTTTCATCGTAGGGTTTGAAGTTGAACTTGTATTACAAACTTGCAAAATAAGAGAAATAAAATGTCAAAAACATGAAAATGAGCTCCTTCATTCGTCTTCTATAACTTCCCTGGGAACTTTCAAGAATTTATAATTTTAAATTCACTTTTATTAAAATTATGACCTTTTGGCCCCATAAAGTGACTATTTTATTTTTGTTGTTGACATAAGTAAATCTTAAGACAACTTAACTAATTAAAATATTCTTTTTCTAATTCTCTAAATCATCTTATAGGAATAAAATAGGGTAATGGAATTCTCCCAAATGTGTAAGTCAAAGAAGGGGACATTACAATCCTCACTTCCCAAAATTGCTTGTCCTCAAACAATTGTAGATTTGGGTGTTAAAGAATATGCTCTCCTTCCCATGTTGCATTTTTTATAGGTAAATCCTTCCACCTAACTAAATACTTTTGAATACTCTTGTCCTTGAGCTTCTTCTAACATTAACAATGAATTTTGAAATTAGGACTAGTTTTCCCTTCTCATCAAATAGTGGCAACTCTGCAGAGAGTATAATGTGCTATCTCAATGCCTTTTTGAGGCAATATAAATGGAATACATTGTGTATCTTAGCATTCTCTGGTAGCTTCAACTCATATAAAACTTCTCCAATCCTTTGAATAATCCCGTAAGGGCCATAGAACACGAGTTTCAATCTTTTTGCACACCACTCCTCTTAAGTGAGGATTGTCTATAAGGATGCAATTGTAAATATACCATATCTCCAACCTCAAATGTACTCTTTGCCTTGTGCCTATCTGCATACACCTTTTGTTGGTTTCAAGTACGCTAGATTTTCTATTTTAGAGGCTCATAATATTCTATTGTTCCTATACCCAATCTTTGTCCTAAGAATCTCCGCTATCGGCAATAACTAAGTCCACAAAAGTGGTGGCATCATACCCATATAGAGGACTGAAAGGTGTATGCCTATACTCATATGATAAGTGGTGTTATAACACTGCTCACCTAGATGCAATCATTTTATCCAAGCCTACTAATGACCAACCACATAATTTCTTAAGTACCCTTCCACCCACTTGCTTACTATTTATTTATGTCCATATGTTTGTGGGTGATAACTTGTGCTCGATGTCAACTTTGTACTCACTAATCTAAAGAGCTACCAAAACACATTGAGGAATCTACTATTCCAATCACTAACAATGTTTCTAGGAAATCCACGAAGCCTAAACACCTCCCTAAAGAACAAATCTACAACTTGTGGTGCCTTATATTCTGGTGATATAGAAAAGAAATATGCATACGTAATCAATTTTTCCACCACCACATAAATGCAATATCTATCATGCATCTTAGGAATCCCTATGATGAAATATACTGATATACTCTCCCACTTCTAATGAGCGATAAGTAGGGGTTGCAATAAACCTGCTGGAAAAGTATGTTCAGATTTATTTCATTCGTAAACAACACACACTCAAATGTGCCTAGGAACATCATCCTTCAACCTCGTCCACACAAAATTTCTCTCACCTCTCTGTAAGTTTTGAAGTATCCTTGATGGCTTGCTAGTGGAGTATCATGAATAAACCTAATAATCTTTATCTTTATTTTTTATCTAGGAATCGAATAGATTCTTTGTAGTAGATGATCTCATCAATAACCTTAAATTGATGATCTTGGATTGTCCCATCCATAATCTCACATGCAAAAGTGTTCTTAGAGTACTCAACTAAAATATAGAATTTTCAATTTGCTGAAATCTCAAATATAGCACACAAAATTGGTTTCCTAGATAAGGTATATGCTAGTTCATTTTTCTTCCCTTTTACATATTTAATATCAAAACCATAAGCTTTTAATTTGCTTACCCACTTTTTTTGCCTTTCATTCAAGTCCTCCTATCCATGGAAGCATAGATGGACTACTTGACGAGTAGTGAAAAGCTCGCAAGTTTCTGGCTTGTCGAGTAAACTTGCCATTTACTCACCAAAAAAACTCATTGAGTTTTTGCCAAAAACTCAGACTTTTTGGCGAGTTTTTGGCAAAAACTTGACGAATCCATGCCAAAAACTTGACGAATCCATGCTAAAAACTCGCGAACATGGGTGTAAAAGCCAAGGACATCCAAAAAGGGACAATTTCATTTTTTGTGTTCTAGTTTGTTGCTCAATAGGAAAAACACCCTCCCAAGCCTTTCTAATGTGATTTGCATCAATTTTAGTCAATTAGAAGTGGATTTGGAGCAGATTTGAAGTGTATTTCGAAGCAAAATCGAATTCCCAGGTAGGTTTTCTGATTTTTTTTCTATGATTTTTAAAACATTTTATTTCTTTTTTATTGCATCTAGGTTAATAAAAAATCAATAATGGCCTTTCCTAATTAGTCTAAATTAACTTAGAGTCCAATGAACAAGATTTCATACCATTTTTTGACAAAATTTATTGATTTTTTAACTGTTTTTTCAAGAATCTCTACTTTTCCAAAAAAATTCAAATACTAAAGGGGGCAGCCTCAAATTTGATCCCATCTGGAAAATTATTGATAGGAGGTGGAACAATCAGCTCCACCAACCCTTTCCTTTTTAAATAATTTTAAAAGATCACTCTTCAATAACAATTATATATGTCTTGACTGCTGTGTATATGTCATTCTTTATATTAACGTAAGGCTAGATTGATGTTTAGGTTCGATTTGAATTTCAGAAAATTGTCAAGTCTTGAAACAAGACAATTTTCTCTTATTAGAGAGGGTGCAAGTATGGTTGCCATGGCGAGGACATGACGCTTCTACATGGTTTTTTATTTCAGTCTCTGACACATCTGCCAAAGTTCTTTTGCTTTAACTGGAAAATGGGACAAGAATATGGGTTGCTAGGATTTCCCAATGTCTCCAGAGTCATTGGAATTTGCACTTGCAGAAGCAGTCCAAGGGACTTGCTTCCTTAATATTCATCGCAAAACTGTAAAGATCTTCAAAATCTCTTTTCCTGTCTGAGTAGAACCTTATAATATACATTTCCATTTTAATTTTGTCTGATTATTCTACAGCTGATAAAAAAGGGTTCTAAATACTTCTTATTTAAAGCTATTCTGTATTTTCCCATTTTCGTCGTTATCTTCTTCATTTGGCTAAAACTTTTTTGACTGGAACCAGTGAGCAACAAAAATATCCAGAGAATTCTCTTTGGAGTGCACCTCAGATCTCATTTTAGGATTTCATACTCACAAGTTTTTTCACGGTGCATTTTAGTATAAAGTCTTTGTGTTCCACATTTCTACAGACTCCAAGTAAAGAGAGTTGCAGGACTTGAGTTCTGCCAAAATCTCCAGAATTGTGGCCACAAGGATCAAATGCTTCTTTTTCTGTCGCAAAAGAAAATAATTATGCACCTTGAATCTTCATCTTTACTTAAACTATTTTCTCCATCCAAAGGATTGAATAAGGATGAAGAGGAAAAATAAGCATTTTAGGAGGAAATTGGCCACTTCTTTCTGGGAAACAAAATAAAAATCAGCCATTTTTGCATGACCGAGAACAATTAAAAAGATGAAATTGATGCAATTGCTCCTATTAATGAAGCCTTCAGTTTAGTTTGGTACTGTAATATATTGAAGTTTGTTTCTCAAAAGAAAGAAATAATAGCCTTTTTGTTTCCTTTGTCCAAAAGAGTGCTGGAAGATATTGTTGATTTTACATTTTGACTTCTAAATTTTCAGATTCTCAGTTTGCAATAAATTGTGGCGGTTCACAAATTACTTCTCAGTTAGGAATTGATTATGAAAGTGATAACGAAACACTTGATGCTGCTTCATTTTCTGTAAGTGATACACAAAATTGGGGAGTCAGCAATACTGGAAATTTTCTTGACAATGAAGCAGAGAGTTTTACACAGTCCAGTCTATCCCAATTTACAAAAACATTAAATACAGAACTCTACCAAACAGCACGCCTGTCTCCCGGTTCACTGAGGTACTTTGGTTTAGGGCTTCAAAATGGACGATATACAGTTGAACTACAGTTTGCTGAATTAGAATTTACAGATGTAGAAAGCTGGAAGAATCTTGGAAAACGCATTTTTGACGTTTATGTTCAGGTATGTGTAATCCATTTTTTTAATAGTTTGATTTCTACTACCTTTTGAAAAACGAGTCCATGCATTTCCTCTTTTTGTACGGGGAGAGATGGGTTACAGATTATTTTCTGCAATTTTTTCCTTTTATTGTCTTTTTCTTTTTGGAAAGTGTAAGTGTGCATGACATCAAAAACATTAGTTTGACAATCATAATGCATGCAATCAGTTGGATTCTTTATTTTTTCATTGAGTAGATACTAGCTCTGCATGTTACCTCAGTTCTACAACGTTTTGCCCCCTGATGCTGTAGGGGAATAAAGTATTATCGAATTTCAACATCCAAAAGCTGGCAGGAGGTTCATTTATAGCAGTTGATCGAAATTTCAGCACAAGTGTGACAGAAAATTTCCTTGAAATTCATCTTTTCTGGGCTGGGAAGGGAACATGCTGTGTTACAAAAGATGGAACCTATGGACCTTTAATATCAGCCATAAGTGTCACACCTGGTAAAGAAAATGGCTAGAATTTTATCCTGCTATTATTAATTTAACCAAGATATAGACAGAAAATGTTTTTATTGGGAATGAGGGCACTGCATAAAAATGAGCATTGTTTTACTACAATACAATTTTTAACAATCGCCTCCAAAATTATTTACATAATTTACAACATTACATGCATTGCAAACCCTAGATATCTTTACCGCTGAATGCTTTATTTTGCTTGTAGAATTCAAGCCAGCTGTTTCAGATCTTCCACATTCGGACACCCATCCAAAGAAAATGAAGACTGGAGCAGTGATTGGAATTGTTTTCGGTGGAATGGTTGCTGTTTTGATATGTCTTATTTTTATCATTTTCTGGCGGAAATCCTTAGAAGCACGTGGTCAGGAACAAGAAGGTAATGGCAAGAGCTTTTAGGAGGTGAAATTCCATGAATTATAGTTATATCTTTCTCTCAATTAGGTTGACTTTAATTTGGAGGTATTTGGCAATCGCATTGATACCCATCACATCTTGCTTCTTTATCAGCACTTAAAGGACTCCACACAAAACCAAACATTTTCAGCTATGCTGACATAAAGAATGCAACAAGTAATTTTCATGAAGAAAATAAGCTGGGTCAGGGAGGATTTGGTGTAGTTCATAAGGTATGTTAATATACGTTCCAGTATTTGCATTCACTTGTTTTAGATTTGCGTACCCAAATATATTCTACAGAGCATACATAACATTCTCCATAATCACAAATCAAATCTCTATCCTTAAACTTCCCCTTATATTTTATCTGATTTCCTTGTGCTCGACTATGGCATTATAACAGGGTATCCTTCCAGATGGTAAATTAATAGCAGTGAAGCAACTGTCAGCTGAATCCAAGCAAGGAAAACGCGAGTTTTTAAATGAAGTAGCTGTAATATCTGCAGTGCAACATAGGAACCTTGTTAAATTGCATGGATGCTGTGTAGAAGGAGAACATCGTATTCTGGTCTACGAACTTCTGGAAAACAACAGTCTTGAACAAGCTTTATTTGGTAATAATATACGGTCATCCCAGTTACTTGATTTGGAAGAGTTGTTTGACTTTGTATTCATTTACAATATAGACACAAATATATGAGCTTTGTGTGCGCTAAATCGCAGGCAATGAAAGATCTGAAATCCACTTGGACTGGCCTACTCGGCACAACATTTGCATTAATACTGCACGTGGGCTTGCTTACCTTCATGAGGAATCCAGTGTCCGAATAGTGCATCGGGACATCAAACCCAGTAACATCCTGTTGGATGACTCTCTTAACCCTAAGATTGCAGATTTTGGGTTGGCTAAGCTATTTGATGAATCCAAAAGTCATTTCAGTACCAGAGTTGCTGGCACGATGTAAGATCACCTTGAGTATTAATTTTCAGTGTTCTGAAACCTATCAGAGACGAAGTTTCCTTACACCTAATGAGAAACAATATAATGTTCTGATGTTGTACAATCCTTTGTGAACAATAAATTCTTCCTGGTCACAATCTTGTTTATGTGCTCACAAATGTTTACCCTTTTTCTTTTTTACATGTATGAGTGCAATTAAATTTTGTGGGGCTAATTAATCAAAATAGAGTACATATTTAATCTTTTGAAACAGTTGAAAGTTGCCCTGCCTACTTTTGCATGATCTGATTGCAAGTGTTTGTGTTTGAAGAGGATATCTGGCTCCGGAGTATGCAATGCGAGGTCACCTCACAGAAAAAGCTGATGTTTTCAGCTTTGGAGTTGTTGCCTTAGAAGTGGTGAGCGGGAGAAGCAATACAGACACAACCTTGCCACAAAACAGTGTCTATCTTCTGGAATGGGTATGTACTAGTGTAGTGAAGCTTCTTCAATTATGCATTAACTTTAATTTTAGTCTAGTGCAGCCATTACTAATGGAACCCGCCTACTGGTCAAATTATAGGCTTGGCAATTGCATGAGCAGAATAGCCTGCTAGAATTGATGGATCCTGAACTAAGACCAACATGCATAGAAGAAGAAGTCCTCAGACTAATTGCAGTAGCCCTTCTTTGTACACAAGCTTTGCCTGCAATGCGTCCACCCATGTCTCGAGTGGTAGCAATGCTGACTGGTGATGTAGAAGAAATTCCTATTGTTTCTCGCCCTGGTTACATCACAGATTGGCAGTACAACAACTATATAGCAGCTCAAAGTACTGAAATCGCATTTACTGTATCAACACCACAGCAGAGAAGCACAGAAATTATCCTGCCCGCTGCATTGTTCTCAACTGAAAATGAAGATATGAGTCCATCAATGATCCGCAAGGCTTTAGATGATGGCCTATGATTACTGAACTCATGAAACAACATACATACCTTGTCCCCACATACGTAGCAGTAGTCTTATTTTTTAATTTTAAATTTGACAGATATTTACAGGTTAACTTATTTCATATATTATTAATATTTAATAATAAATATAAATTATAAAAAGAAAATGAAATTATTTTTATTTTTAAATATTCATTTAAAAATAAATAAATAAATTTGTTGTATGTAGAAAAAAAAAGAAAAGAATATAGGATAAGTGAAAAAAAATTGAAATGAAATGAAATAAATTTTATTTTTAAATATATGTTAAAAAATAAATAAATAAGTTTGTTGTGTAGAAAAAAAATGAAAAGAATATAAAATGAGGTGAAAAGTAAGGAATTTTTTTTACAAAGTTGTGAATTATATGATGTAGTTTTCAATCAAATATTTTTGTAGTTTATTTAATCACAACTACAAGTTATGATTTAAATTGAAATATGTATTTAATTTATTAAAAATTATGGCATATTTAAGATATTTATACTAGTTTTTTTTATGTTTGGTACTTGTATTATGTAATATATCAATACTTGTTAAGTAATAGTTTATTGGTGAGCATTATGGATGAGTTGTCAGCATATATATAAAATGAAATTCAAAACTTCAGGTTTGCTTAATGTAATACATGTACAAAATGGAAGCACTTTATTTCATTTCATGATTTGTAAAATTTTAATTTTATTTAAAAAAATAAATTTAATTTAATGTAGACAATAAAGTCCACAAGTGGTCAATTATAGATAATTGAACTACACAAAAAAATGTAGCTAAAAATTATATAATGGAATTGTCTAGTGCATCTTCGATATGCATCTTGTGCTTGTCTTTGAATGCATCTACATCAACGTATTCTCTTGCATGTGCCCATACACGTAGGTATATGTATTTTACATCATTAACCTTGATATTCAAATGTAATTTAAGATTAGTATAGTTGCAACTATATGTAATTATATGAAAGCAACATCCATTTTGAACTTGTGCAACTACTTACACATATTTCATACCATTGCCTAAATGGCACATATTAGTACTCTTTGGGTTTGTTAAGCTTGAATGCGTTGTCTTCAATTTTAAACATTACATAAATTCAAAGACTTGCATTTCCTGTGTGAGTTGGATTTCTATTAAAGGAGGCAATAGGTGGCATGAAACACCAAGGGAGATAATAAACTTAATATATTTAGTGAGGTAGATACCTATGTGGTTGTTCTCCCTACAAAACAACATGTCTAAGCATCATAACATACATAACATCATACTAAAAAGGTATATGAGGACCCATCAAGATGGCGATGAAATGTGCTAATGGAGATAAAGACAGTGATAGAAAGGCAAGATAATGGCAACCTTTTTGGTGGGATATACAATCAACAAACAACAAAGTGAAACAAATGTTATGCATCCGTATTTCTATGATGTATTGACATTTTGTTCAAACATAAAAAGGGAGGCTTTGAAAGCAGTGCATGTTTTGAAAATTTGTGAATTGTTGTTGAAAAGAAAAGGGATGGAATCCATGGGGATGAGTAAATAAATCATATCCAAGTGAAGGGTGAGAAAAAATGTTAACCAATTTGAATATATATATATATATATATATATATATATATATAGTTGTTTATGGTTTTAAAAAAAGTTGGACAAATGAAGTGGGTGCAAGTTTGAAAAACATGTAGGGTTTTATTCACATGGAGTTGGCAGTGGGGGGTAAAGTAAACAATTGATATTCAAGTGATGGTGAGTAAAAAGTTGAACAAATTGTAATTTTTTTTTCTATTTCTCACCTATCTAGGGTTTAAAAATAAAAATGGACAAATGAAGTGGGTCTAGGTTGTAAAACATGTAGTGTTTTGTCCAAAGGTAAAGGTTGACGTTTGTAGGGAGGAGTTGGAGGTGTGGAATAAAGTAAACTAGTATTTAGGTGATAGGTGGGTACAAATGTGAACCAATTTAAATATATTTTTTCATTCTTACTTATCTAGGGTTTTAAATTAAAATTGGATAAATGAAGTGGGTGTAGGTTGTAAAACATAGTGGTTTGTTGAAATTTAAAAGGTGGAGTCCATCAAGAGGAGTTGTAGGTAGTGGATAAAGTTAAAAAAAAATATTCACGTGATAGATGAGTAAAAATTTGAAATAATTCTATATATTTTTTTTCTCACTGTATAGTGGTGAAAATTAGGGTTTCACCAATGAGGATAGTAAGACCACTAATCTTTCCTTGGGGACCACTACATTGAAAGAGGGGTGAACCTAATAGATCTAGCCACAATCAAAGTAAGGAAAGGGCTGAAATTTTGATTAGATTAATTGGTTATGTGTTTTCCCCCTCTTTCCAATTAAAGAGTGGATGCAAATTGTGAAATTAGGGTAAAACAAGGAATTATTGAAGTAAATTGTCGAAAATAGACCGTTATAGATATTCTACCGAGCCACAAATTGAGATCTAGATAGAAGAAGATGTTTAAAATATATGTTCCCAAAGGTTTAGCCTGATTTTTTGGAACTAGGTAGTATAGATTTGCCCTGGTCCTCTAAATTTTACTTTGTCGAAAGCTAAACATGTTTGTCATTATCGTCTTTGTCAGGATCCTAGAATACAACTCTTGAACCTATTCCCTCAAAGCTACAATTGTTGATGATGATGCAATGCTCTTTGAATGTAATCACAAATGTTGAATGTAATGGCACGACAAAAACATGAACATGAAAAACCCTAACCAAAACACATACTTGCATGAAGATTGATGTAACTTTACTCCATAATGCTTGAAGGATGAAATGTTGCCTTGAATGTCTGAAATGATTGATGATGAATCCTTGATGGATACACAAATACTTTAGTTATGTCATGGATGTCAAAATGAATTGATAGGATGCCTTTATATAGGTTTCCCTAGGTAAATTACCAATTAGGCCAAACTCCAATGATTAAGTGTAGCCACAGGGGACCAAATGCCATCAGGGAGAGAAAGGGCCTCCCCCATTTAAAATTAGGGCTTGTTGAAGGGGGACCAAGGCATTTTGAGGCACCCTGGTCCTCCAACAAATAAGATTAGCATAGAGGAAAATGGGGAGAGACCTCCAGGATGGGGCCCACTCAATGGTGTTCAGGACATCAATGTTGGAAAAGGGTGGCAAAACAGACCTAGAGAGGGGATAGGGAGAGGAAACACTATTTAGTAGGAGCACAAACATGAGGTGTGAGTTGTATT
The DNA here is from genome assembly GCF_030272615.1 of Cryptomeria japonica. Lineage (NCBI taxonomy): Eukaryota > Viridiplantae > Streptophyta > Pinopsida > Cupressales > Cupressaceae > Cryptomeria > Cryptomeria japonica. The sequence goes on along the minus strand of NC_081415.1, from coordinate 219,960,244 downwards.
GGTTACAATTTACAACACTACATTTAGCCCCCACTTTAACAGGAGTATAAGCCTATGCAATACTCACTGTAAAGTAGAAAGATGAGAGAGAAGAGCAATTAGGAGCGAGATCACAAGGAGATAAGACATCACTAATTTAGAGGAACCAAGCCCCCAATCTTAGGATCTTAACTCATGTAATCATATGCAAGGATACAAGACAAGACAAAGACAAAGACACACAACACAAGGGGTTAGTACTGTTACCTGATTTCTCTTCCAGCTCAATCAACTAGAGTTGGAACAGTATTTACATTATGAATATGAAGGGTGCATATCTGATTATGCTAACTGCTCATACAATGAAGATGTTATCAACTAAAGCACTTAATTCATTACACATGTTCATAAGCAACAAAGAATATACAGTGGAACATAAAGAATTGTTTTCTTTATTCATAAATATCAAAGGTACAATGTCCCACACAAGTTGTGGGAAATAACTGAAGAAATGCATTATAAAAGAAAACAATGCATATGAGAATGAAGCATAAGAATAGAGAAGGGATCCGTCATTGCCAGGAATGATGAATCCCATTGTTGAATGTTGTACCTTTAGTGCAAGTTTGTCTTTCCATCCAGGAATACCTGCAAGAAGATGAGAGAGATTGTGTTAGAGCTCGGGATTCTGAATCCAATCTTACACATCATCAACAGATGCACAATCTACTTTCATATTGCATAAAATTAGTTATGCAATAATTACATGAATCAAAGAGGAAAATAGAAGAACAAATCAGAATTCTATTGTTTTATCTAACATGTTTGTTCACTATGCAAATACAAGAAAAGTAATGGCATTTTTCATCAAATTACAACATGTGGGTTTAAATGTGGCTCCCACAAGGGTTGAGCCCAGCATGCTTTGTTGCAACAACTAGAGAATCAAAAGTTCAAGTTCATGGTGGTCTATAAGCAAAAATTTATTCACAGTTGCACCATCAAGAAAACAGTCCATCAAGGAAGTGAACATTTTTTTTACAGTTTGAGCTTTACAATGACAAGCTGCAAGAATATAGTGAGGAACCTCCAAAGTTGTTGCTTCATGTCATGAGATTGCAGCCTTGTATCAACACTATAGATCATAGTGATAATATGGTCACCTAGGATAGAAGCAACCGATAGCAGCCTTAAGACTCATTGGTGAAAGAACAATGCATAGATTTACTCCAAGAATAGTAATCAAAGACTTATAGCAGAATTCAAGGGTCAACATTATAGTTAAAACACCAGAGGAAAACAACAATTCATGAGCAAATGATTGTCTAAAAATAAAATAGTCACAAATGTCCAAAAATAGGGATATAGAGTCATGAGCACACATAACACAATGGTCAGATCAAACAAAGATCAAAACTAAGGTATATGAAGATGAAGAAGTGATTCTAAACAAAGCCACAACCCTATTGTGCAAGGCCTATGTAGCATAAAGTGAAAGTACAAAGATAATATAGTATAAAGGAGCTATCAACTCAAAAGGAAGAATGGGTAGTTAACAGTGCCTATGTAATGACCTAGCCACTATTAATTCATCATCTCAAACTTGTCGAGAGCCATCAAAGAGTGAGAAAGAATGGGTAGTGCAAAGATCTCCAGGATAGGAGCAACTTCAAAACACACACTCAAAGTCATAAGGACAATGAGTTATATATGTGGTGCTTAAGATATTCGCATCAAAAGGAGTGAAAATGTTGTAAGAACCAAGGATACATTAAAGCCAAAGAGTTTTGAGATACATAAGGTTACATCTTGAAGCTGAAAGCAAAGTAAAAATTTAGTGTAGTGCTTTCAAGAACACACAGAAAGAAACCCCCCCTAGATCATTCAATCATGAATAGAGAAACATATGGAACTGAGAGTGGTATCTAATGTTGAGCCAAGCAAAGATTTCATAGAGTTCATACATAGAGATGTGTTTTTGCAGTCCAAGAAATTGTTGTTCAATTCCAAGAATTCTAAAAACCTTAACCAAAAGGGGCAGGCTCAGTCATATGAAAGCAAAGAATGGATGGATACAACAACAATGAACAATATAGTTATTGACAACAAGAAATGCAGTGAATGGATTTTTGATAGGTATCATCATGAAAGAAAGAGCAGTAGCCTTTGAAATTAGCAGCCACTTGTAAACCTAAAATGGGGCTACTTTGAACATCAATTCAAAGGGAATGCTACAAAGAAATCATGGCATCTTCATGGGATAGTTATAAGACTACAGTCATTCATACAGTCATTGCAATAGAGTAGTGATCAACATTTTAGAGTAGTCTCAAAGATCAAATTTGAAAGGACTTCATGAAGACGCATGAATTAGTCTTATGGTAACAAGACATTAACATCTCTCAGGTAGAAGACAAAGATAATGGTTTGAATGTAAAAAGATAGTCACAGTCTCTCAGATCCAAGACAACAAATGTTGAGGGCAACGATAGTAAGCCAAATACAAAAATAATTAATGGAACCTTCAAAATAGTGAATAGATCATGATTTATGGATAGTCTCTGTCATAAAATTAATGAGCAACATTGATGAGACTCTGTTATACAACAGTGTATAGTGAACACTTTAATGGGGTTACTGTTATAAATACAGTCTAAGTGCAACACAATCAAGAGAAGATCGGTTGCAAAATTCAAAGAACAACCAAATAACAAAAGAGCCATCACACTTGAAAATACATATAGTAAAATATTCCAAACAAATTTCATCTTAAGATTACAATGGAGACAATCTTGTCAAGCAATGTTTTGATCACACAGAACCATCCACAATGACTTCCAAAGAGAGTTATTGCAACTTTATACCATGAAGATATAGATTTGAATAGAAGTACTATCAAGACCATGACAAGCCACACAAATATGGAGCCATAAAGAACTCACCAGGCTGTGAGAGTTGAGAAATACAACACCATAGGAGCCCAAATGATCTCTGCAAGTTGAATAACCTATTATAAGGAGATGGAAGGAAGCAATAACAGAAAAACAAATACACATAAAATATGCTCAAAAGATGAGAGCTCAATATTCACAAAATGTGTAATGTGATAATAATACAAAGAAAAGAAAAATAACCTCTAATAGGTCAAGAAACCCTAAAAGGGAAAACCTAGGCTTGCACATAATAATTAATAAAAGAATTAATTATTATGCACCTAATGTTAGCTTAAGTGTAAAAAGGGATAAAGGGAACTTAAATAATTAAAAAAATGTTGTTTAATTAATCAAGTAAAGACCCAATTACTCTAACACTCCCCCTTAAGCTAGACTGAGGGAGAAGCTAAAACCTAGAACAACTACTGAAAGAAAGAAAGATGGGTCCCGGCAACAAGGCCTAATCAGGTACCCAAATACAATGAAATCTCTATGAAACAGAGAAAAAGGAGAAAACCCAGTGGGAAAAAACTCCTCTCCAAAAAGAGATAAAAGAACAAGCTGAAAGAAGAAGAAGGAAGGAAGGCCTCATAAAGGCCCCCCAAGGACAACTTCCTTCACCCCAAGCATAGAGCGCAACTGAAGATAGCACGACCATGCAAAAGGTTTCGTGAAGATGTCTGCAACCTACTTGGCAGTGGGAATGTACTCCAGAATGAGAGAACCATCCAGAATCAAAAAATGCATGTGAAGCTCAACGTGCTTCATCCACTGATGCTCTACCGGGTTGCGGGAAATATGATTAGCACTCTGATTGTCACACCAAAGAATAGTGGGACTATTAGGAGGAAAACCAAACTCAGTCATCAACAGTCGAAGCCATAAGATCTCCTGGCTAGCAAGCACATTAGCTCGGTACTCAGCCTTTGTAGATGATAATGCATGAGTAGTCTGCTTCTTGCAAGACCATGTGATAGGACTAGAGCCAAGAAAGAAAACAAAGCCAGAAGTAGACTTCCGATCAGTGACATCACCAGCCCAATCTGAGTCAGTGTAGCCAACAATGTGAGGTTCCCCTGATGTGTAGTGAATGCCATGAGAAATAGAGCCCTGAATGTATCGCAAAATACGTTTAGCAGCTTGCCAATGATTCTCATGAGGATCATGGGAGAATTGAGAGACAAGGATAACCACAAAGGAAAGATCAAGACGAGTGTGTGTCGGGTACAACAAATTGCCAACCAACTGCCTATAAAGTGTATAATCTACTAAAGGAGTGGGACAAGTAGTAATCAAAACAACCCCTGACTGAAAAGGAGTGGGAGCAAGCTTGCAATCAAGCATGCCAAAGTGCCGAAGAATGTCAAGATAATAATTTTGATGGTAAATGTAGATCCCATCAGAAGACTGAATCACGTGAAGACCAAGGAAATAGTGCAGAAGACCGAGATTTGTCATCTCAAGCTGGTCCATCAAAGCTCATTGAATATGTTGAATCATAGAGGATGAGCTACCTGTGATGAGGAGATCATCAACATATAGCACAAGAATCAGGATCTCACCCTCAAGAAGCTGAATGTACATCGTATGATCAGAATGACTATAGGTGAAACCAGTGGAGAGAAAGAAAGAATCAATCTTCTCATACCAAGCCTGAGGGGCCTTTTTGAGACCATACAATGAATGCTGAAGTATGCAAACCAAAGAACTGTCCTGCACAAATCCCTGAGGCTGCTCCATATAGATTTCCTCTTGTAGGTCCCCATGCAAGAAAGCACTCTTCACATCCATCTGAAAAATGGGCCATCCCCGAGAAGTTGCAAGAGATAGTACAAAGTGAATAGAGTTCATCTTGGGGACAGGGGCAAATGTCTTGGAGTAATCAATACCCTCAACCTGCGAGAAACCCTTCACAATAAGACATGCTTTGTATGTATCAATCGAAACATCAGCAGTATACTTAGTGTGATACAACCAGTGACACCTAACCATCTTTTTGCCCGTAGGAAGAGGACAAAGATCCCAAGTATGATTCCTCATCAAAGAAGAATACTCCTCCTCCATAGCACAATCCCACTCAGGGTGTTCTATAGCCTCTGAAAACTTCTGAGGATCATCTGAAATGGCATGACTCAAAAGACTAGAACCCACAGTATGAGAACGGGTGCAACGAGTATCTGAAGGATCATTGGCCATAGAGCCTGACACCTCAATAGTAAAGCGAGCCCACTTGGGCATCTGAGGTGGAGTAGGTGGAGGTAGGGATGGTGGATCATCAACAACATCATTAGAATCATCCTCAAAATAGTCCTGAAGAGATGCAGTGGGAGGAGTAGGCAGAGGAGTAGACACTAGAGTCAGGGTATCCACTGTGGGAAGGCGCTCATCAAACTGAACATCCCGTTGAAACATGACCTCTCTAGAATGACCTCTCTGGAATGACCTCTCTGGAATCAGGATCAAACAACCTGTACGCCTTAACCTCCTCACAGTTGCCAACAAAAATGAGGGGTCGACTCTTCTGCTCCATTGCTTTCCTTTGAGCATCAGAAATAAAAGCCCATGCCTCATTGCCAAACACTCAAAAAAAAGAAACATCAGGCTTGTCATGAGACCAAGCCTCCTCAGGAGTCATATGTCGAATCACCTTGTGAGGCATCTGATTCTAAATATAGTTGGCACAATTGACTGCCTCGGCCCAAAAGGATGAATCCATGGACTTGGACTGAATCATACAATTCACTATCTCCCGTAAAGTTCTATTTTTGCGCTCAGGGATACCATTCTGTCGAGGGGTGTAGGGAATAGTAAACTGATATTGCAAACCATGTTCAATGCAAAAATCTCTGAAAGCCTGATTCACATACCCCCCCCCCATTATCTGTACATATCCACCGAATAGAAAAACCAGACTACTTCTCTACAAATGTCTTGAAGATTCCAAATGAATCAAAGACATCAGACTTGTACTTAAGAAAGTACACCCATGTGCGTCTGGAGAAGTCATCAATAAAAGTGAGTACATACTTGGCCCCAGAAAAAGGAGTAGGAAATGACATGAGATCACTGTGAATCAACTCCAATAGTGCCAAAGCATGAGGGGCTCTTTTCTTCAGAAAGGGATCCTTGTGATGCTTGCTAAGCACACAATCATGACAAACACCATCAGTGCAGGAAATCTGTGGTAGCCCAAGAACAAGTGCCCGTGTACTCATCTGCTAAAGATATCTGTAATTGACATGGCCCAAGTGCTCATGCCAAAGCTTACTCACTGAATCTGCATGTTCTATAAGAGACGAACTGACACTCGCAGAGGGCTCAAATCTATCAAATCTGTAAAGACAAGATGCAGTATCAACACTCCTAGTAGCCACAACCAAATCAGAGTCATGGAGGTCCCGAATAACCACATCATGTGGTGAGAACTCAACTGTCTTACCAGAGCTAGAATGACAAATCTGATAAATGGATAGGAGGTTCGTCGAGATGTCAGGGACAACTAGAACATCCTACAGAGTACCCCCATCCAAAGAGACAAAACCTGAACCCAAGCCTGAAAGCTAAACTGAGTCACCCACTGCAATCTGTGAAGTACCACAAGAGGCAAGAGAAGTAACCAACTGCTAATTGTGAGTCATATGGTGAGAAGCACCAAAATCTAATATCCAAGTGGACCCATAGGTCAAAGCTCGAGCAGTGAGAGCATGACCTTTCCCTATGGAAGGAGAAGATGCCTGAGGTGAGGAGATGTGATGCTGCTGCATGGCTTCCTCTAAAGCCTCTAAGCATTTCCAACACCTCGAAACTGGATGTCCTTCCTTACCACAAAAACTGCAAGTGTCTCTTGATTTCTTCTTAGTCTTGGAGGAAGACTCACCAGACTGTGAAGATTTCCAATTTTTCAGAGGAAATGGTGGTTTAGAATCAGACTTAGGAGGTGGCTTGGAGGAATGCTCACTGCCTGCAGAATTCTTCTTTGGCTTTAGTTTCTACTTTTGCTTCTCCTTAGAGGATTGAGCAACCAATGCTTTGTTCTTGGACCCTGAGAGCATGTCCAGCTGAGAAAGATGAGACTGCTCACGAGACAAATGCTCACAAAATACATCAAAGGTAGGCATGGTGAAATGAGCACCCAAGCCATCCATGGTGGAGTAGAAAGCAGAGGCAAAATACTGAAAATGACCCCAAAGCTTCGAAAGAATCAAGTGAATGCACTCTATGTTTGTCTTGATCTTGCCACATCCCTAGAGAACAGATTTGGTAGTCTTGAACTTGTTCAAAAAATCCTCAATGGTGGAAAAGGAATCAGGTGACAAGGAAACCAACTCTGCCTCAATCTATAATGCCTGAATCTCATTAACCCTCCCGAAGAGAGACTCAAACTTCAACCACATAGCGCGAGGAGTGAGCAACGAGCATCAAGGTGAAACAAAAGATTGTCAGAGACATGCAAAGAGAGCAAACCCATGGCCTCATCCATCTTGTTTCTATGTTGAAGAAGCTCATAAGGACGCTACAATAGAGGCTGAACCTCATCCAAACAAGACCACAACCCTCATGCTCGGAGAATCCTCATGATGCGGGGCTTCCAGGTGTGATAGTTGTGTGATGTCAACAACTCAACTGAATGATCTGCCATGAAAACTTTGCACCTGCACCTGCTTGTGGTTTTTTTTTAATTATGTGATCTTTCAGAATAGACAGAAGATGCAGAAGGGTTTTTTTGTTTTCAGAGTTTTGGTGTTTTGTATTTCTGATATAAATGACAGAAAGCAAGAAAAAAAACACCCCCCCACAATAGATAAACCCAAACCCTAGTACATACTGATGAGAAGGAAGTAGTGCATAAGCATAAAAAAATTCAAACTGAAATCTCATGTACCTGATGAAAAATCTGAGAAACAAGATCACATATCTGAATAGAGCATGTTGAGACCTTTCCGATGCCTATTCGTTTTCAAAAAATAGAGTCCATTTTCCCATTCTACGGCCCCGAAAGTGCAGAAAAGAGACCCAACTTTGACTAAAAAAAAGTATAGTCAAACAGAAAAATTGAGCAAAAATTCCAATACTACAAGGTCCGGCTTGGAACCAGCTTTCCGATGCCTATTCATTTTTGAAAAAATGACTCTGTATGCTCAAGATATGGCCAAAAAATGAACCCCCCCTTAAAGAGGCAAGAGGGTGGTGGTCCGGTGGTAGGGTTTGGCAGCGGTGGTGCTCCAGCGGTGCTCTGGTGGTGGAGCGGTGGAGGCGGGGCTGTGGCTGAGAGGTGGTGGTGGGCGCAGGCGGAGGAGGCGAGGCTGTAGCTGAGTGGCGACTAGCAGCAGCGGCGGTGGGGGTCGGCGAGGGTCGGTACTAGCGAGGAGATCTAATGGCAGCAGGGGCCCGCACTGATAGGGCCGGTTGACCAGATTGTCAAGGGGTATGGGGTACCCTCTGAAACCCCAAAAAAGTTTTTTTTTTTATTTTTCTTTTTTTAAAGAAAAACTTCGCCTTTTGGTGTTTTTTTTTTATTTTTTTAAAAAATAAAAAATTTGGCCTGCATATCGTAAAAAGGCAAATTTTTTGAATTTTTATCTCGAACTGTGTGCCAAGGCCGTACGACCTGGTACTGGAGAAAAAATACCCCCAGAGGCTCAAGAGCAAAAAATGGTCAAGTTTTATATGACCATAGGGGTTTTTATGCCTTCTGAGCATGATGGTGAGGTCTGTTTAGGCCCAAAGTGCTAAAAAAAAAAAGGCATATCCCTAGGTGCATAAAAAACTTCCTAAAACCCCAGATCTGCTTCCAATGCAAAAATTCTCAAAACAAGAATAGATAGTTGCAGACCTGAAGCTCTGATACCATGGGAGAGTTGAGAAATACAACACTAGAGGAGCCTAAATGATCTCTGAAAACTGAATAACCTGTTACAAGGAGATGCAAGGAAGCAATAACAGAAAAACAAATATACAGAAAATATGCTCAAAAGATGAGAGCTCAATATTCACAAAATGTGTAATGTGATAATAATACAAAGAAAAGAAAAATAACCTCTAATAGGTCAAGAAACCCTAAAAGGGAAAACCTAGGCTTGCACATAATAATTAATAAAAGAATTAATTATTATGCACCTAATGTTAGCTTAAGTGTAAAAAGAGATAAATTGAACTTAAATAATTAAACAAATGTTGTTTAATTAATCAAGTAAAGACCCGATTACTCTAACACACAATATCTCACAGAGAAAACAATCTAAATACAAGCAAGATGCAGTCTCATCTGGGCTACAGACCAACATAGCAGAGACTTGCCAAGTTTGTTTTTAACGTGCCTTCAACCTGCACAAAGTCTTCCAAAAAATCTCCAAACGAATGCCCAAAATCTAGCAGATTTTGAATCATGGTGGCACTAAGTAATAGGGCAAATGAATACATTGAATGCATCAAAGAAGAATAGAATAAACGGTTTAGGGTTTACTTCCCTAATATGCCAATAACACTTATGCACTTTTGTGCCTTTTTGTTTTTTGAAATTCTTCCTCTCAAATGCTCTCGTAGGTATTTGTTTTCACCTAGTATCACTTTTTTTTTGTAAAGTCATATTCATTAAGTGATTTATAATGAATCACTTAATGGATATAATCAATGTCAAGAATATTCATGAAGTGGTGAATTATAAACCACTTAATGAATATTATTATTTATGGAGCAAATGGTGTAACCAAACAAATAATCAAAGAGGCCAAGTCAAGTGATGTGGCTAGGAAATTTATAACAAATGCCAAAGAGATAGGGCATGTGTGCTATGAAAAGGGGAGGAGTTGAGAGAAGTTAGTGGACATGTGGAGGAGACATGTAGGGGTGGTTGAAGAGATTGCAAGAATCTAGGAGGCTATTTTTTACCTTTTAAGAGCCTTGGAGAGTATTTAGGCATCACTTTCTTGTGCCTTCATGCTTAACTTGGTCAAATTTGACATTTTCTCCATTTTTGGAGCCTTTTTAAAGTCTTTTAGTGGGCTCAAAGATAGGCTTTTTGAGTGAATTTTGACCAAAATGAATTAGTAGACCCTATATTCATGTAACTGCTTGGAAGAAGCATAAGTATGCTTAGAAATTCATTTTTGAAGTTAGTTCTTTTTATGCACTTTTTTGTACTTAGTGATTTTTTACAGTCCTTAGTCATATTTTAAGCATGCTTCGTAACTCATTTGAGATATGAAATACAAAAAATAACTTGGATACTATTGGTGAGAGATTTTTCCTTCTTGTTATTGCAGTTTCTATGTATGGTCATGACTGATCAAGTTAATTATGAAATTTTCCTTTTCCTTGGAGCTTTGTCTCATATTTTATACCTCCTCTACAAATAGCATGTTCATGCAAGTTGCTAACTGTGTTATGGAATGTACATGACTTTTAAATTGTGAAGACATCTTCCTTTTATGAGACTTTACATTTGTCCTTTTAGTGAAATATTTATGTAGGGGCATGTTGTAATAAGTTGTGCGATTTGAGTTTCAGTCAATGGTAACTAAGTGTTTTGCCTTTTGAGTTTCATATGTCTTCATTAAGGTATCACCATCTTTTTCTTACCTTTCCAATTTTCATTTTGAGTTATCCTTATCCCTTTTTCCTTGTAATTTCAGTAGTTTTAGGTGATAACCAGCTATGAACTAGCCTTATCCAAAGATTCACTACAAATTCTCTGTGAGGCCCTACCCCGACTCAGTTTGACATTTTCAGTTATTTGCATATTGAGACTATTATGGATGCTTTATTTTATGCTTTATGGACTTAGAACTTATATGATTCCATGATTTGGATCACACTGACATATATTGATGCTTTATTTCATGCATGATGATTATGAAACTTTAGATATGTTACTAGAATAGAATTACCTTATGATGGTAAATGTCATTATTGGAAATTTGCAGGATTTTATTTTGAAGATAGAAAAATGATGCATATTTATGAATGGTTCAATTTTGGGAAATTATGTTAATTGCTTATGTGAAATTGAATTTGAAACAAATGAGATATTGAATTATTGTTGCCAAATGTATGAGTGTTTGATGTGCAATGGAATCCATGTATTTGATTATGTATAAATGTGATTATTTGGAATTACTAATGTGTTAATTGAGATGCGCAGGAAAATTATCCATGTGACCATGGAATTTATATGGAGAACCAAGCCTAGACCAATGTGCGTTTGTTAAGCTGGGAGTTGTCTATTTGGAGAGACAACACCCCATTGTAATGTATTTTATTTGTGAAGTGTATAATGCTTGAGTGTTAAAATTAATTTATATGTATATGTGTAATCCTACAAGAGACAAATTCCATGTGTGATTTTTATATTGTATTTTTATTGTGTCACTTGACACATGCGCTGATTAGTGTCATTGATTTTGACTTGTCTCTTGGAGGGAGTTTTGTTTCTACCAAAGCCATTCAAAAAACATGAGTGTGGTCCCAAATTTGCCTTAGGTAGGGAGTCTTGGGAGTGGTCAACTCAAGTTTGACCCGTAGGTAAACTTCAATTGGGTTTCCAAAGGGTTTAATGGACTCCTAGGGTAAGTTTTAAGGCTTTTCCAAAAGGTCCAAAGGGTATACCTATGGGTTAGGGGTATTTTGCAACTTGTGGCTTCTCCCATGTGACTATTTAGTCACTTCAAAAAGTGGCGTTTCCAAGATGAACGAAAATTCAACTTAGAAAGTTCCTCCTAGGATAGAGAACCTTCCCTTTAGATGTCAAACTCTCTTCCCCATCTTCTTCCACCTTTTCCCCTTTCCAATTTTGGTAATGTGTAAGAGTTTGGGAAGGGCAACCAATGGGAACTCACACCTCACCCAAGGGGTTGGGAAGTGTGTGAGAGGCCTTCTTAGGCAAGAATGGGAGACTTAGTGAGTAATCACCCACTCTCCATTCTTGGAGATTATGCTTGTTTTGAAAAGTTAGTAGGAGAATAACACTTTTGGTGGAATTTGGAGAAAGTTAGTGTGGAATTGGGCAGCTCATCCCCAACTAATTTTAGCATACCTATTGGCAGAATAAGGTTGGTTACTTCTTACCTCCTCTTGTTTATGTTGAATGGGTTAGTTTATGTTGTTTTGTAAAAGAAAAGAGTTGCTTGTAAAGAAAGTGTTTTATGAAGTTTTTGTTGAAGTTAAGAATGTGTAGTTTTCTTTTCTATGTGTTTTGTTTTGTGTTCTTGTTGTTTTGGGAGTGTCCAAGATCTCCTACTCTTGGGAGGGTAGGAAGATCTTGGGGTGGAAGGAGTATGACAACCATGGGTGAGAGGCTCTCCTTATGGAGAGTGATCTCAAGGTTGTCCTTTGTGACCCTTGTTGCATAGCCTTGTGAATGCATTTGGGGGTCATAAGGGGAGTAAATATGGCCTTGAGCCTTTTTGGGGGGGCATAAGGATTGTGGAAGTATCCTGTTGTATTTGTATTGCCATGAGGTGGCTTGTATTGTTTTTGGCTTGCAAATCTCCCCATTGGTACTTGGTCCACTTCCACCCATGGAAGAGTCACCATGAATATGGTGAAAGTGTATCTTGGGAAGGGAAACTTGTATGTTGAGTGTCTTCCTATGTTTGTTGTAGAGTTGCTTGTTTGTAACCCGTCTAGTGCTTTGTTCTCCAAGCTCGGGGGTGGCTTCTAGTAAGCCTAGGCTAGGAGGTGAGCTCTCCATGGTCAAAAATGTGTTTTATTGCAGGTTGCATGGGAATGGGAAAAAAAGGATTAAAGGACTATGTTGCTGTCTTGTGTTGTAGAAAAATGTTTCAAAAAAAAAAAGAAAAAAAAGATAGATTCAATGTAGTAGTTTGTATAAAAGAAGAAAAGTGAGCATGAGTAGTATTTACTTTCAAGAAAGAGAAAGTGCTGTATTATATTCAAGTTACTATGTAGAGAAGAAACATTGTTGGGATTTCATCCCATTTGTATTCATGTTTATTTTGTATCCATAATAAGTTTGTATCTACCTTGCTAATGAAATACATGATGTTTTCCCTATTTTAGTTAGTTGCAAATGAAAGAAGTAATATATTTGATTGTATGAAAATTTTTATGTTTTACAAAAGAAAGAGAAGCAAATGCATTTATTATGATTTCTGCAGGAAAAATGAAAATTATTGCTACATGTTCTTTATGATATTATGCCGCTGCAAATTAAATTAGAAACTGCCATTTATTCTCCCCATTTATGGCAGAAAATGAAACTTGTTATAGTAATTTATTCCTTTAAAAAAAATACATTTAGCAATTAGTTTTAGTATTTAGTTTCAAGAAAAGAAAATATTACATTTAGATTTAGGTTTATTTTGTTACCCAAAAAGGTTGCATTATTAGTTGCTAAAAGAGAATGCATTGTTAGTTGTTTTAAAAAAAAAATAGGCCTAGTTGAGTGACAAATAACCATGCGTATATATATATATATTTATATATATATATACATTTATATACATATTTAAACATTAAGTATCATTAGAAGAATCTGTTTCAAAAAAAAAGATATATTTACAGATCTGGTTTTACTACAAAAAAGGAGGTAACTAACCCCCTTACTAATGAAGCCTATATATATATGTGTGTGTGTGTGTGTGTGTGTGTGTGTAAATATACATACACACACACACACACACACACACACACACACACACATATATATATATATATACCTTATGAAAAATCTGTTTATGTGCAAGAACTGCACATCCCAAAATATAAATAATACAAACTGAAAAACAGATAGGTTTTATTATTGATCCTGGTTGCACCTACATTTTTCTAAATATTTAAACATATATATATATATGCAAATCATTCTGTTCATTTAAAAAAAAAAATAGAGGACTTATTAAAACATATATATATATATATATATATATATATATATATATATATATATATATATATATATATATATATATATATATATATATATATACAGACACACACACACACACACACACACACACACACACACACAGATATATATATTAGAGGAAAATCTTATGCTGTGTGCAATTTATACCTTAAGCTCCGATTACATCTTAACATTGCAGTTAAAAAAAAAAAAACATGTTATAAATTCCAAGGGTTTTAACCCTGTGTTTAAACACCAAGTAAAAAGAAAAAAAAAACACGTTTAATACAATGATCTGCGCGTTGGACCACGCGGGGGCCGCGCTCTCGGGTGGCGGCGGCCGCAGCCTGTGGCACCCGTAGACTGCGGGCGGCGACGTCCGCAGCCGGCGGTGCCCCGCGCTGCAGGCGCTTCCCCCCACCGCTCTGCCACCCCCTTCTTTCCGCACCTGCGTGGAAAATAAAACAAACAGCGCTCGGTTTGATCGCTCGGCTCCCTCTCACTTCGCCTCCTCTCCTCGGCCGCCGACTCTCCTGCACACACATGCACGCAAAAAAAAGGGGGGGAAAACAAAAAGAGCTACACACACACACACCCAACAAACACACACAAAAAAAAGAAGTTTGGTGTTAACATGTTCGCCCTAACCCTAGTTTCGGGTTAGGGCAACACACACATAATTTAAAATAAACATGTGGGTGTGGAGGGAGAAGGATTATTAAAATGGGATAATTTAATAGTGGAATAAAAGCCCCACCCTTTCTGTAGGGTGTATTTATAAACTTATATTTAAACTCCCTCTTTAGAATACATCATTAAATAAAATATACAAGGGAATAAATATATGTGAATGTATATATATATATATATATATATATATATATATATATATATATATATATATATACACATACATATATATGTAGGAGTGGATTAATTTTAGTACTTATAGGTAAACAAATTTGTTAGATGTAAAATTAAGTTGAGTATTTTTTTATTAAACATTAGGCAAATGTAGAAGAAACTTTATAAAAGGATTTTTATATTTGGTGGATTAGACTCTAAATAATAAATAAATAAAAGATGTATAAGCAATATTATTTGCAAGGCCAAGAGGGTCATTTAAGTGCAAGATTATAAAGCATTTTTAAATTTTGGGGGTTTTATTTTAATAAAGTGTTTTAATGACGAGGTTAATTAAACTTAGAAATCCTAGCAGGATAAGAAAGATAAGATAAATTTTAGAACGTTTAAATTGAGATTAAACGTTACACTTGAGATTTTAATTATTTTTTAATGAAGCTTAGTAATTACCCTTTTTGGAGAAATATTGGCTCGTTGATAACTTAGTAAACCATGTTTCCCAATTGAGTTTAATTACCCGTTTTATACAAATATAGTTATGACCTAACCCAAAATGCATTATTTTATTTAAGATAATCGCACTTAGTTGACTATATTGGTTAAGTAGGTCGTTAATTAGTTAAGTATTTTAAAAAAAAAGAAAAAAAAAAAAAATTTCCGTTCGTGCCCAAAAGTTGGGCATGACATTCTCAAGGATACCCACAACCTTAGGAGTGTTTCCATGTTTCACTAGAAAGCTAAGTTCTGCAACTTAGAAAGGGTGCATTTTTAGGTGATAACAGTTTTTGGCACGCTCAGAGGGACTGTTGAACTATTTTAGTTTATAGAAGGCCACTTTTACTGCTATTTGGTGTGTGCAGTAGTCAGTTTCGGCCTTTAGGAGGTATTTTCTTTACACACCTAGTGACTCTGGAAAGATACTTTTGTTATCATCTTTAGGGTTCTATCTAAACACAAAGCATGCCAAATGCATAAGACACTTCAAACAAGTTAATTAGCCCCAAAATGAAATAAAGATGTGAGCCTAATTAAACTTGAAAGGAAAAACAAACAGACATGTAGAAATTTTTTCTAACATTATTAAAAAGAAAAAATGGGTAAAAACTCAATGTTGTCAATTTTATTCAATTTAATATTTTTATATCAAATAACACATGTAATATAAATATTAAAATTTTATTTATATTAATAAATTAAAACTAACAAAAAATATTAAATTCAATAAAAAACACCTTTTAAAAGTCGTTAGCAAAAACACGTCCAAATGACCTTCAAATTAACCTCGATTACCTGATTGATTTTCTAAATAAGACAAAAAACATCAAAAAATATCTTTTTGTCTCTTGGTCGGGTGGGAGACCAACTATGGCATGAAGCAGTCCAGTCAAACTAATCTCTAGTCCAACTAAACTTGCTGATGTGTCACATGATGTGGCACAAAAATGCCACACAACTATAGCATTTTGACAAATTTGAACTTCTGCCTATTTTTACGCCAAACATACCTTTTTTTTTCAAAAATAAAAAAATACCCTTTTGCAAAGCTCGAAGCCACAAATCTAGTGATATAATTTTTTTAGTATTTTCATTCTTTTTAATATTTTTTATTAATTAAATATTGTGAGTAGCTTTTTCGAGTTAAAAAAGAGGCTGATTAGAATTAAAAAAAAAATATTAAATGATATTAAAAAACATATTTCTCACTAGATGAGAGAATCTTCTCGAAAAAGTTTTTTTTTTGTTAATGATAAATTTAGTAGTCAAAAGGTGACGCCAAATGAAAATTGTCAAATTTAGCTATGTTGGACTTCAAAATATTATAACGAGAAAAATATACATCAATTTTTAATTTTTTTTTTACACTGCATATATATGTTCTCTATTTGGAAAATAATAATAATAAAAAAGGTTTGTTTTTCATTTTTTTTGGTGACACCGAATAGATACCTTGATTTTGAAAAAAATTCAGCAATGAAAAATCTGTTTTTGAATTTGTAAAAAAATATCAAATTTTTTCCAAATTTTTTTAAAAAATAATAGACATAAATTTCATTAATATTTCTACATTTGATTAGTTTACATCATTTCAAAATTCAATTTAGAAATGTCACTTTTATGCAGTCAAAGTTAAATGGTTTTAGTTGTATTGGTCGATTCCTTTATAAAAGTGTGACATAGGCTTGTGCTTTTTTACCCACATAAATCTGTGAAACCCCATAACTACAAATGATGGCATATATATATATATATATATATATATATATATATATATATATATATATCAATTAATTTATATTAACTATCAAAAACATTAATAAGAAGCATTGCACAACACAAAGTTTTATACGACCGAAGCTTTAATGCATGGCAAGGGAAATGGGGGCAGCCGTGGGGGTTTCACCCACAACTGTGGGTGAGTCCCCATAGTTGTGGACCTACCCATGGTTGTGGGAGACGCTCCCCACAGTCGTGGGCGTACCCACGGCTGTGGGTTGAACCCACGGTGCCCAATTAAATGCATAGGGAAAAATGATAGTACATAGAACAAATTTTATTTTCCAAAATCGACACACAAAAAAATTATAATGGCATCAACGATATACATGAATATAAATATGTGTGTGTGTGTGTGTGCAAATATATGTATGTATACGCGCGCACACGAGTGCACACACACACAGTATGTGTATATATACATGTATATATATGTGTGTGTATATATATATGTGTGTATATATACATACATATATGTGTGTGTGTACACGTATATGTATGTATATATATATATATATATATGTATGTATATACATATACATATATATATATACATACATATGTATATATGTATAGATATATGTATATACATATATATATATATGTGTGTGTGTGTGTGTGTGTGTGTGTGTGTGTATGTGTGTGCACATATATATGTATGTACACACACACACACACACACATATATATATAGATATGCATACATACATATATAAATATGTATGTATGTATGTATGTATGTATATATATGTATATATACATACATACATACATATATATGTGTATGTATATATATATGTACATATATATGTACATATATATGTGTATGTATATATATATATATATATATACACACACACATGACACATACATATGTGTGTGTGTGTGTGTGTGTGTGTGTGTGTGTGTGTGTATTATATGCATATATACATGTATATATACATATATATGTATGTATGTATATATGTATATATATGTATGTATATATACACATAGATATATACATATATACATACATACATATATATGTATATATACATGTACACACACACACACATATGTATGTATACACATATATATACACGTATATATATATATATGAATGAATTTTTCTTTTAAAACAAAGATCAACCATGAATGTACAAAACAAGTTCACATAAATAAAACTTTTCCCCAATATCAATTTTAACCTCGAAAATAGTAATCAAAATCAATAAACCCATGTTGTATCATAATAAAATTCCAGATCATTGTAACCTTAATTTCCAGAGACATAACATACAATATCTTTTGTAAAAGAAATTTTGATCAAAGCAAAATCCAGATTTCTTTCAAATTATCAATGAAATTCTCAAAGAAAGAGAGAGATCAAATTTACTACCTCCAAATGCTATCCTAGAACCAATGCAAAGATGGATCAAAATCAAAATAAAATCCATGGCTTCACCAAATCCAGCCAACAAAGATCCAAAAAACTCCAAAAAATTTACGAAACTCTTTCCCCTGTATTCTATTATGAATATTTTCCCCATTCTTGTCAAAACCAGATTTCCTAAATTCTTTTCAAAATCCCCATTTCCGGAATATTCATGCACATAGAGCTTTTCTTCACGGAAAAACAATTCCCCTTTTTCCCTTTCCATATCTCCCCAAAAGTAGAATTTATTTATTTTCCAATGTAACTGCCCCAAAATTTGCATGCGAGATTCCCCACATTTAATTTATTAATTAATTGATTTATTTTCTTTTTGTAACTCCCATGCATACCAATTTTAAATTTTGAAACAATTAATTATAAATTACCCTTTTAAAATTAATTTTCCTAGAGCACAACAAAATACCAAATTAAATGTGCTATTTCCAAATTTAATTAATCATTTATAACAAGGATAAAATAAATTTAATCATTTTACCAATAACATTAATTTAATTTCATCTTTGCACAAGTTCAATTTTATTAATTAATTAATCAATAATATTCAAATACCATTTATATATAATATTAATCTCTTTCACAAAAATACTAGATAATTATTAAACTATACGCAGGAACAATGAATTGCGACAAACCCAAACACGAAGGACCAACAGAGCTAACGACTAACATGACCGGATGTACGAGATACAAGGATACCTAACTAGGGACTCGTTCACATAGGAATGATGGTACGACAAGGGGTCTGATTGATAACTCTAGCATTCCACTTTACCATTGGGTCATAGAGCACACTCAGACGTAAAGGATCAAGTGGAGTCAATGCTCGATACCTGCAGCTACATAAACAAACTATTGAATATGTATATATAAACCACACAGTATCATACCATGCAAAGGGAATGGAAGTGACATAGCTTTCCCGTAAAGAGAAGTGTGACGCTTTTTCCATTCATCCAAGCACATCAAATAGAAGCAATGTACATCAATCAATATGCATCGATAAACGCAAAGAAACTCATAAATAATCTAGCGCAATAATAAAACTAACTGAACATGAATAACATCTAATAAGAAAATCATAAACTACATCATATATTTCCATCACAAACATCAACATATAAATCATCGTTCACAATCATATCACAACATCATGAATTACATCATTATTGCAACGAACCATAGAGCACAGAGTATGAATATCACATATGAATCCAAAAGGCATAGCCAAACATCCTAAGCAAAACAAAATCAACCAATACCAAAAGGGTTGAAACCACACAAAACTCAAAACCGCAAGGTCAGACAAGCCAAAAGAGAGAGGGCACTACAATTAGGTTGTCTTACCGAAGACCTCTTGTTCTTTTGATATTGAGATTTAGCACATCCTTGACCAGATCTTGAGCTCTCTCCTTTCTCATATCCAAGTCCTCGCTTGTCATCTCCACTCTTCTAATTCTACAACATCTCATCAAGTTTAGCTAAGATAATCTTTAACTCATCTTTGTATTCATTAGTAGTTGCAAGTTCATCTTTCTGAATTATGATTTATCTTTCAAACTCTTGCTCATTGTTCTTGGATTGCACCAGTTCAAGTTGCATGTGATCACGCTCATAATTATGTCTAAAGAATTCATTAGTTCTATCCTTCAAGGATTGGGTTAGGCTCTCTTCATTCTTCTTTCTATTTTCTATCTCTTTGGTCAACTTCGTCACAATGGATTGCATCTCATTCTTCATTACAGAATCTCTAGCAAGCTTTTCACATTCATCTATCTTGTCCTTCAGGGCTTGGTCATCATTGCTTTGATTTTCTTTCTCCTTTATCTTTTCCATAAGCTCCTTTCTCTTTTCTTTGGATGTGTTTATTTTTTCTTTCAATGATTCAATGTAGCTTTCAGCATCTCTCAAGTTCCTCCTCAAATCATTTGCTTCATTTCTTTCAACATCAAGGTCTTCAAGTGCCACAGTGAGTTGCTTCTGCAAATTGGATTCCATTTTCCACTTCTTGGATCTTCCTCAAGCTATTAGGCTTCCTTGGAGGAACTAAGCTCTGATACCAATTGTTGGAATCAATGAACACTGAGAGGGGGGGGGGGTGAATTAGTGTTCTGCAATTTCTAACTTGTTTGATCTGATTCTTAAACCACTTAATGCAAATGAATAAAAGTAAAGAGCAGAAACACAATGCAAACAAACATAACACCAAGATTTTTACATGGAAACCCAGTAAAAGAAAAAACCATGGTGGGATTGTGACCCATAATATTAATATACTTTGATCTGGAGTATAATAATATTACATGAGGAATGCACATGCATTCAGGCACACTACCTAGAGATTACAACTCAGTTACAATAGATAAGGGCTACAACCCCAAAGGACACTCTACAAATGATTCAAAAAAAAATGAGAATATTTGAACTGATGTATAGCATCTAACAATGCCACATGCAGTTCCGGTTTAGGCACAAAATACTTGACTGTCTCTGTTCTACTTTACTGATCTGTTTTGTTGCACAATCATATAATGGACCAAAAATCAACTGCTTGTGCATGTGAAACTATGCACAATCACTCTTACACTCTTCCAACTAATATATCCGCATCACCTATTTAGGTCTTCACCAAGTCGGCTCCAAGAACATGACACGAAAGATGAAACATGCAAAACAAGTCGGCCAAATCCACTACAAAATAATTAGTCAGATCAAACAGAAGTGATCGCATACTACCACTATGTTGGCCTAACATCCTCGAATACACAAATAACCACCAAAATCATTTTGCAATATGCACACAAAAAGATTATTCATACGTCATTGTAGATAAGCACTTTTCATCCTAAAAACTACAATATCAGATCTTCCAACTTATACAAGAATCATCACTAGATGACAACAACTTGGAATAAGGTTCATCACCTATAAAAAATCCTTCCCTGAGATTTGCAACACAAGAAACTCAATCAAAGATGATCTTCCAATCAAATTATGTTCAACTATCAGATGACTTGACCATCAGACCACAAATTGTCTTCTCCCTTTTGGTATGAGTAAATCATGAAGTGCGGATGTGATTATTAGCACAAGTTGCCATCAATGACAACAAATGAGTCATTGTACAATGCCAAATGCCAACACACACACACACACATTCTTGATTCATATCCTTTCACTATTGAGTCCGTAATCACAAATGCATGCATATGTGGAGCCAATAAACCATCTCACTAAGAAATTCTCCCTACTTGACTTAGTATATAGTTCGAGAAATGCATCTTTCCTGCATACAGATCCATAACCCAGGTTTAAAATATCCACCAGTTCTAGGTGAAGAACCAAAAGAAGTGGATCCCACAGTTCTTGCAGAGGTAGAGACATCTCAGGTAAATGCGGTAGGAGCACAGTCCATAGAGACATGGATGGCGTAGTAGCAATTGAAGAAAAAGTTGCCCTACTATTCTAAAGGGGCCCATTGATCCAAAACCACCAGCAAGGGAAATGGAGACTAAGCTAGAGGAGTAATCATTTCTCGTAGCGTTGCAAAGTTATGAGTTCCCACCCTGCATGCCCCCTACTATTCGGGTAGCCCCCTACTTTTCTAAGGCCATCCCCTAGTGAATAGTAGGGATAACCCCTACTATTCTAAGGTCCCCTACAATTTGGCTATGGCTATCCCTTGGTGAATAGTAGGGCCCACCCAACCCACCTATAGATTCCTTCCCACCTTGCATGCATGTAGGACCCCTACCTAAAATTTTATGGTTCGACTGGCCCTACAATAATATGAAGCGGGGGGGGGGGAAGGTAAGGGGGTAGATTGATTATGGGGGGCATAGTTATTCATGAATTAATGAACTAAAACATGGGGTGGGTGGCCCTACAATTCTATGGGTGAAGAGGTTGATAAATCAGGAGGCCCTTGACTATATTGGGGCTAAGAGGCCTAAGAGGTAGATTAGTTTAATTGTTCTGGAAATAGATGTTCTACCTTCCATTCCATCATAACAATAACTATAATGGGGGGGGGGGGGGGTGTGGGGGGAGCTATAGTTCCATAGAGGTGGGTTCCTATCCATTGATTCCAACAGTACCTCTCTATCTAGGAGGGATCTGATGAAGGAAATAGGAGTAGGAGCTCTTATTGTTCATCAGTCAAGTAGAAAGCTCTAGGTGGGAATAAGAAGCTAGTTATGTCTTGTTCCCATATTTACTTGGTCATGGAGAAGTAAGATAGTTGTCAAGTGGTTGAGAAGCCATTGCAAAAGTGGAGCAGGGAATGGAACAACCCTTCTTATCCTATGTCATGGTAGGGTGGGAATAGATATTTCATTATTCATTCGATCAATTGTGGCTGGCACATCCCCTCGATTAGAGGAAGAGCGGAAAGGTAGCGATCCAAACCTACCTAGCTCTTATGCCAATCCCTGCTAGTAGTATTCAGAATAGGAGATTTCATATCCATTCCTCCCCAACAACTCAAAATGCTGATGTTTCTATGCACAAGCAACATTCGATCACCTTCCTCCCTATCATACATTGGTTATGTCGACCCAGGGGAAGAGCGGAGCTATGAACATAGAAACCACATTCGGTTAGGCGGTCCATCCATTGCATGAACTACTCCAATCAGAAAGTTGGGGGGTTTTGTTGAGTCAACAAGAATGTATGCCAACAGTGGTGGGGGAATAAACTCCACCCTTGGTTACACCCTCTAGCCATGGTCCAAGCATCTGACAAGGAATTGGTTTAATTGGAGATGCTAACCCATCAAGAAAGAATGTGTCATAACAAGTTCTCCATGCAACTATAATTGTTCGACTCTCCATCAGTAACAATTACAACCTTCCCCATTCAATCGGAAGGTAACATTGGTGGCTGGCTTAACATGAAGTCTTTACTCGGCCACAAGGATGTTGGAGACTATCTTCCCTTCCCTTAGGTTTGGATTCCTGGGGTTGGGTGGGATAGAAAGATGGGGATGTTGGATTGTTTGAAAGGAAGGTTACCCGGCCACCCAGAAAGGAATATTGATTATTCAGCTTCAAGAACTAGAAAGTGAGGATGACCAGCATGATATATAAATATATGTATGTACATATATACATATATACATATATGTATATATATGTGTGTGTGCATATATGTATATATATGTAAATATATATACATATTGTAAAGGGGAAAATTGGAACCCTAGGTCAATTCTCCACTTTGGGGGTGGGGATATTGCTAGGGTTATTTTCATTGAATGGACTTTATATGCAAAAGAGGAGATGAATCCACTAGATCCAAATCCTAAGAGGAATAAGGACTGAATGCTAAGTGGATTGGGTTGATTTGAACTTCCTCTTTTGTGAGTTGGATTGTTGGAGAAGGTAGAATGTCACTAAGATTGAAGAGAAAGTATGCAAAAATAGTGAGTTACATGTTTGGGATTCTGTTGTGCACCTAGATCTGAGAAGTATTGACTCACACGGAGCTGCCCTACAAAAATTAGAAAAAGTCATTAGGACCGTGCATAAGTTATGCACAGTCCTCCAAAAAATCTAGCCACCAAAAAGGGTATTTCCGTCTCTATATTTGAATCTTAAAGCCCGAATTATAGCTACACACCTGTTTCCTACACACACAAAAGAAGGGGAAATGTGTTGGGGATAGGGGTTTGCCTTAGTCAAACCCTGGATGAGGAATCAATCTTGAATGAAATATTGCAAATACTAAAATGAAATAATGGAAAGGTATACCTCAGATTTTCAATTGTTGATGATGATGCTCTGCTTCATGAATGTAATCACATATGTTGTATGAAATGACATGTAACATGAAAAAACCCCAACACACACACACATTCTTGCAAATGAATGATTTAATGTTTCTCCAATGGATGAATGAAGAATATGCAACCTTGAAGATTGCTTGAGGAATGCTTGAATACTTGATAATTTCACCCTTATGATGTCTTGTTGATGATATCCTATCCATTTTTCAAATGAGAAGGGAAGACCTCCTTATATAAATGCTCATTGTAATTAATTTTATGACAGAGGGTGACATGGGGAAGTTATTTCCCACTCATATTTGAAATAGAGCCTAGGGGCCAAATTAGGTCCTCATTGGGGAGAACCAGGACATGGCGCCCTGGTCTTGTGGAGGACTAGGGCGTGGCGCCTTGGTCCTACCCTAGTTTGGGCCAGGATCAAGGAGCTCATGCAGGGTGTTAGATGAAAAATGAAGCCCGGTTGCATAGGAGAGACCAAAACAGTTCCCGATCAAGCATGGGGATGATAAAAGTAAGGTGAGGGCCTAAAACATGATCAAAATTACAAGGGGTGAAATTTTAGGATGCTACATTGAGCCCCCACTTTAGCAGGAGTATGAGCTTATGCAAATACTGTCGGTGAAGTAGAAGAAAGAGAGAGAGATGAAGAAGATGAGGGATGTGGAGAAAGATCACAATGAGTATAAGACATCACTAATCTTGAGGAACCAAGCCCCCATCTTATAATCTTAACTCACTCAGACATATGAAAGAACACACAAACCAAGACAAAAACAAAAAGTCAAATAAAGCCAAGAAAACAAAGACAAAAGACACTAAAAAGGAACACAACAAAAGCTAAGAACAAAACCACAAGACTTCAAGTCAACTAGTCGAAGAGACCTCGATATCAAAACATCGCAACAACTAATATCATTCTTGAAAGAAAATGCCATCTCATGAACACAAGCGATCACATAAAAGAGAAAAGCAAGCATCATCCATGAACTATCAGTAGTAAACTATGAGTTCATGAGAAGAAGACGAAAGAGAGAGCATGAATACATAGTTAGGTGATTCATGAGAAGAATGATGATAGAGGAAACATGGACTACTCGCCCCTAGAAGTTTATCTAGGTGATTTATAGTGAAAAAGGACATGGAAAACTCACCCCTAGAAGTTTATCTAGGTGATCCATGTAAGGGATGAGAATAAGAATAGTCTAGCCCTATTCCACTAGTTCCACTCAACATCATGTGTGTGTGCAAGTGTTGTCTATTTCCAAGTGTATAGCACCTCATTTAAGAGTCTTTGCTCCATTTTGAGTGTGCTTCAACCTGTATAAGACATATATTGCAAATAAAAAGTGGCGACAAATAGATATATGTATGGTTTCGAGGCCATCCCATTCAAGACTGCTATTTTCAATGATGTGTTAACCTCATCTAAGACATATATCAAATGCTGATTGTGAAACATCTCGCTCTAAGAGTCTTTGCTCTAGTTCTATGAATGATCACCCCATTTATTCAAGAGAATGATATGCAAGATACATGATACAATATGATACAAAGGGAGAAATGAGGGTGCCCCCCCCCTTAGGTTGTCAACATAGCCCTATGTTGATGTCTTAAGGAAGATAGAAACAAGGATACCTTACCTTCGACACCAAGGAGATACCCTTTAGGCAACAATGCCATAAATCCAAACAAGAGAGGGAATACTCTTGAAGCAAGGATAAGATAGTTGAAAAAGAGATATCTTAAAATAAGTGTAAAGGAGATACTTGGAGGAGAAGATATCTTTGCTCGAAAGACATCTACCTCCAAGAGGAGCTATCTTGAACAAACATAACGTCTTCTACCAAAAGAGAGGAAGGAGAACAAAAATGCATACCTTCCTCCTATTTCTAGGGGAAAGGGATTGTTGATGAAGGAAAACACACTTTTGACCCAATGTGAGGGATAATTTTATGATAGATGTACATTACCAAGTGAAGAAGAGGTTGTAGCCAAGGACTTGCACCTCTTTTATAAGAGAGAATACTTGAGCAAATAACAACTTGACACAAGGAATGATACAAAATCATGAAACAAACACCACTCAAGAAACAAAAAATGGATCCTTAGATAAGAGAAAGAGAGAAGTAGAGATCATTTCCCCCAAAGTGTAGGGACAATGAGAAGAAATTACACAATCTTCTAGAGAGAGATCTGGCATAAGAAAATGCACAATACTCACGTGAATAAATATCTAATGTAAGAAAATACATTAGTATAAGTAAATGCATCTCAAAAGAAGAGGTAATCTTCGAAGAGAGAGAGAGAGAGAAAGAGAAGAACATATATTTCTCTAAGGGAGGATTAACCATAAGAGATATAGCATTGCAAAAATAATATCAACACATGAAAAATGCAGCCCCCAA
Organism: Cryptomeria japonica; assembly: GCF_030272615.1. Classification (NCBI taxonomy): domain Eukaryota; kingdom Viridiplantae; phylum Streptophyta; class Pinopsida; order Cupressales; family Cupressaceae; genus Cryptomeria; species Cryptomeria japonica. The sequence goes on along the minus strand of NC_081415.1, from coordinate 219,933,705 downwards.
AGGGAATAGTGATAGACTAGATAGAAAGAGAGAGAAGAAAGAAGCGATCCTTGCCCCCCTAAGAAAGAGGACAAGGAGAAGAATTACAAATCTTATAAATGGAGGTTGTTCATAAGAGACACATTGTCTCAAGCAAGGAATACATCTCAAACAAGGAATAAATATGTACTCACATGAGAGTCAATCCCATGCAAGAAATAATATCATATTATGAATAACACAAGAAAAATAAGAGGTAAACCTTCAAAGAGAAAGAAGGAGAGAGAAGAAGAAAGTTTCTCCAAGGAGAGATTATTCATAAAAGATGCACCATTTCAAGCAAGGAGAAAATCCTAGCCAAGGAACAATCATGCACTCACATGAAGGATAACTCCATGTAAGAAAGGAGACCAAGTTATGAATAATACAACCTATGAAGAAATGGTGAAGCCTTAGAAGGAGGAAAGAATAGAAGGGGAATCAGGTTGTTGCCCCAAGATATTTGAAATTGAACAAGCACCACCTCTAATGACAAAGAGCCCCCAATTAAGTTGACTGCATATGTTATAAGGTGAGGAGAAACATGAGGAATAAGGGAGTGCTAAGGCACTACCTTTTTATCTAGAAAGGAAGCAAGATCTGTTGAAAGACATATACATGCACTATCGTATTGTTATTGAACAAATTCCTTAAATGCCTTACACTTTCCAAGAGAATGAGAATAAAAATTATTAAAAAGAAAATGTTCATCACCTTTTTTATGCTTAGAATTGTGATTAGGTCTAATAAAATGAAAATAAATACTCTTATCATACTTTAATTTCCAAAAGATTCTAGTAGCTAATATTTCTCGATCATTAATGGGTGTAGGTTCATCCTTTTGAGGTTGAGGACAAGAATTATTGTTAGAAGAATAAGGATTATCATCCATGATTTTATGTTTACCACTATTGATAAGTTATTTAATTGAATTTTGATTGGGACAATCATCAGCATGGTGATCATGAGTTTGGTGAAATGAACCAAAAGCATGCTTTGAAGAGGAGGCATTTTTATGAGCATGAATGACTTGTTGTCTTGCAAGATGATCTTTGAAGTCTTGAATCCTAAGGAGGCCATCCATAGGAGATTTATTATTGTTTGCTAGGCCTTCTATAATAACTTGTGTAGGAGGGTTTATAGGTACACAAACTCCTTGTTCAAATTTTCCAAGTCCTTGTCCTCTAAAACCTTGTTTTCATATGATATTAAAGCCACTCCTATAAGAATCTTTTAATTGAGAAGTCAGGGTAACATTATAATAAATTTCTTTCAAGTTTGTGGTGTAAGGATGTTTAGAAGGAATGAAGGGATTAGTATATGACGAAGGAATATCTTGTAGAGGGGGATTTCTTTTTTCTTTCATCATGCATATTCTCTTGGGTAGGTTGGGAAGGGAGATCCTTATCATCTAAGGCCTCATTCTTACTTAATGTTATATGAGGAGAGAGATCATGAATAAAATGCATAACATCATCTTCTCTATAATTTTTTTGATGTTGAAGATAGGCCCTTGGAGAATAAGGAGGGTCTAGAGATATGGAAACATTGACATCTTGATCTTGCTCCCCTTGCGCAAGGGCATGTGTAGAAGATGGGGCCATCTTTTTCTTCAATGCTTTCTCTCCATTAGAGAGATAATTGAGATTAGATCTTACTTAATTTGCATTAGATACCCTAGGAGAGGTACAAGTGTTAAGTATTCCATTAACATCTCTAGGATTGGGATCTACAAAAGATTTAAGGCGATTAACATATGAAATGTATTTTCCCAAAAACATCACTATAAAACAACATAAATGATAAATGCAAGCTTTAAGATCTAATTGATGAAGAGGAAGCAACCTGGAAATTCTTAAAGCATAATATGTCTAAGTACTATGAATGAATAGAAGTAACATGAAATGAAAGAAGCCATTATTTGACACATGATTATAATAAATGTATGTAAAAGCAATGTAACCATACGTGAAATAGAAAATAAATCCAATCCATTGATTTCCATTGAAAATACCTTAATTAAAATCTGAGTTTGTTGAAAGAGATCTAAAATTTAAAATTAGGACCTTGCAGAAATAGTCTCTTTATTTTAAAAACTAATTTGAAAATTGAATTTGTCTTCAACCTTAGGAAGAGATAAAATAAATAAAATACCCCAAATATTTGGAATTGGATAGGAAAATACAGTCAAACAAGCTCCCAAACTTTTAGGAAAAATGTTTGAGACCGTGCATAAGTTATGCACGGTTCGACCAACTTTTTTCAAAATTTTCAAGGAAGCAAGATAATGTGATTTTAATGCAAATTCCAGAAGGATATTGAACTTGAAGATGTCTAGATATGTAAAATAAGGCCTGAAAGGTTGAAATAAAACACACCTTAAAAATTAGGGTTTTGTTAATTAATCACTTAATTTTTAATTGTGAAAGATGAAAATTTGAATTTTGAAATTGCAAGAGTTCTCAGATCTAAAATGATTAATCCAAATTAAACAATTGACAAGCTTAATTTTAAAATAAAAAATTAGGGTTTTAATGAAATAACCTCTAATTTTTTATTAAATTTCCAATAAAATCAAACTTGTAAATGAAAACTAGAATTTTAAAATGCATACACTTGGATCTGAAAACAAGAAATTAAAATAAATGGTGTAAGATGTCAGGTTCACCAAAATGTAAAGGGGAAAATGGGAACCCTAGGTAAATTCTCCACTTGGGGGATGGGAATGTTGCTAGGGTTATTTTCACTTGAGGGACTTTACATTCAAAAGAGGAGATGAATCCACTAGATCCAAATCCTAAGACGAATAAGGACTGAATGCTAAGTGGATTGGGTTGATTTGAACTTCCTCTTTTGAGAGCTGGATTGTTGGATAAGGTAGAATGTTAGGATTGAAGAGAAAGTATGTTAAAACATTGAGCTACAAGTTCAAGATTCTACTATGCACCTAGATCTGAAAAGTATTGACTGATATGGAGTTGCCCTGAAAAAATTAGAAAAAGTCATTAGGCCTGTGCGTAAGTTATGCATGGTCCTTCAAAAAATCTGGTTGTTGATAAGGGTTTTTCCATCTCTATATATGAATCTTAAATCCTAACTTACAGCTGCACACCTGTTTCCTACACACACAAAATAAGGGGAAATGTGCTGGGGATAGGGGTTTGCCTTAGTCAAACCTCGGTTGAGGAATCAACCTTGAATGAAATATTGCAAAAACTGAAATGAAATAATTGAAAGGTATACCTCAGATCTGCAATTGTTGATGATGATGCTTTTCTTCCTAAATGTAATCGCATATGTTGTATGAAATGACATGTAACATGATAAAACCCTAACACACACACATGCTTGCAAATGAATGATGTGATGTTGCTCCAATGGATGAATGAAGAATATGCAACCTTGAAGATTGTTTGAAGAATGCTTGAATGATTGATAATTTCACTCTTATGATGTCATGTTGACGATATCTTATCTTTTTTTCAAATGAGAAGGGAAGACCTCCTTATATACATTCCCGTCGTAATTAATTTTCCAACATAGGCCAACATGGGGAAGTTATTTCCCACTCATATTTGAAATAGGACCTAGGGGCCAAATTAGGTCCTCGCTGAGGAGGACCAAAGAATGGTGTCGTGGTCCTACCCCAGTTTGGGCTAGGATCAAGGAGCTCATGCAGGGTGTTAGATGAAAAATGAAGCCCGATTGCATGGGAGAGACCAAAATAGGTCTCGATCAAGAATGGGGATGAGAACACAAAGATGAGGGCCTAAAATGTGGTCAAAATTGTAAGGGGTGCAATTTTAGGACGCTACATAGATATATGTGCGTACATACATACATACACAGATATACATGCATGCATGCATATATACATACAACATATATACATACATACATACATACATACATACATACATATATATGTATATACATACATATGCATATTTATGTATGTATATCTATATATGTATATATGTATACACACATATGTATGCATGTATATGTATGTTGTTGGCTTGATGATGATTGTAATGAATGACTTCATATGTTGTCATTGATGGAACATGTACACACACATATGTTTGTCTATCGGTATTACTTCTAAAGATTACTTGTATTTGCAACTGGTATTGAAAGCTTAGCTTAGGATGGTGTCAAACCGGTACATGGAGACAACCAATATATGCAGAAATAACTTGACATCAAATTAAAGATCTAGAGGAGATTATCAAAGAAGCAATGGAGGACAATCGATTTACATGTTGATAGTGGTTAACTCTAACCAGTATCGGTGTTCCAATTGGTATTCATTGATTGTGTGATGAGTTATCATGGATCGTGATGAGTTATCCTAACCGACATTTTGGTGGTAATTTGTGATGAGTTATGTTTGATTGTCCAGATACACTGCACCTAGTAAATTGTGATATAATTTCTAAGGCCAACATGAAATCTAAATATCTATATAATGGCAATATGATGAACTATTTTAATGATATGATATGATATGATATGAGATGATTTGATGCAAAGATAGAAGTGTTAAGTTATTGAGGGCATTGCAGAGTATGTTGGTGATGCAGTTTTGAGTGCGTAGAAGAGGATCTATTCAAGCAAGTTGTGCTACTTCTAGATCACACCACTTGTTGTTTTCTAATCATTACAACAGTCAAATCCCCTAACCGGGTAATCTCTAACAAGATTCATTGTGCAAATCCTCTAACCAAGTGATCCATTAGTTTGGATTCAGAAATCCTCTATCGAGGTTACTCCTAACAGGGTACTACCTTTAATAGGGTATAGCTCCTTACAGAGCTTTGGGATCTTTGAGAGGATTCGCTCCTAGCAGAGCATCTTTGTAGACCTTAACTTATCAGTTACCTATTACTACAGATAGTTAACTTGTGAGTCTCATCTCACCGTGGTTTTTCCCATTTGGGTTTTCCACGTATAAACACTTGTGTTATGGTGGATGTTTTACTTATTGTGGATGCTTTAATATCATTTTGGATTGCATGCATAGTGTTGAGTAACCTTGTTAAGTATATCTATAGGCCAGTGTTTAAAGTAGTATTGTTTTTGGTGTCATTGATTCACCCCCCCTTCTTGGTGCTTTATAAGTCTATCAATTGGTATTAGAGCCTAACTTCTTTAAGGCTTAATCGCTTGGAAGGAAACCCTAAAGTCACCATGGGGGATATGAGCTACTTTGAGATGGCTAGAGTGCTTGAGGCTACTAAGGATGAGCTTGAAACCCTAAGGGTCTGATTTAAAGCTTCACAAGTCAAAAGGAGAGAGTTGACTGAATAACTATTGGAAATATCTGATAATAGTTCTTTAGATGAAGCCAACATTGATGCATTGGCTGAAGAAGTTGAAAAACTAAATGGTGAAAAGCTAAATTTGAGAAGAGAGTTAGAAGCTCTAACTCTCCACATGAGTCAATAGCTAGAAGCTAGGAGGGCAGCTGAAGACCTTGTCAAAGAGAGAGATCATGAAATTGCTAAGATCAAACAAGAAACTTCAATTTTGCATGAGCATTGGCATGCAGAGAAAGAAGAAAAAGAGGCTTTGTAGCTAGATCTTGAAATGGCATCATCTCTAAGAGAGACTCTTGCTAAACACAATGAAGATATTACCAAAGAACTCACTAAGGCTATTGGAAAGCTGGAAAAGTTTAATAGAAGTTCTACCATGCTGGATGAGAAGATTCAATCACAAAGGATGAAATGTGATACATCTGGACTAGGTTTAAACACATTTGAGAAAGGAGAGTCTTCTGGTACAAAGAGCAACATTCACAAGGACAAAACGACTCCTAAGGTTAACAAGCCTACCAGTAAGAAATTTTTTAAACTTATTTGCTTTGTCTGTCATAAACTTGGACATACTACAAATGTGTGTAGAAACAAACCCAATGGAAATACAAGCTACAATGCAAATACTAGGTGTGTATCTAAGAGATTTGAAGGTCATTGTTTCACATGCAAAATGTATGGACTGTTGGTATTTTGGTATGGTTTTGTCTTTGATGTCAACACCTATCTAGAAACATTCACCGACAAGCAAGTGACCAATGCACAGTCACCGGTATATGGCACACCGGCATGATATAATGATCATCAACACTTGGAATGGCATGAAAGATACTTGGTAATGTCGAAGACATTGTTTGGACATCGTATCTTGGAAAGTTGTTTATCGGTTTATTCATATTCACATATTTTCTTTTACCGACAAATAGGTCCAGGGTTATCTAGGGTTTCACCGACAAGCTTATCTTTTCTAGATCAGCATGACACGCTATGGAGATGATTAATTAATGTTGTAAATGCATTAAGCCAACATGTTCAATCAGTTATTGCATCGGATATTGTATTGTTTGTAAAATGATTTTATTGTAATATCTTGTAGAGCCGACCTACTAAAATTGGTCCTAGGTTATGGTATAAATGTAAGATCATAAATGCAAGATCGAATGTGGAATGTGAAGAAGGTTGTGTGTGAAGGTATATGCGAGATTAAGCAGAGCTATACACGAAGACATCATTTGAAGGTAAAACTAGGTTTTTGTGAAAGCATATCAGCATTACACCGGTACTAAATCCAGCATATGAAGATGCTATTTTGTGCAGTACATTCTTATTGGATTTAACCCTCCAACTGTAGTCAGTGTGACTCCCATTTGTGTTTGAGCAGTGAGCTCTAGGTGCTTGGCCTTTCTACATGTGCAGACCCCATTTATGTACACTTACTATCTGCAGTAGTATCATCTGATTGTGGGTAAGGTTTCCCACCGTGGTTTTTCCCCTTACAGGGTTTCCACGTACAAATATTGGTGTTATGTGTTGTGGATGAATTTGTCCTTTTATTTCATGCATTAATCTTTACCGGTATTGCTTTTATCAGTTAAATTAGTCCACTGGTATCACAGACTATTTCATTGGTATTAAGCAGTAATTTGATTAAGTTGTTTTGGTTTAATATTATTAGACAACTGATTCACCCCCCCCTCTTAGTTGCCTCCAGGACCTAACATGGACATAGATCAATTGAATGCAGATATGGAGCAAATAATCTAGTACCTCACATGAATCCAAGACCTAATGGTAACTGGATGAGAACTTATGACAACCGGGGTAACATGAACTGGCAGATACCCTATGTCAACCGGTTTAGTCCATTTGAGATGGAAAAGGTGATTAATATCATTTGCACCATTGGTAACAATTATGATCATGTGGCTATGAATTGCAGAAGGAGAACAAGAAGAGGCAATGTAGGACCTTGGAGATCATCTGGAATGGCTTTCTATCATTGTCATAAATCGAGACACATGGCAAAGTTCTCTAGAACCAGAAAGAACAAACCGGTTAATCACTCTAAAGATCAGAAAGGTAAGTAGAAGGTAAATGTTGAGGAAACCAGAGAGGAGATGAACCGAATCTAGAAAAAGAAGAGTGACGACATACCTGTAGAAGAACCTAATCCTTCACCCAGTGTTGAGAATCCTGCATCGGTGAACTAAGCCTTTCAGTAGGGCTAAGGGGAGCATAGCAGTAAATCTACTTCCAGACCCCTTGAAAGATGAGTGGTAAGAGAGTTTGAATTTTGAGTTGTTATGTGTGAAATCTTGATATCTTTTGTCAATCAGTTTTCCAAAAGTTTATCAATCGGTTTTACACCTATTAATATTGTATGCATCGTTAAGCAGTGTATTAGGGTTTGTAACCCTAGTGGTCAAGAATTTAATGCAGTAGGTTAAAAGGATAAAAGCGAGTTTTACTTTGTTATTTTTACCCTAAAAGCATTCAAAAGAGAATTTTTGAGCACTTGCAAAGCAAAGAGAGAATTGCTAGCTGGTTTTAGTCGAATTTGTGTCGTGATTTGTGTGATTGAATCTGATTTGAAGATTAGTGGAGGTTGAACTAGTGCGCACTTGAGAAATCAACCAGTAACCGAGGCAATGCATGTGAATTGAGGTATTTCTTTGAAAATCATGTTTCTAATCTATTTTATCTGAATGGCTTCATCATCTAAGCAAGTAGAGAGGCTAATGATCACATAAAAACCTATGGAGGTTGTAGAATCGGAACAAATTGTGTCTTATAATGCTTTATCTCAAGTTCTTGACGGTGTCATTGTAACAGATTATTTTCTTGAGGATTTTGTAGAGTAACACATCAAAATTATTCTTAGTCGTGTTCATGGTGAAAATATGTATTTAAAAAGGACACACACTATAACCAAGGAAGCTATTCAAGCTGTGACTGGTTTTTGGTCAACCGGTGAAGTTCCTAAGCTAAGGCGAATTTCTAAAGAAACTGTAACCACTTTAACCTTGTCTACCTCTGATGGGCGTTCTTTTTATGTTAATAACATTAAGGACCCAACAGTTAAATTGGCTACTATGGTTATAGGCTACCAAATATTCTATTCCAGTAGAATGAACAATGTGCCATCTGCAGCAATGCATACTGCCTATAAAATGATTGTTGAAAATGCAAATTATGACCTTTGTGAGGCCATAAGAAGTCAACTAATGTTGAATCTATAGTCAATCAAGAAGGACAACAATTAAAAGTCCAAATTTGGTCAGTTATTGATTGGTTTATTCTTTTACTTTCAGAATTTCCTATCAGGAATTGGTGATCTTGAATGGTCTAAAGACCTACTGGTAATTGCTCAGATCAAGAACAACATTAAGGCTATTAAGAACACTTTCTTGGATGCAATGAACAAATATTTTAATGAGTTTCAGAAGATAATGAGTATGAGGGTAAGGCTACCTGAGGATATGGTGAAAAACTTTGCTAAGAACATCATTTTCACAGACACCACTAATTTCTGTTTGATGGAAGCTATTGAACCAAGGGAAGATGAAATGGAAGACATGAGCTATGATGTCAATTATGACTTATTTATTGGTTATGCCAATAACCCGTTGGCATCTCCAGTGGACAAGAAGAAGAAAAGACTGGATACTATTGAGGAGCAAATTGCAAAAGCTGAAACCAGTAGTGCTCCAACTAGTAGTGGTAAAGGAAAGAAGAAGAAGGCTGAACAAGCGCCTCCGCTGTCAAAAAGTACTAGAGTGACACGAAGTGTCCAAACTAAAAAGGAACCAACACCTGAGGTATACACAAAGAAGCAAAATACAACAAATAAAAGAGGTTGAAAACTGATTCTTCAAGCAGAATCTAATGATACTGATACTGAGGAAGAACCAAAGAAGGTAAAGGCAACTGACAAGAAGTCCAAACCAGTTGAAGCCACCTCTCAGCAAACTATTCCCATTAAATCTTTGTCTTACAAGCTTATGACTGATTTTGAGAGAATGGTAAAGACATTGTGAAGGAATAGATTTGATAATGTCAAAGAATGTTTTGATTCATTTGATGAAGATCAGAAGGAACAAATTGTTCAATAGGTAATCAACTATTTATGTCATTACAATTGATTACCTCATGATCTTAAGAAGGATATTTCTAATTCTTTATATACTATTCTTTTGAATAAATGGGAAGAAGTTGTGGAGAAAGAAAAAGAAATTATTGATAATGTGTTTGTGCAATATTTTCTTAATTTGTCAAAAGAGGAGTTAATTGCATTGCTTGATAAACACAAAGCTTAATTTTTTTTTAAGACAAGGAGATTAAAGCTACTAAGTGGGAAGATGCAATCTGTTGAAGTGGATACTCATCAGATAGCAAGGGACATTTAGAATATGTGTAAAGTAAGAGTCCCAATAGGTTAATGAGCAAGATATTGTGGATAAACCAAAAATGGATGAGGAAGATATAGTGCAAGTTGATATTGTCAATCCTATCAAGAAGAAGGATGACACTACTTCCGAACTGGTAATCCTCTGAACAGGAAAAGGAGAAAGAACAAGAGGAAGAGAAGACTAATAAGGAGAAACCTGCTAAACTTGAAAAAGCAATAGTCAAACAACAGAATGATGATGATGATGATGACTCATTTGGTGTCAAAGGGCCTATATATGTTGATAATATGAGTGCATTGGAATTGTTGGAGTTTGCAAATGTGATGCAATCCAGAGCACAAAAGAAGAGGCTTAAGGAACAAAGAATGGAAGATGAAACCATTCAAAATGTTGTAGATATTCTGTCAAGCCTTCTACCGGAAACTGTGACAGGGAACTTGTGAACTCCCATTGACAAGCTTGGCCAGTTGGTTGTTGATGCCTCTGATCAAGTTAAGTCCCTTGAGGAAGCAACTTAGACCTATGCAGAGAAGAGCTATAGGAAGAAGGGAGGTGAAAAGATCATTGAGGATATTGATATAGGGAGAATTGCCCTATACTTGAATAAAGATCTACTATGAAAAGCTATTGAAACAGGAGGGGAAATTCTTGCATTTACATCCAATGTTTCATTATTTTATACTGATATCAATCAAAGGTGAACTGAGACTAAGCAAGAACTGGAAAAGATATGTAATGCCTACATACCTTTACAGGACTCAATCTTAGCTTTTGGCAAATCTGTGGATGATTTGCAAAACCGGTTAGATATCTATGATTGTGAATAGGCAAAAAGACTCCGATCCCTGAAGGAGTTGAAGAATTTACTCAGACCAAAAGTGGACATGTTACAAAGAGCAAACAAGAATGCAAAAGAAATTTTGGCTACTCCAAAGATGTGTACACTTGATGCAATGGAAGAATTCTGTACACAGATCATGACTACAATAGAGATCACTGAAACCTTGCTGGAGACATGGGAAAATGATTTTTCTCAACTAAAGCGTAGTTTTAGTGACATTTTTCTGAGAATTGTAACAAATAATCCTTGATTCAGATTTTCAATTTTTTTTATATGTAAACTTTTGATGCAAATTATGCTATATATGTATATATTTTACTTTTCAATTTGGCATTGTTGTCAAAGGGGGAGTAGTAGTATGTATGTGTGTTGTGAAAATTTTGTACATATTAAGGGGGAGTATATGTTGTGAAATGTATGGAAGCACACTTAGTTGTATAGCTACAAAATTTTCTAAGTGTTGCCATCAATGCCAAGGGGGGGATTGTTGCCTTGGTGATGATTGTAATGAATGACTTCATATGTTGTCATTGATGGAGCATGTACACACACACACATGTTTGTCTACCGGTATTACTTCTAAAGATTACTTGTATTTGCAACTGGTATTGAGATCTTAGCTTATGATGGTGTCAAATCGGTACATGGAGACAACCGGTAAATGCATAAATAACTTGACATCAACTTGAAGATCCAACGAAGATTATCAAAGAAGAAATGGAGGACAATCAGTTTACATGTTGACAGTGGTTAACTCTAACTGGTATTCGTGTTCCAACTGGTATTCATTGATTGTGTGATGACTTATCACCGGTCATGATGAGTTATCCTAATCGACATTTTGGTGGTAATTTGTGATGAGTTATGTTTGATTGTCCAGATACACTGCACCTAGGAAATTGTGATATAATTTCTAAGGCTAACATGAAATCTAAATGTCTATATAATGACATTATCATGAACTATTTGAATGATATGATATGATATGATATGTTATGAGATGATTTGATGCGAAGATAGAAGTGTTAAGTTATTGAGGGAATTGCGGAGTATGTTGGTGATGCAATTTTGAGTGCGCAGAAGAGGATCTATTCAAGCAAGTTGTGCTACTTCTAGATCACACCACCTATTGTTTTCTAATAATTATAGTAGTCAAATCCCCTAACCGAGTAAGCTTTAACAAGCTTCATTGTACAAATCCTCTAACTAGGTGATCCATTAGTTTGGATTCAGAAATCCTTTACTGAGGTTACTCCTAACAGGGTACTACCTTTAACAGGGTATATCTCCTTATAGAGCTTTGGAATCTTTAATAGGATTTTCTCCTAGCAGAGCATCTTTGTAGACCTTAACCGGTCGGTTACCTATTACTGCAGATAGTTAACTTGTGAGTCTCATCTCACCGCGGTTTTTCCCATTTGGGTTTTCCACATATAAATACTTGTGTTATGGTGGATGTTTTACTTATTGTGGATGCTTTAATATCATTTTGGATTGCATGCATAGTGTTGAGTAAACTTGGTAAGTATATCTACTGGTCAATGTTTAAAGTAGTATTGTTTTTGGTGTCACTAATTCACCCCCCCCTCTTAGTGCTTTATAAGTCTATCATATGTATGTATGTATTGTTGGCATTTGGCATAACTACTGTAGATAAGGTGATGCAGTTGAAGATTCATGACTACACTGGTAAAGGATAGAAGTCTATTTGTGATGAAGAGATTGAGATTTTGTGATTAGATGACTTGATCAGTTATTTATGTTGTCATTGATGGCAACTGATGTCAAATGAGGATTACTGATGTTCCTGATGTTTTGTTTTGTCATCTAAGTGATTTGGTTTACCAACAGAGAACTGAAGTCTGTGAAATAGGACTTTAACTGGTAAATTTGAGATGTTTTGATTCAATCGGGCAATCGGAAATGATTGGTGATTTGCAGTTTGGAATGTGAACTTCTATCATGGAAAGGAGCATCTGACAGAAACCGGAATTTGTGATGATTAATGGAAGGCATGTTTCAAATTTCCGATGAAGTTTTGTTAGGCTTTAGTAGGGTTTAAGATCGGCGAAAAATTCATCAAATTGGTAATGATTTTTGTTATGGCGGCGATTGACGATGAGTCTACATGAAGGTGATAACATGACACAACCCGCATGAAATGATTTGATTGCTATTTTGGCATGATTCAAGAAAGAGTTTCTTGGGAATCAGTGAAACACTTAGTAGAGTGTTTTAAGGTTTTGACTTTGGTACATATCAAATTTTTGTGATGGGTTACGATCAACCAATGGTTGACATTGCATTGTAACTTGATGTAATGATCTGTATATTGATCTAGGATGATCTCTTATGATTTGTATTGTAAATTCATGATGTAATTAGGGTTTAGTGGCCGACCTAGTTGAGATGGCTATTTAGGATGGCACAGTTGATGTTTATGATGTCGGTTGTCTTAGAGAATGTGTTGAGCCATCCAAGAGAAGTGTGAGATCTGATTAAGAGTTGTAGAGTGTTGAGCATAACTGGATTTGATGAAGCAACCAGAGAAGTGCAAGTAATAGATCACTTATTCACTGTTGTTCCCTAACAATTGCAACAGGTTAAATCCCTTAACCGGGTAGGTCCTAACATGCCTTAACATTTAAGTCCCTAATAGGTCATCTCTCAAAAGAGCATCAAATCCTCTCACGAGGTTGATCCTAACATATCATCAAGCTCCTAACTGGGCTGCTAGGCAAATCCCTTAACCGGGTGACTCCTAACAGGGTATGCTCCTAACAGGGCATATTGTAAGCTCCTAACAGGGCATACTTCAAAAGAGTACAAATATTTGTGGGTGCCAACTCCCATCGTGGTTTTTCCCTATTTGGATTTCCACATCAAAAACTTATGGTGTTCATGTGTGGAATATTTTTATGTGATGTTCTTATTTATGTTTCATTTCATGCATTATTTCAGAGACACTGGTTATGATGTTTTATCAAAGGTTTATCAAAGTTTACCGGTACTGACAAGAGTTGATAGAGAAAAGTGATTGATTTGATAAGATAAGTTGGTAAATGATCAAATCTATATGATTGCTTAAGTGGTGAAAGAATTAATTGATGTGGTAAATGATTTGATTAATGTATTAAGCAAATTTGATAAAGAGGTTGTTAGATCTGATTAAAGAAGTTGAGATATTTGTTAAATGGTTTCAGATCTGATATAAGTTTGATTTTGAGTTTAAAGTTTCAATTGGTCTTAATACTGATTCACCCCCCTCTCAGTATTAACTCGATCCTCATAGTATGTATGTATATATGTATGTATGTATGTATGTATGTATGTAATATGTATATGTATATGTGCATATATATATATGTATATGTATATGTATATGTATGTATGTATACACACATATATGCACAAACATCTTCTTACTGATATAAAGTACAATTTTTGCATTTAAACAATTATATTTAAGCTCAAAGGAAGTTATCCATTATATTAGTATTTAAACTAGCTAATATAGTAGTTGTTGTAGGTGACTCTAAGTGTGAAACAATGGTTGCGGGTACAACTATCAATACGACTAACAACTAGAAGTTGGTTGCAACTGAACTCGTAACTAAGATAGTATCAATGAACATGAAATGACAACCAAAAATTAATAAATCAGTTATTACATTCAAGAAACTTAATAATAAAAAAGAAAGGGAGACTCACATTACCTCAAGTGGTCCTTGCTTGAGGAATGTAGTCTTTATGAGGAACTACCATATGTTGAAACTATAGAACAATAGCTATCATATCATTCTTAATTCATGCTTAGAAAAATTAGAAAATGATTACGCTCAAGATCTCAGAAGGAACACAATATATATTATTAGCAATATTCAACTAAAATTGCAAAAGTGTAGTGATTCTGATAACAAGGAAAATAGATCCTGACTAGAATGACACTTTCACTATTTAAAGTATTCAAAGAAACTGTATAATTAACTTCTTACAAATAACTCTATCTAGATGCCACTCCTCCCTAAGACTGAGACAACTTATTTTGAAAGGAAAAATAGAAACAAAGGATTAACACTATAGGAGTCTATTTTAAAACAAACTCTTTTTATTAAGCAGTGACACAAAACTAAGAACATGGTTGTTGCGTTAACTTCAAGAGTAATGATGCACAACCCCATGATCACGAGGGATTCATTAGCTAGACAATATTATATCACATGCATTCATATTAGGGGGTTTAATATTTTGAAAATTGAAAATAATATATTGCCTATCTAGTGAAAATAGGGGGGTTTGTAAGTCGAGCTATGAAAAATACAATATTTGGTGAGAATAGGGGGTTTTTAATTCAGGTTGTGTATTGGGAGGATGTGACAAAAAAGGAGTTTAGGGAATTTTTTTTTGAAAATAGGGGGATTCTTTAGTATGCCATGAATGCATGTGATATAACCCAAGTTCACTAGGTGAAGCTCCCATTCCCATGATGCTTTATCTTCTCAATGTTCAATGGAGAGATAGAGTCAATAGGGACTCTTCTTCAATCATGGCTCCTCTTCGACCATGGTTCTTCTTTCCATTTTTACTACTTCCTTGCACAAACAACGGTCCACTTCCTTCAACTACAAATGACACAAAGATACATCAACTACAACCAGCTCATGCTTTCTAATACATGTTAGTTCCAAACAAAGAATTAATCTGCATAAATCATCATTATTAACATATAACAATATTTTATTCATCAAAACGCTTTGCATATCCATATCGATTTACCACACACACACACACACACACACATTATATATATATATATTATAGCTAACAATAATATGGCTTCTAAGGATGATAAAAATATATAACAACTTTGATAATAGTTAGTGGTACAAGTATGTCAAAGTAGCAAGTAGTAGTAGAAAAATAAATAAATGCGAGACATTAAATAGAGCTCATCACACTCCCCAACTTTACCCCTTTCTTGTCCTCAAGAAAACCATTCCCTAAGATAAAGAATGAAAAACATCTAGTCTATAATTTATGATTTGGGTTGCTTCAGAAGTCTATTTTGAGTAGAAGCCTCTGGATCAGTAATTTTACTCCAGCACTCTCATTCTTTCTCATCATTAATAGTTTGATTTCCTATCTAGTGTGGCACCGGGTAAAGAAGGAGTGGAAGATGGAATTTTAGTCGCAACTAGGCAATTCTTTTGTTTTCTACAACTCTCATGTATCTCTTGGCTCTAAACTCTGAGGAAATGCAATTGTAAAAAGAATGGTGTTCTCTTTGTTTATTTTCCTAGGCTAATTCCATATATTTGCATGTTGAACATGTCCCAAGGTCTTCTCTTGTACTATCTGATGCATAAATGCCTTGAACCTTTGATAGTCTAATCTTCTATGTTCATAAAGATTTGTTGTCACCTCCAATCTATTAACCATTATGAACCATTCCACTACTATTTCATTAGGCTCCTCACACACAACTCTTATCTTCAATGGATGTGTCTTTTCCCTTTCCTAATATTGTTGATAAAGTTCTCCTCACTCTTTCTCATTCCTAACATACGATGTGAGAACCTTGAGCTATAAGCCTCCCACATAGTATAAAGGATTCCATGTGACATTTTAGGGAACAACTAGATTGTGCTGGTAGAACTCACACATCTGTTCTTGTATGTCTGAATCAACTTTAGAATGTATAATTAAAAATGTCTGCATTGGTACAAGAGAAATTGACAAATTATTTAACAACTGACTAATTTGAAAATAGATAAATTTCTCTTACAAATAGAGTGCATATACTTGGGTAGGAGGATGGAAACTTCTCAATTGATTAGCTATATTAGCCATCTATGCAAAATTAATGGTCAATTTCTTGACCTCTCAAACTTTCTCTTCTAATTCACCTCATGCCTCTCTTTGAGAAATAGTTTTTCCCTTTCCCATTGCAATCTATACCATTCAAATTTCAGTTGCTGCTTCCAAAAGGCGTAACCTAATGTAACTGTAGTTAATGGTGTAGGTGTGACTTTAATGGTGACAGTTTAGTATATTGTTTCCTTTGTAATTCTATAATAACCACGTTGACTAATTCTGTAATCCAATCATTTTTTGTTGTTGCATAATCAACTATATTTCTAATTCTTGCACTCTAGCCTTTAATCCAATTTCTCTTTCCTTGTATTCTTCCAGTTGTTGTTCGCCATTTGGAGGAATTGATTATGTGTTGCATTGATATTTTGTCATTGATGTCAACCCTAGCTATTTTGGATGCTTTACTGACACCCTTCTGGTCCCGGTAGGATGTATGGTTTCTAGTTTGTTTGGATCTGACATGATCCGGTATGGTTTGGTTATGGAATTGGCTTATTCATGATACTCATGTTCATATTTATTAAGTTGGTTTTGGTATAGTGATCAGATGCTATCCTGTTTGCTTAGAAGCTTGGCTTGTGGTACCGGTGAGGGTTTCATCGACAGAGCTTTGATGAAGATCCTTGATGATATGCATAAGTAGTGTTGGTTCAACTTCTAGTGGAGATTCAGGATGCTGATGGTGATCATGTTCGAGACTTGGAGGATGGAGATCATTGCTTTAGCATGTGGACCTATATTGGGTCCCGATTGATCTAGGTTATGGACTGACTTAGTGTAACATGTGGATTGGACCTCTCGATGTGTTTCTAGGATGCCTTATGTGGTGTTGGTTCAACTTCTGGTGGAGATTCAGGATGTTGATGGTGATCATGCTTGTGGTACCGGTGAGGGTTTCACCAACAGATCTTTGATGAAGATCCTTGATGATATGCATAAGTAGTGTTGGTTCAACTTCTGGTGGAGATTCAGGATGCTGATGGTGATCATGTTTGAGACTTGGAGGATGGAGATCATTGCTTTAGCATGTGGACCTATATTGGGTCCTGATTGATCTAGGTTATGGACTGACTTAGTGTAACATGTGGATTGGACCTCTTGATGTGTTTCTAGGATGCCTTATGTGGTGTTGGTTCAACTTCTAGTGGAGATTCATGATGCTGATGGTGATCATGCTTGTGGTACCGGTGAGGGTTTCACCGACATATCTTTGATGAAGATCCTTGATGATATGCATAAGTGGTGTTGGTTCAAATTTTGGTGGAGATTCAGGATGCTGCTAGTGATCATGTTCGAGACTTGGAGGATGGAGATCATTGCTTTAGCGTGTGGACCTATATTGGGTCCTGATTGATCTAGGTTATGGACCAACTTAGTGTAACGTGTGGATTGGACCTCTTGATGTGTTTCCAGGATGCCTTATGAGTTGGATATTGTTTGTTTGGTCTAAGGCCAACATGTTTTGTAATTATGTAATTGGTTTATTGTCTAGTGGCCGACTTGATTATTTATGGTTGGGGGTTTGTATATATAAATATATGATGTAAGATCTCATTGTAGATCATCATGTTATGGTCAAGGGAATGGGATATGGATATATAATGTGTGAATAATGTAATATTATTCAGGTAGTGGATTTGGTTGATCATTGGACATCGAGTTGGGTTTATATAAGAGGATTTAGTCCTTGGGCATTGAGCCTAACCAGAACAGTACTCAGGCATAGGAGATGTTATCTTTGCAGTTCATTCATTCTTTCAGATTGTAGTCTGGATTTCTATGTAGTCAGTGAGACTCCTTTTCTGATGAGCAGTGTGCTCTAGGTTGTTGGCCTTCCTGCAAGTGCAGACCCCTCAATTATAATTCACATATTTACTATATAAGTATTATCTGATTGTGGGTAGGCTTCCCGCCGTGGTTTTTCCCTTTACTGGGTTTTCCACGTATAAATCTTGGTGTCATGTGGATGGTATTTATTCTTTGATTATTGTTTATGCTTAATTGGTTTAACTACTATTCCGGTATTTGGCTTAAGAATTCTGTTATTTTTGTTATGGGTTCCAGTATTAAAGTTTTAATTGCTAAATGTTCTGGTAATCTGTGACAACTAATTCACCGCCCCCCTCTCAGTTGTCTTCCGATTATTTTAATTGTCTAAAAATTGGTATCAGAGCCTTGGTCCTCTTTGTGGAAAGATTAACCACTTGAGGAAGATCCTATGGTGACTAATAGTTCAAGTTCATCTAGGTCATCTGGAGCTATCTTTCAAAGAGATATTCCTAGGCTTGATGGAACAAATTACACAGTATGGAAGATTTGAATGGAGACTCATCTGAGATGTCTTGGCAAGGAGATTTGGGAAATCACATAGGATGGTGTTACACCTTATAATCCAACATCTGACAATCCTCCTCTAGAAAACTTGGATAAGGAGCTTGAGAATGATTTTAGAGCAAGAGAAGCCCTCTTGTGTGCACTTTCTAATCAACAAATAATGGGATTAACTGACAAATCATCTGGAAAGGCTATATGAGATAAGTTGGAGACTCTTAATAAAGGTGATCCTACTATGAATATTTCTAAACTTGATGGTTACTAGGTGAGATATGAAAACCTGAAGATGGAAGAAGATGAAAGGATTATTGCATTCATGGAAAGGGTAAATCAGATTGTTATGAGAATTCAATGTTGTGGTGGAACTCTGAGTGAAGATGAAATTGTTTCTAAAGTCCTAAGAGCCCTACCACTAGCTTACAAAATGAAGGATACTTCTATTAATGAATTGAAAACAAAGGCTAATACTTCTGTCAACAAAGATACCTTGGTTTGGAAATTATCTGCTTTTGAGCTTGAAGAATTTGGACCTTCTAGAGCCATGAAGTTTGAACTGGCTTTTCATGCATCTACATCATCAACTGGTAAGAAAGATTGAAAAGCTTTATATGCTAAGGAATTGGATGGTATGAAGAGAGAAGATGATGAGTTTGAGCAACTTGAAGCACTATTTGCTAGAAGAGTACCTAAAGGACCGGTAGGAAGTAAGTATGAAAGAAAAGCACCTTTCAAATGTTTTGTATGTAATAAGATTGGTCATTTTGCATCTAGATGTCCTTAAAGGAATTCAAGATTTGAAGAAAGAGAAGATATTTTAAACCTAACCCTGGATATCAAAACAAGTATAAGTACAGGAAAAAACAGAGACAAATCATGCTACATAGTGGATGAGGAAGGTATTACTGACTTTGATGATGAATCGGCAGAAGACTCTGTTAGTGGTTCGGATAATGAAAAGGAATGGGTGTTCTTGGATATCAAGGAAGATGTTCCGCCATTGGAAGAGAATGTACCTGAAGAGAAGGCACGTGCAGCTAAAATTGAATACAAATATGAACAGGTAATTGATAGTGGATGTTTCTATCATATGATTGGAGATAAAGGGAAGTTTCTATCTTTGCAAGAATTAATGGTGGTTTGGTTAGATTTGGAGATGAAAAAGCATGTATGATCAAAGGAAAAGGAACTATATCATTGGATGGTAAGAATAATACTGATAATGTTTATTTTGTTGAAGGTTTGAAGCATAATCTTTTGAGTGTAGGACAATTGGTGAACATGGGATTTCAATTATAGTTCAAGGATGGGAAATGCAAAATCATTAACAGATCTCGTTTGGAGATTGCAACCAATACACAGACAAAAGGTAATATATTTCATTTGAATTCTGGTGAGAAGATATGTTTGATTGCACAAATTGATGAGAGTTGTCTATGGCATAAGAGGCCATGTCATGTGAATTTTGATTGCATTGTAAAGATCAGTTCAACTAAGGCAGCTAGAGGTATACCTAAGATTGTGAAGCCCTATAATCCAGTATGTAAAGAATGTCAAATGGGTAAACAAGTCAGAACCTCTTTTAGGAGTATACAAGATAAATCTAATGATGTTCTTGATCTTATTCATACTGATTTGTGTGGCCCTGCTAGAGTTAAAAGTTTTCAAGGTGATAGATATTTTATGCTAATCATTGATGATTATTCTAGAATGATGTGGGTTACTTTTCTAAGGGAGAAATCTGAGGCTTTTGAAAATTTTAAAATATTTAAGGCTAATGTGGAAACTGAGATACGATTTAAGATTAAATTTTTGAGGTCAGATCATGGTGGAGAATTCACATCCGGTGAGTTTAATAACTTTTGTGAGAAGCATGGTATAAGGAGACAATTTTCTGCTCCCCGGACACCTTAGCAGAATGGAGTTGTGGAAAGAAAGAACATAACTATCTTGGATGTTGCTAGAACAATGATGATGGAAGCTAGTCTACCTCACATCTACTGGAGAGAAGTAGCGAGCACAACAGTTTATACATTCAACAAAGTACATATCAAAGGAGAAGCCGGTAAGACACCTTATAAATTATGGTTTGGCAATACACCTACAGTTAAGTATTTCAGAATCTTTGGTAGTAAATGTTATATCAGGAGAGATTATATCATTGGCAAATTTGATCCTAGATGTGATTAAGGCATATTTCTTGGTTATTCTAATGAAAGAAAAGCATATAGATGTTATAACAAGAGATTACAGAGAATTGTGGAGAGTGCTAATGTCAAGGTGGATGAGCTGAATAGAGGTCAAATCAAAGTTTATGAGAAGGAACCGGTGGTGGAAATGATTAAATCTGAACCAATAGCACCTTTACTGGAACAGAGTGTTGAACAAGTTACTCCGACAATATTAAAAAATTCTATAGTAACTAAAGAACCGAGAAGAGGAACAAAGAGTCAAAGGACTCCTAGGTATGTGAGATTGAATCATTCAAAAGATCAGATCATTGGGATAAGAACAATGGAGTGATGACAAGAAGAAGACTAAAAACTAATGAGATATGTTTAATTTCTCAAGTTGAACTAGTATCAGTAATTGAAGAATATAAAGATGAATGTTGGTTGAAAGCCATGGAAGAAGAATTAGATCAGATTGAGAAGAATAACACATGGCCTTTGGTTCCTCGACCTAAAAATAAGAATGTTATTGGAACTAAATGGATTTTTAGAAATAAATTGAATGAGGATGGTCAAGTTATTAGGAATAAGGCTAGATTGGTTTGTAGAGGATATTCTCAGAAGGAAGGAATTGATTATGGAGAGAATTTTGCACCTGTAGCTAGGATTGAAGCTGTAAGATTATTTCTTGTCTATGCTGCCCATAAGAACTACAAGGTTTATCAAATGGATGTTAAGTGTGCATTTTTGAATGGGGATCTTGATGAGGAAGTTTATATTAAGCAACCTGATGGTCTTTCACTTTCAGATGATACAAACATGGTTTGTAGGTTAAGGAAAGCTTTATATGGATTGAAACAGGCACCTAGAGCTTGGTATGCAAGGTTGGATAAATATCTTTTGAAGCTTGGTTTTACTAAGGGTAATACTTACAATAATTTATATTATAAGATCATTGATGATGATATATTGATTATTGAAGTATTTGTTGATGACATTATTTTTGGAGGTGAAAACAAGTTATGCATGGAATTTTCTAAAAATATGGAGAAAGAATTTGAAATGTTTATGATTGGGGAAATGAAATTTTTCTTAGGTTTGCAGATTACTCAGATTGACAAAGGTATTTTCATCTATCAAACTAAGTATGCTAGGGAATTGTTGAAGAAATTTGGTATGGGAGATTCTAAACCAGTAAGTACTCCTATGGTTACAAGTGAGAAATTGACAAGGAAAGATGTTTCTGCACTGGTAAATCCTACAAGATACAAATCTATGATTGGAGGTCTGCTTTATTTGACTCAGACTAGGCCTGACATAATGAATGATGTTTTTATTACATTTATATTTCAGAGTGATCCTAGAGAAAATCATGAGAGTGTGATGAAAACGATTTTTAGATACTTGTAAGGTACATCAGAATATGGTTTGTGGTACCCTAAGGATGATGAATTTACTTTATGTGCATATACAGATGTTGATTGGGTTGGAGTTGTTGATGACCAGAAAATTACTTCTAGTGGAGCTTTCTTTCTTGGAAAGAAGTCGGTTTCATGGATCAGTAAGAAACAGTCATGTACTTTATCTTCTCCTGAAGCTGAGTATGTTGTTGCTACTACTAACTGTACACTGGTTCTATGGATGAAGAAAATATTGAAGGACATCAAAGTGCATTGCATTGGACCAGTAGTTATTCACTGTGATAACTCTGTTGGTATTGACATATCAAAGAATCTGGTATTTCATTCTAAGTCAAAGCACATATCTATCAAGTATAACTTTTTAAAGGAGAAGGTGGAAGAAAATGAAGTCAGATTGGTTTATGTGAACACTAAAGAGAAGATTGTAGATATTTTTACTAAACCTTTGCCTAAAGAACCATTTGAGTACCTGAGAGACAGGTTAGGGGTTTCTGCCCCTCCGATAGAGAATTGATTGATGCTTTTTGGCATCAGTCCGGTATGTATTATTAGAAATATCATTCATTTCGACACCGATGTGGGGATGCTATTGCTCAGGGGAAGTAGTTAGCTTTGTGGTTTATGTTTTTGCTTTGATATTTTTTATCATATTTCTAGCATTGATGTCAAAGGAGGAGAGATATTGATGTGAAAAAGAACAAAAAAGGGAGTTGTATACATTAGGGGGAGAGATATATGTGTAATTCAGAGCTTTACAAAGATATCATTCATAGGGGAAGTTTGGTCTTTGTTTCAGAATTTCATTGCTATATCTTTATGTGGGAGATTGTTGGCTGTCTTGTTTGGCATTTCTTTGGCACTTGGATGTTTTTCACATCTAGTGTTTCCATCAATGCCAAAGGGGGATATTGTTGGCCATTTGGAGGAATTGATTATGTGTTGCATTGATGTTTTGTTATTGATGTCAACACTAGCTATTTTGGATGCTCTACCGACACCCTTTTGGTCTCAATAGGATGTATGGTTTCTGGTTTGTTTGGATCTGATATGATCCGGTATGGTTTGGTTATGGAATTGGCTTATTCATGATACTCATGTTCATATTCAGTAAGTTGGTTTTGGTCTAGTGATCGGATGCTATCCTGTTTGCTTGGAAGCTTGGCTTGTGGTACCGACAAGGGTTTCACAGATAGAGCTTTGATGAAGATCCTTGATGATATGCATAAGTGGTGTTGGTTCAGATTTTGGTGGAGATTCAGGATGCTGATGGTGATCATGTTCAAGACTTGGCGGATGGAGATCATTGCTTTAGCATGTGGACCTATATTGGCTCCCGATTGATCTAGGTTATGGACCGGCTTAGTGTAATGTGTGGATTGGACCTCTCAATGTGTTTCTAAGATGTCTTATGAGTTGGATATTGTTTATTTGGTCTAAGGTCGACATGTTTTGTAATTACGTAATTGGTTTATTGTCTGGTGGTCGACCTGATTGTTTATGGTCGAGGGTTTGTATATATATGATGTAAGATCTCATTGTAGATCATCATGTTATGGTCAAGGGAATGAGATATGGATATGTAATGTGCGAATAATGTAATATCATTCAGGTAGTGGATTTGGTCGATCATTGGAGATCGAGTTGGGTTTATGTAAGAGGATTTAGTCCTCCGACACCGAGCTTAATCGAAACTATACTCAGGCATAGGAGATGTTATCTTTACAGTTTATTCATTCTTCTGGATTGTAGTCTAGATTTATATGTAGTCAGTGAGACTCCTTTTGTGATGAGTAGTGCACTCTAGGTTGTTGGCCTTCCTGTAAGTGTAGGCCCCTCAATTATAATTCACATACTTACTGCAGAAGTATTATCTAACTATGGTTAGGCTTCCCACCATGGTTTATCCCTTTGCTGGGTTTTCCACATATAAATCTCGGTGTCATGTGGATGGTATTTATTCTCTGATTATTGTTTATGCTTAATTAGTTTAACGGCTATTCCAGTATTTGGTTTAAGCATTCCGGTATTGATGTTATGAGTTCTGGTATTAAATTTTTAATTGCTAAATGTTTTGGTAATCTGTGACAACTGATTCACCCCCCCTCTCAGGTCTCTTTCAATTATTTGAACTGTCTAACAGTTGTTGCACTAAAATTTTGATGTTTTTTAGAGCTACCTGGTTTTTTCTTGCCTTCGAGAGTATACTTATGACAAATAAGAATATATGGCCCCAATTATTTTTCACTATGCTCATGAAATTCATCAATAGGGGGAATAATACCCTGCTCCACAAGACTGGATGGTTTTATTGCTAATTCTTGGGGTCAAAAGGATCGTCATCCTCCATTTTTTTTGTCAAAACCATGTTGACCAAGTTCCACTTATTCTTTTTCTTTTCAGTCTTAGTTTCATTCTTTTCTACATCTCTATCCCCATTCTTCCACTTTTGAACATGTTTTCCCTATCGCAATCAATATCTTTTACATGGACAATCTCTTGTATTGGGGCTTCCTACTATACTAAGGGTTCATTTTAATTGAGATGAGTGGAACATCTCTATGGATATTGCTTATCTATAATCCCCTTATCCTTTTATTTTTGTTTCTTGGACTGTCTTGTAGGTCTTAAAGTCTCACATTCTCCTTTTGACTATTTCTTCTCTAGTTTTCATGGGGACTTTTTTTGAGATACTGAAAGGAAACTTGCGGCCAAATTTATGACAATTTCTACATAACCCATTTAATATTTCAATCAAATCAACACATAGAATCCACATGCAAAGAATAGACAACATACCCATGAAAATGTGACACAAGATATATCTTGGTAAAACCCTCACGAGGGAAAAACCTAGCCTCCAAAAGCATCATCCACCATGTATTGCCAACAATGTGTCCATTACAAATAAGGAAAGCCTTAAAAAAACTAGCCATAAACAAGTACTCCATGTGACCAAGGATGAATCCACACATCCCATGCCATGCTTCCTCCTTCACAAATGCTAACCTGTCTAACCCAAACAACTACCCTTGTGGTTTCTTTTATAAACACAAGCTTCAACAAAACCACCAAGTGGTATTACAACAAAACCATGTGCCCAAAACCATGTGACAATAAAATATAATATTTTTCCTACCTACCCTTGACCCATGTTTAATATTGGGTACTTCATCACAATTACATTCCCCAATATTAAATAAATACAATATAATAATACCAATGTGTCAATACAACTCAGCAAGTGGTCACAAGAATATTCGAAGGGAATCTCTACATGTTGTACATCCATATAGGTGCAACAATACAATATGATATTGCAATATAATTCCATGTCCATCTCACACAATAATAAAATAATACAATAATGAAATATTATTATGAAAGGTGTACAACACCATTTCCCAACATTCTCCCACTTGTTGTATACATTGCATAATGACCAAGAAGTAATCTGTCACATGGACAAGAGAGTGATCTCTCCACGCACATATACCATCATGGAATCCAAGTGCTCCATGTGCTCCATCAATATACTTGCAACAAGAAACAAAATGACCACCATATCATACATGAATGCTTCCACCCTCCATCATGCCACTGCCACTGGACATGAAAAGGCCATCCAAAGAGAAAGCCACATAATCTATCGCAACAAATGATAAGTCCTGCACCAATTGGTATCCATTTACAAACAATAATCCAAAGGTATCCAATGTAAAGGTAGTTGTTTACATAGCTGAAATAACACCCACAACAAGTGCTAACACATCAACTATAATGCCTCCAAGCCATACAAACCAAGTAAATAACATCTCATCAACATATGCAACCTATAACATGAAACCATAAGCCCTAAGTGCAATACCTACCACATATGTACACCAAGGAACTCCCATTGCATAGGTAATGTCAATATCAGAAATGAATCCACTAACAACATATCATAGAAGTGTAACCATGTAGTATCAAGAACATCCACATCAATATAAACATCATGTAAATCGATAACCTGCAAGTACCACTCTCACACCATGTCTCCAACATTCTCCCATGTTCTCCACACCAACAAAAGAAAGAGATAAAGGAACCTATATGCCATCTCCCACATGACAATATATGAACACATAACCAGTGAACACATAGCTCAAAACAATCTCTAGCCAGTGTAATGTGAATACGAACATCTAGGAAGATAACTGAAATAAAGAGAGAAACACTACAAATCAAATATTATAGTATGTCCTTCTACACACACCTCTAAATATCAATTGTGTGAAGTATGATCTCCACCATAAAACCCCACATGAAAAGAATAACAACACCCAAACACTATTCAGTCCCTTGGACTAAACAAACATATATAACATATAATCAACATGGATGAAAGCCTCTCATAATCAAGAAGATCAAACTAAATATCCATTCCCAAGCCTAGGGAATACACCCAATAAACCATCTCCCAAACTAATATCAATGATTTCCACCATCATAATGATAACTCAAATGCACAAGGAGATAACCAATGGCATACATCTCTCAAATGAACCCTCAAGAACTAAACATCTCCATAGCTTAAGATCCATATCTATAAAAGATAAGCATAAACATAATGCACCTAAAAGGAAACAATGGGTAATACCTCTCAAGTAGTAAACCACTGAGTAGACCAAGAGTGGGGAATGAGAATGCCCCTCCAAGATATCCAGGTCATCATGACTCAACTAAGAATAATCTCCTCTCAAATCCATACTAGTTGAATGCTCCTTGGACTTCCTGCTGAAATAACCAACTGTCCCAATACATATCTCTAATCACAAGAGATTACTAGCATCACCAACACCTCCATGTATCCATGAGCACCTGTAACCGATCAATCCATGCCAAACTCCAAATGCAGCATAGCATCATCATGGAGTATCGAGCAAGTGATCATACACTCAATACAAAGAGAACCAACCAAGATCAATGTCAAAGCTCCAACAACTGAATCAAGAACATAAACATGACAACATGCTCCATATGAGCATATTAAATAACCATATCATGCCAAAACTCTAAATGCGCATCAAGAGTGTACCATGCCATAATATAATCCATCAAAACAAGAAGGATAAACATGCCAAATGAAAGAATAAAACCACATCTATACCAAGAACTATGTGAATCCTCAAGATGCAAACATCCTTAGATAACATGAAGATAACCATCTACTAACAGTGTACCCACAAATGCAAGAGAACCCTTCTACAGCAACATGATCTAAGGCATCCTCCAACATCTGCACACAAACAAGATCATCCACCAGCCAACATGGTGAATACACTGTTAGACAGTTCAAATAACTAGAAGACAACTAAGAGGGGGGGGGGGGGTGAATCAGTTGTCATAGATTACCAGAACCATTAGCAATTTAAACTTTAATACCAAAACCCAAAAAATTAATATCGGAATAGCAGATAAACCAATTAAGCATAAAAAATAATCACAGAATAAATACCATCCACATGACACCAAGATTTGTACGTGGAAAACCCAACAAAGAGAAAAACCACAGTGGGAAGCCTACCCATAGTCAGATAATACTTCTACAGTAAGTATGTGAATTACAATTGAGGGGCCTGCACTTGCAGGAAGGCCAACAACCTAGAGCGCACTGCTCATCACAAAAGGAGCCTCACTGACTACATATAAATCCAGACTACAATCCGGAGAAGTGTTGAACTATAAAAGATAACATCTCCTATGCCTGAGTATAGTTCTGGTTAAGCTCAATATCGAAGGACTAAATCCTCTTACATAAACCCAATTCAATCTCTAATGATCGACCAACTCCTCTGCCTGAATGATATTACATTATTCTCACATTACATTTCATGACCATGACCTCTAACAATAACCATGATGATCTATAATGAGATCTTACATATATATACAAACTCTCAACCATAAACAATCAGGTTGGCCACCAGAGAATAAAACAATTACACAATTACAAACCATGTCGGCCTTAGACCAAACAAATAATATCAACACATAAGACATCTCAGAAATACATTAATAGGTCCTATCCATACGTTACATTAAAGCCGATCCATAACCTAGATCAACCAGGACCAAGTATAGGTCCACACGCTACAACAATGATCTCCATCCACCAAGTCTCAAATATGATCACCAACAACATCCTGAAACTCCACTAGAAGCTGCACAAACACTACTTATGCAATTCATCAAAGATCTCCACCAAAATCTTTGCCAGTGAAACACTCTCCGTAACCAAAAACCAATCTTCTAAGTAGGCAAGATAGCATATGATCTCTAGACCAAAACCAACTGACCAAATATGAGTATAAGTATTATGAACAAGTTGATTCCATCACCAGACTATACCGGAGCCTACCAAATCATGTCGGATCCAAGTTAACTAGAAAGTACTCAACCTACCGGGACCAGAAGGGTGTCGGTAAAGCATCCAAACAACTAGTGTTGGCATCAATGACAAAACATTAATGCAACACATAATCAATTCCACCAGATGGCCAACAATCTCCCCCTTTGGCATTGATGGCAACACTAAATGTGAAAAATATCTAAGTACCAAGAAATGCCAAACAAGTCTCCCCTAATGGAAGACAATCAACAATCTCCCACATACAACGCAAACTCCCCCTGTGAATAATATCTCTGTAAAGCTCTAAATATCACCAACTCTCCCTTTCTTTTTATTTTTCACATCAATATCACTCCCCCTTTGACGTCAATGTCAGAAATCTGACAGAAATATCAAAACAAAAATATAAACCACTGAATCACAAAGTTGACTACTCCCCTTGAGCAGTTACATCCCACATTAGTGCCAGAATGAATAGTATCTCTGATAGTGCGTGTTGGACTGATGCCAAACCCCATCAATCAAGTCTCTACCAGAGGGGCGGAAACTCCCAATTTGTCTCTTAGGTACTCAAATGATTCCTTGGACAAAGGTTTAGTGAAAATATCTACAATCTACTCTTTAGTGTTCACATAAACCAGTCTAACTTCATTTGCTTCCACCTTCTCCTTCAAAAAGTTATACTTGATAGATATGTGCTTTGTTTTAGAATGAAATACCAGATTCTTTGATATATCAACAACAATAGAGTTATCACAGTGAATAACTATCAGTGCATCACAATCCACCTTTATATCCTTCAACATTTGTGTCATGCATAAAACTTGTGTACAGTTAGTAGCAACAACAACATACTCGGCTTCAACATCAGATAAAGAAGTACATGATTGTTTCTTGCTGATCCATGAAACCAACTTCTTTCCAAGAAAGAAAGCTCCACTAGAATTACTTTTTTGGTCATCAACATCTCCAGCCCAATTAGCATCTATATATGCACATAAAGTAAATTTATCATCCTTAGGGTACCATGAGCCATATTCTAATGTACCTTGCAAGTATCTAAAAATCCTTTTCACCGCCATCTCATGATTTTCTCTAGGATCACTCTGAAATATTGAAACAATACAAATAGCATTCATAATGTGAGGCCTAGTCCGAGTCAAATAAAGAAGACCTCCAATCATAGATTTGTATCTTGTAGGATTTACTGGTGCAAAAATGTCTTTTCTTGTCAATTTCTCTCTTGTAACCATAGGAGTACTTACCGGTTTAGAATCTCCCATACCAAATTTCTTCAACAATTCCTTAGCATATTTTGTTTGACAGATGAAAATACCTTTGTCATTCTGAGTAATCTGCAAACCTAAGAAAAATTTCATCTCATCAATCATAGACATCTCAAATTCTTTCTCCATATTTTTAGAAAATTCTATGCATAACCTATCTTCACCTCCAAAAATAATATCATCAACAAATACTTCAATAATCAATATATCATCATCAGTGATCTTAAAATATAACTTACTGTCAGACTGCCCTTAGTAAAACCAAGCTTCATAATATATTTATCCAACCTTGCATACCAAGCTCTAGGTGCTTGTTTCAATCCATATAAAGCTTTCCTTAACCTGTAAACCATATCTGTATCATTTGATAGTGAAAAACCATCAGGTTGCTCAATATAAACTTCCTCATCAAGATCCCCATTCAAAAATGCACATTTAACATCCATCTAATAAACCTTGTAGTTTTTATAAGCAGCATAAGCAAGAAATAATCTTATAGCTTCAATCCTAGCTATAGGTGGAAAAGTCACTCCATAATCAATTACTTCCTTCTGTGAATATCCTTTACAAGACAATCTAGCCTTATTCCTTATAGCTTGACCATCCTCATTCAATTTATTCCTAAAAACCCATTTAGTTCCTATAACATTTTTATTTTTAGGTCGGGGAACCAAGGTCCATGTGTTATTTTTCTCAATCTGATCTAATTCTTCTTCCATAGCTTTCAACCAATATTCATCTTTACATGCCTCAATTAATCATACCGTTTCAACTTGGGAAATTAAACATACCTCATTAGTTGTCAGTCTTCTTCTTGTCATCACTCCATTGCTCTTATCCCCAATGATTTGATCTTCTGAATGATTCAATCTCACATACCTAGGAGTCTTCTGACTTTCTATTCCTCTTCCCTGTTCTTTAGTTACTGTAGAATTCTCTGATACTGCCGGAGTAACTGGTTCAACTCTTTGTTCTGGTAAAGGTGCTACTGATTCAGATATAATCATTTCCACTGCCGGTTCCTTCTCATAAACTCTGATTTGACTTCTATTCATCTCATCTACTTTGACATTAGCACTCTCCACAATTCTCAACAATCTCTTGTTATAACATCTATATGCTTTGCTTTCATTAGAATAACCAAGAAATATGCCTTCATCACATCTAGGATCAAATTTCCCAATAATATCATCTCTCTTGATATAACATTTACTACCAAAAATTATGCAATACTGGTTTCTCCTTTGATATGTACTCTGTTGAATGTATAAACTGTTGTGCTCACTGCTTCTCTCCAGTAGATATGAGGTAGACTAGCTTCCATCGTCATTGTTCTAGCAGCAACCAAGATAGTTCTATTCTTCCTTTCCACAACTCCATTCCGTTGAGGTGTCTGAGGAGCAGAAAATTGTCTTCTTATACCATGCTTGGCACAAAAGTTATTAAACTCACCAGATGTGAATTCACCACCATGATCTGATCACAAACATTTAATCTTCAATCCTGTCTCAGTTTCCACTTTAGCCTTAAAGATTTTAAACTTTTCAAATGCTTCAGATTTTTCTCTCAGAAAAGTAACCCACATCATTCTAGAATAATCATCAATGATTAGCATGAATTATCTATCACCTTGAAAACTTTTAACTCTAGTAGGGCCACACAAATTAGTATGAATAAGATCAAGAACATCATTTGATTTATCTTGTATACTCCTAAAAGAGGTTCTAACCTATTTACCCATTTGACATTCTTTACATATCGGATTATAGGGCTTCATAATATTAGGTATATCCCTAACTGCCTTAGTTGAACTGATCTTCACATTAATGCAATCAAAATTCACATGACACAACCTTTTATGCCATAGCCAACTCTCATCAATCTGTGTAATCAAACATGTCTTTTCACCGGAGTTCAAATGAAATATATTACCTTTTGTCTGTGTGTCGGTTGCAATTTCCAAGCTAGATCTATTAATGATTTTGCATTTCCCATCCTTGAACTGTAATTGAAATCCCTTATCTACCAATTGTCCTACACTCAAAAGATTATGCCTCAAACTTTCAAAATAATAAACATTGTCAGTATTTTTCTTACCATCCAATGATATAGTTCCTTTTCCTTTGATCATACATGCCTTGTCATCTCCAAATCTAACTAGACCACCATCAAATTCTTGTGAAGACAAAAATTTCCCTTTATCTCTTGTCATATGATGTGAACAACCATTGTCAATTACCCATTCATCCTTGTCTTCAATTTTAGCTGCAAGTGCCTTCTCTTCAGGTACATTCTCTTCCAGTGCCAGATCATCTTCCTTGATAGCTAGGAATACCCATTCCTTCCCATTGTCAGATCCACTAGAAAAGTCTTCTGCCAGTTCATCATCTGAATCAGTAATGCCTTCCTCATCCGCTATGTAGCATGATTTGTCTCTATTTTTCTTGTATTTATACTTGTTCTGATATCCAAGGTTAGGCTTAAATGATCTTCTAATTCTTTCTTCAAATCTTGAATTCCTTTTAGGACATCTAGATGCAAAATGACCAATCTTATTACATGCAAAACCTTTAAAAGGTGCTTTTCCTTCATACTTACTTCCTACCGGTCCTTTAGGTACTCTTCTAGAAAATAGTGCTTCAAGTTTCTCAAAATCATCATCTTCTCTCTTCATATCTTCTAATTCCTTTGCATACAAATCTTTCCAGTATTTCTTACCGGTTGTAGATGTAGATGCATGAAAAGAAGGTTTAGACTTCACAGCTCTAGAAGGTGCAAATTATTCAAGCTCAAAAGTAGATAGTTTCCCAACCAAAGTATCTCTGTTGACAGATGTATTAGCCATTATTCTCAACTCATTGATAGTAGTAGCCTTCATTTTGTAAGCCAGTGGTAGTGTCCTCAGGACTTTAGAAACAATTTTATCTTTGCTCAGAGTTCCACCACAACATTGAATTCCCATAACAATCTCATTTACCCTTTCCATGAATGCAGTAATCCTTTCATCTTCTTCCATCTTTAGGTTTTCATATCTCACCTGGTAACCATCAAGTTTAGCAATTTTCACTGTAGGGTCACTTTTAAGAGTCTCCAACTTATCCCATATAGCCTTTCCAGATGATTTGTCGATTAATCCCATTATTTGCTGATCTAAAAGTGCACACAAGAGGGCTTCTCTTTCTCTACAATCATTCTCAAGCTCCTTGTCCAGGTTTTCCAGAGGAGGATTTCCAGATCCCAGATTATAGGTTGTGACACCATTTTGTGTGATCTCCCAAATTTCCTTACCAAGACATCTCAAATGAGTCTCCATCTGAATCTTCCATACTATGTAATTTGTTCCATCAAGCCTCAGAATATCCCTTCGAAAGATAGCTCTAGAAGAACTGGATGAACTTAAATTGTTAGTCGCCATAGGATCTTCCTCAAGCGGTTAATCTTTCTGCAAAGAGGACCAGAGATCTGATACCAATTGTTAGACAGTTCAAATAAATGGAAGATAACTGAGAGGCGGGGGGGGTGAATCAATTGTCACAGATTACTAGAACCATTAGAAATTTAAACTTTAATACCAGAACCCAAAACATTAATACTGGAATAACAGATAAACCAATTAAGAATAAAAAATAATCATAGAATAAATACCATCCACATGACACCAATATTTGTACGTGGAAAACCCGACAAAGCTAAAAACCATAGTGGGAAGCCTACCCACAGTCAGATAATACTTCTGCAGTAAGTATGTAAATTACAATTGAGGGGCCTGCACATGCAGGAAGACCAACAACCTAGAGCACATTTCTCATCATAAAATTACCCTTACTGACTACATATAAATCCAGACTACAATCCAGAGAAGTGTTGAACTGCAAAAGATAGCATATCCTATGCCTGAGTACAGTTCTGATTAAGCTCAATACCAGAGGACCAAATCCTCTTACATAAACCCAATTTGATCTCCAATGATCGGCCAACTCTTATTCCTGAATGATATTACATTATTCGCACATTACATTTCATGACCATGACCTCTAACAATAACCATGATGATCTACAATGAGATCTTACATATATATATGCAAACCCTTGACCATAAACAATCAGGTCGACCACCAGACAATAAACCAATTACATAATTACAAACCATGTCTACCTTAGACCAAAAAAATAATATCAACACATAAGACATCTTGGAAAGACATTAATAGGTCCTATCCATATGTTACATTAAAGCTGGTCCATAATCTAGATCAATCAGGACCAAGTATAGGTCCACATGCCACAATAATGATCTCCATTTGCCAAGTCTTGAACATGATCACCAACAACATCCTGAAACTCCACCAGAAGCTGCACCAAGACTACTTATGTAATTCATCAAAGATCTCCACCAAAATCTCTGCCGATGAAACCCTCGCCGGAACTAGAAACCAATCTTTTAAGAAGGTAGAATAGCATCCGATCTCTAGACCAAAACCGACTGACCAAATATGAGTATAAGTATCATGAACAAGATGATTCCATCACTAGACTATATTGGAGCCTACCGAATCACGCTGGATCCAAGTTAACCAGAAACCACTCAACCTACCAGGACCAGAAGGGTGCTGGTAAAGCATCCAAACAACTAGTGTTGGCATCGATTACAAAACATAAATGCAACACATAATCAATTCTACAAAATGGACAACATACACATCACTACTACAAGCTCCCACTAAACCATGATACCAAGCTCTCCATAGCATTGTGATAAACCATCTCATAAATGAAGAACATCCAGGTCTACACACATCAACTGAAATGTCAATAATAACAAGTAAACCATGAACTTCATATCAAGAAGATACAACTACCACCAACAAAGCACCAATCAGGAATCAATCCTACACCACCAACTCATCACTGTCAAAAGCTCCCACTAAAAGTGTAATCAAATAAATAACCAAACTATCATGACATCATGATCAAATACATGCTACAAGTCCCATAACAACTATCTAAGTACTATAACATCATCCATCATCTCATCTCAAAACAACCATACCGATGCACAAATGACCACAGGAAAGGTCAACTAATAAGTATGCACCACAATGAATCAAACCTGGTGGATATAGACAGTCCAC
The DNA here is from genome assembly GCF_030272615.1 of Cryptomeria japonica. NCBI lineage: Eukaryota > Viridiplantae > Streptophyta > Pinopsida > Cupressales > Cupressaceae > Cryptomeria > Cryptomeria japonica. The sequence continues at coordinate 219,898,510 of NC_081415.1, read as the reverse complement.
ATCCTAGTCATCCCACTGCAAGTGAATGGGTAGCTAATCCACAACTTGCATAACTCGTAGATCCAATCACTAAACATGAAAACTCATCATCACATTAGTAAATTTAAAACTGAGATATCAAAGAGAATAATCCATGTAGACAACCATGACTCAAACACCAAATCACCATCTGATCTGATTTGCCAAACATGTCCACAAACTAGTACCATAGTCAAAGGAACTAAATAAGCATCATGGAGATAAGAACAACCTCCTAATATCAAGACAAATCACCACAATCATGACTATGTCGTGTCAATGCAAAACATCTACTTGCATAACCATGACACCATAACCATCACCTGCATCCAACTATCACCCACATAAAACTTCAAGTCTCAAACCTAGTCCAATCATGTCCTCAAACCAAGAACAAACTGTGCACTTGTAGCCATCAAAGTCCAACTCTGAAACACACTTGTAAACCTCTATATACTCATCAAAATGATACAATAACAACAACAAAATGAAGTACATTGAACACTCTCTCCAACGCCTATTCAAAATTGAAAAACCAATTTCGTATGCAAAAGATATGACCAAACCTGCAACAAGGAGAATATCAGGTTTCTAGGCTCCCAAAACATGTCAAAACAACAAAATAATTGAACCAAACCTATACCAAATGGTAGTTCTCATAATCACCTCTCCAACGAGTATAAGAAGTTAAAAAATGGACTCCCCGGGTGAAAATTATGCCAGCTGGAAGAAAAAGTCCAATTTCGCTATATGGGAAATACATAGAATTAAAAATTTTAACCAATTTTCCAAAAATAAATTCTCTAGTTGGATTCACAATCTCAAAAGTTTTATAAAAATACATTTCCTGGGTGGGACCCGCTGGTTGGACCCCACACATCCTCCAACCTTGTGGCAATTATTTTTAAAATTTTGTCATGCCACAAAAATATTTAAAAATATTTTAAGGCATAGACATTTAAATATTTAATTGGCATTTCAATTTCAAATTTTATTAAATGGCAGTTTTCTTTTCGTTTAAAAAAAATTCCAATCCACGTGGGGTGGGCCCGACCCACACCCCACAGGATGGGTGGTCCCCACGGGCTACCCTGCTCGAGGATCTCCCCACGGGACAGGGGCCCGTGGGGCCTACTGACCACAGTCGGTTGTGGCCGACAATGGTGTCGACTAGTACCACTGTTGGTACCAACTGACAGTGTGGGTCTGTGGACTGCGGGGATGGCAGGGGGTTGGGGGGTGGTGGCCCCGCCCCTTCCACATAATATATATATATATATTTTTAAATTTCTTAAAACATTTTTAAAAAATCCGCTCCGCCAGTTTTTTTTTTCATTTTGTAGGGAAAATGATTCCGATGAGATATATTATTTTTAATTTTATGAAACCATTTTGCAGGTAGTACGACCATACCGTCTAAAAAAAATTCATACCTGGGCCTCTGACGCCGAAATAGGGCAAATTATATATCATTTTTCATCTCCCAGCCAACCTAAATCTATTCATGAGGTCCGTTTTGTCCCATGGGGCCATATATGAAATCTCACCCCCAAAACCCTCATTCAAAACATTTTTCAATGATGCCCTAGATTGACCAAAATTCTTCGAACGCCAAATCTGCAAGCAACCCATCATAAAAGAAAACCCAAATAACATAGATCTACAACAACCTGCAAAACCATATATCTTGCCTTGTCTTTTCATTCTTTCATGCATTCATGGATTCCAACTAGGGTTATAAACACCATTAAACCAAAAGCTCTGGTACCACTTGAAAGGAAACTTGCAGCCAACTTTATGACAATTTCCACATAACCTATTTAATATTTCAATCAAATCAACACATAGAATCCACATTCAAAGAATAGACAACATACCCATGAAAATGTGACACAAGATATATCCTGGGAAAACCCTCATGAGGGAAAAACCTAGCCTCCAAAAGCATTATCCACCATGTATTATCAACAATGTGTCCATTACAACACAAAAATGGAAAGCCTTCGAAAACCCAGCCATAACCAAGAACTCCATGTGACCAAGCATGAATCCACTCATCCATGCCATGATTCCTCCTTCACAAATGCTAACCTGGCTAACCCAAACAACTACCCTTGTGGTTGCTTTTATAAACACAAGCTCCCACAAAACCAACAAGTGGTATTACATCAAAACCATGTGCCCAAAACCATTTGACAATAAAATATAATATTTTTCCTACCTACCCTTGACCCACATTTAATATTGGGTACTTCATCACAATTACATTCCCCAATATTAAATAAATACAATATAATAATACCAATGTGTCAATACAACTCATCAAGTGGTTACAAGAATATTCCAAGGGAATCTATACATGTTGCACGCCCATCTAGTTGCAACAATACAATATGATATTACATCATCAACGAGCAAGAATGATTGGAAAGCATTATATGCGAAGGAAATGGAGGATATGAGGAAACACAATGAAGAGCTTGAGGAACTTGAAGCCCTATTTGCTAGAAGAGTACCTCAAGGTCCAACAGGAAGTAAGTATGAAGGAAAATCACCTTTCAAATGTTTCGCATGTAATAAGATAGGTCATTTTGCATCTAGATGTCTTGAGAGGAATTCAAGATTTGAGGAGAAAGCTAGAAGATCTTTTAAGCCTAACCATGAATATCAGAACAAGCATAAGTACAGGAGGAACAAAGACAAATCATGCTACTATGCCGATGAGGAAGGTGTAACTAATGATTCTGATGATGAACTGACAAAAGATTTATCTAGTGGATCTGGCAATGGAAAGGAATGGGTATTCTTGGATATCAAAGAAGATGCTCTGAAACTTATCATTCGTAATGAAGAGAAGGCCCTTGCTGCTAAAGTTGAAGACAAGGATGAATGAGTAATAGACAGTGGATGTTTACATCATATGACTGGAGATAAAAGGAAGTTTTTATCTTTGCAAGAATGGTAGGAATTATTATGTTAATTGACTCTATCCACTGATCAGATGAATAAATATTACAATAAGGGGCCTGCACATGCAGGAAGGCCAACAACCTAGAGCGCATTGCTCATCACAAAAGGAGCTTCACTAACTACAAAAGAAATCCAGACTACAATCTAGAAATAAGAATGAACTGCAAGAATAACATCTTCTATGCCTGAGTACAGTTCCGGTTAAGCTCAATGCCGGAGGTCTTAAACCTCTTACACAAACCCAATTCGATCACCTATGATTGACCAAAACCTTCTGCATATGATTACAACTTTATTCGCACACAGATAATCCCATAACCTTGACCAATACCATGATCTACAAAGCGATCTTACATCATATTTATACCAACTTGGGATCTAAACAATTAGGTCAGCCACATAAAAGATAATACAATAAATCCATTACATAAAACCACAAACCAATGATAATCCAAGTCAGCCTAAGACCAAAACAACATTAACCAAAAAATAAATCCAACCAGTAACACATCAGGAGCATCCACCAACACGTTACATAAACCGGTCCATAACCTAGCAGAATAAGACCAGACCTAAAATAGGTCACAAAAAGCCAAATGAGATACCACCAATCAGCTGGAACACGAACATGATAACCATCAACATCTTGAAAACCTTCTAGAAGCTTCACTGATACCACTTATCAAATCCATCAAAAGATCTTCAATGAAGCTCTATTGGTAGAACCCTTACCGGTAACCAAAAGGCTTACTAGAACATATGATAGCTTCCAGATCACCAAATCCCGATCCAACTGAATGTTACACACATTTGAATAACATGAATGACCAAACCAAACTAATTCCACCAATCAGAGCATACCAGAGACAAATCTCCTGATCATCATCAAAGACCAACCACTCTACCAGAATCCGGTAGACAACCAAACAAGCTAGTCTTGGCATCTGGGGATGCTGGAAAATCCTTCTCTATTCTTCATAGGCCACTAGCTTCACCTATAGTAGCTTTAGATGTATCCCATCTCAATCCTCTGACGATTTCTTCATTTTTCCAAAAGGTAGTTGTAAACTCTTTTGTCATTTTATCATTATATTTAGTTAATAATAGGAAGTAGTGTATCCATCATGACCTCTCAAAGAATGAAAGAGCATCTATATCATTGATAAATAGTGTATGATATGAGGATCTCTAATTGGGTCACCGCCCAGTCTTTTCTTCTTCTTCTTGCATTCTCTAACCTTCTTTTGTGGCATGAAATTTTCCTTAAGGTAGTTTGCATTGTTCTTCTCTTAGCTCAAAATCTTGAATTGTCTGCAAAAATCTCCAATTTTTGCTCAAGTTATTCAATTGATGTCTACTCTTGTACCATTACTAGAAATTTCACAACCCTTATAACCACTTTGAACATTTATGTTTGTCAACCTATATGAACAACTAGGGTAATTGCATTTGACTGTAAATTTGAAATGAGACACTAATTTTCTAATTCCAAGGTTTTAGCTAAGACAACAAACTTACAAAGAGGATAGTATCAAACTTTCAAAACAAATCGAAGTTCATAAATGGTGCATGCATAAGAAATCATATCACCTACCACTTAATAAATAATAATGACAACAAAACACTATCCCAATAGAAATGTAATGATGACAAACTTACATTGTCCCTCCCCCCGACTTAAATATACTTTTTCTCAAATTACATATATATATATACACACACACATACATATATAGCGCAAGTTGGCACATTAAGCATGGTTGAATTAAGTTAAATGCACACAAGGCAACATTTATTATGTGAAGGTATCCAATCGTCTTATTGCTAAATTAAACGAGAGACCAATGGAAGTATTCTATATCAATTTTTTTAGTCTAAAGGGAAAGGTTGGAGCAAGGATTACCCATAGTACTATAGATACGGTATAAGTAAGATATATATGATCATATCTCACTAGAACAACTAATTCGATGAAAAATGCACTAATGGAGTTAATCATGCATACAATCTGATATAAATGAACTTAGAGTTTAGATTAAAAAATAAGGTCTCATAATAATCCATACCAACAAGATGTTGTAAGATAAATCTCTCCACTCCATGAGTTATGCCCTAAACCCTAAACTTGATTATGCCCATGAGACATCTGGTTCTTTTCTATCTCCTTCCATTTTGAACCCTAAACCCTGAACTTGATTATGCCTATAAGATCTTTGGCTCATTTCTATCTCCATCTGTTATGAGTTTCTTTCCTCTATGGCACTACTATCCTTTTCTTTGTCGGTGCCACTTCTAATGTTCTCTTGTGCTATGTATGTCTTCCTGATATAACTTCCCCTTTTCAAGAAAATTACTAGCAAATATGATCAATAATCATAAGTGTCAGATGTTCTTAGAAACAAGGAGTTCTCTTCCCATGCATAACCTCTCTCTAAATAAAACATGTTGATTTTATGCATGCAAGTTTTCATAGTCTTCTACTCGAATTTGCATGGATAAAAGTAGCTTTTCTATTTTCTTTAAAAAAGAACAAAGACAAATGATGATTAAAAATTCTCTGTAAGAGTTTATTACTAAAAATTGCACCATGGTGTGCAATGGGTACGGCGAGGAGATGTAGAAGGAAAAATAGAAAAAATATGATATATTTTTTCATGTATTCATGTAGTACATGAGGTTAATAGATAAGAATTTAACAAATAATGTTGTTTGTGTAATATAAGTCTCAATTGAGAATTCATAGTTTCAAATCTATTATGCATTTACTTAAATAGATCCAAACATGATTGAAATAAAACATTTGAATCAAGAAGATAATTAGACTCCATTACAACTATGATCCTATAAAGATAGAGAGGAAGATAGAGATGGTTTTGGAGAAGAAGAAAAATATGGAGAGGATAGGGAAATATAAAGATAGAGAGATGAGAGAGGGATAGAAAGAGTTGGAAGATACACAAATATTTATACGATGTGGAGGAGATCATGGACTCTTTTCCCAAGAAATGGGATGGTTTGAATGAAGTAATTTTTGAAGACACAAGTGGGGGATGATCCTTTGTCCATGTAAGTGCTTTGGGATGCATTCCCAATTGGTGACAAAATGTATGGTTACAGGGATGTCTCGCCATATTCAGATAGCCATAAGATGCATTGTACGGGATCTCTCTTGACTGACATTGGTGATTCAAAAGTGACAATTTAGAATGGAAAGGATTGTACTCTTCTCGAATGAGAGACTAGTGTTTTAGTGGGACATGTGATAGAAGTGACAACTTGGTGGTTTGCAAGGATAAAAAATCTAATTTGAAATGGCTCTCAATTTGGCACCCATTATCCATTCATAGAGGAGACCAGGGAAGAACAAGGTTGAGCCATATTTCAATTGAGAAATAATGAGGCATGGGATGCGGTAATATGTAACACCCTACCAAGGAACCCCGGGGGATCAAATTAATCTAACTCGTAAAGAGGTAAAATATTTTTTTTCTTTTAAACATTTAGTGTGCATCCTATAACAATTTAGGAATAATTTCAAACTTAATTACGGAAATGAAAGGAATACTTCTAAGTTATCCTCTAAGGTTCCTCAATGATGTTACTTTGACAATCCATAAAGCATAAAGAAAACTAAATCTAATCATAGATAACATTTGATCCATTAATTTTTTTTTTACCAAGAAAGCTAACAACATTAAATAATCCTTTCACATTTAACTTAACTAAATTAGGAAACTAAATTACATTCACTTAACTTCTGAGACTAGAATCATTTTAAACCCAATACCAAAGGTTGCTACAACACACAAGATAATAGACAACAAACATATAGGCATATCAAATTACATAAAATCATTATTTCAATTTACTATCATAGGTTTACCAAATCATATCACCTAAATCACATCACATTCACATTATAATTACATCATAGTTACATCATTCACCTAGAAGGCGTGTCCATAATACAATTATAATTGATATAAACATAGCTACAATATAAAAGATGAATGAATTTTTCACCTAGTTTACTAAGTTGTCTAAGAGAAGCAACTAGAGAATGAATGAAGCCAATCCACACATGAATAGGTTCAAAATCCTTGATGAAAGAAGGCAACTACCACCCAACCATGTGGACCCCGAAGGAGCACCCCTCGTGCTAGGAGATAGACATATGGCCCACATTCGCACAAATAAGGGATAACCAATGCAAGGTAGATACCAACCTCCACAAGAATACCAACAATTACAAGAAGATAATCCATATAACAAGGATAGCTCCAAAGGTTCGCAATTATATCACATCATAGGAGTAGAACATTGGTTCTCACAAGGGGAGAGTGTCATCACATAGTTTGATATGGGTTATCCTAGCAAGTGTCCATAGGCCCCAACCCCCATCCTGGGTTATCCTGGTAGCCTTTCCTGACCCCCAACCCCCATACAAAGCTCATGCGGAACCAACATACCTTTTAAGAGGACAAGGTAGTTGATCTTGCCATTCCAAGCCTTCCCACCTCATCTTGAGCCTAAATGAGAACTCACGCCATGAGTGGGGCATACATTATCTTGATAAATGTGTTACCTACCCAACCCCCTAATTATTTTATTAAGGTTATCACTTATTAAACAACTCCCCCAATGGGTTATCCTAGCGATCACTTTAGGATCTCGACCCCCATGGAGAGCCACTCTCCCTTATGACACTATGCCTACCTAAACCAATACAAAGAACAAGATGGAATCATGAACCATCATGCAATGAACAACATAACATGATTCCATTAAGTCTCTTAGCAAAGATCTGAAACATCCATTAAGCATCAAATACAATAACTTCCATCAAAGAGCACAACACAGCTCAATCCCATAAATAAAACAATGACATAATACAAGGAGAATGGTAAACCACCATAGACATTCATAAATAAAGCCCATAAAGAAAATTGAACATAATATTACTGACAAAAGGAACTAAGCTCATAACTCAACCTCTCGAGCCCCCAAAAGAAATCTGGGTCAAAATAACATGAAAGGTGCGAACCCTAACACCTGTTGGTTTTTAACATTATTGATCAAAGGTTTAGTTTTAATAAAGAATTAATTTAAATAACACTTATATTTACATTTTTGAATTAAGGATGTAATTTAAATAATAAGAAAACAATTTAATTCATATTAATCTTTTTAAAAATATAATTATATCATAGAATTCTATTCTATTATTCCATCATTAATCAACTTATCTATATTAAACCAACTATATTGCTAGTATCTCAAGTAACCATAACATATAAAATAACCATTTTAGTAATCACACGGTGTTACTAATTTACTTTCACTCCAAACAAATTAATCAAAACAACTTTATGAAATGACTTATGTATAAATATTCATTAAATCATATTTTATTAAATTTTTACTATCTTTATATATATATATAGATTTGTAATAAACCCTCACTCCAAAAATATAATAAGAAACTAAACAAAATGTTTTATAATTTAATAAATAAATAAATTAATTATATTTCATTAAATTCTCAAACAAAATTATAACATTATTGAATGAATTACATTAAACTATTTATATAATGCATCATTCTATGTCTAGATCAAGTAACCTAAATATTAATTTCCTGATAAGCATAATGTCATAACAATTTAAATAAATAATGCATAGGAAGCCCTTAATTCTAATTGAGGCCTCCAAAACTTAAGATTTTAAATAATTATTGTGCAACCAAAACATTAAAATTTATTATCTATTTGGGCAAAAGGAATCCTAATGCAAATTCAGCATTCAAAACTATATAAAATAATAAAATATAAGGCTGGGTGAATTGAATCCAAGCTAATACCACTAGTACTCCAGAGGCTGACTTTGGATTGGTAGATCAATGCTAATAATAATTATTAAAAAAAACAACTTTGATATGCTAGAGATAAGTTGATATGAAGCACTGTGCGATCCAAGAAAAGAAAGTGCAAAAGCTAAGTTCATTTATTCAAAATTGATACGATAAAAATATTTGAAAAAATATCATATAAAAATAATTTAAGAAAATTATCAAAATTATATAAAATTATTCTTAAAATATAATTAATTTGTATAGATATAATTTTAAAAATAATTTAATATGCCTTAATATTTAGAAAAAATATAGGCCTTAATGTGGATAAGTTTAAAGAGATAATTATCTTAATGTCAACAGTTAAAAAGACACATCAAGAGCCCTTCCAAATTTCAATGTTAATATTAAAAAAATTATTGTATGTGGTTTTCAATGTTAATATTAAAAAAATTATTGATCATATTTATTAATTAATTAAAAATCAAAATAAAACAATCTTTTTATTTTTAATTAATTAATAAATAGAAACAAAGATGTATTATAAATTTAATACAATGAAAACACTAAAAAAATTATAATATAAATAATATTAAATAAATGAAACTAGCTCTTAATAAAAAATATTAAATATTATGTAAAAGACCAATGGTTCGAACATGTTACCTAAAGCCTAATAAGAAAAACATACATTTTATGTTTTTAACTTTTTGAAATTAATAAAGTGTGATCCATTAATGGATGGAAACTGCAAGCAAATGTCACGTATGGAAACAACTCGATGGTGAGAAATAAAACCATGGGACACCGATACCCAAAAAACGCTAAATAGTTGAAGGGACAAAATATTTTTGCAAAAATCTGAAAAGAAAAAGACAAAGATGAAATGAATGGTCAATATTTTTCCAATTATCTTGCATGCTTATGGGTGCAAATAGCTCGTCCATTTCATATAATGCATGTCTAAGATATAATAATTTGGGTGCAATGGTTACAGTTAAAACAGAAACATAAAATTATACATATAAAAATTTCTAAAAACTTTTTTATAAATTAAGAAATCGTGTAACATAAATAAATATATTTGTTATTGTAATTAAATTAATATCAATATCTTAATAATCAAATTCAAGTAAGAAAGGGAAATTAGTGAAAGACAATTTTAATTATTTCTACAAAAGAATGAGTTAAAAAGAAATCCAATTTCTTTGGTAGCATTTTGTTTCTTTATATTCTACATATGTTTGTGTATTATTTATTTTTTATTGCAAGTTTCTTACAACATTTATTTGGATTTGATAATATTTTTTTTAATAGGGGCGCGATGAATACCGCTAGACCATCTCATCATGTCTACATGGTCCAATTTAAGAACATAATGAAAATTCTTTGTACAATCATCTTTTTCTGCTAGAGCCTTGGAAAATCCCTCTTTGGTTTTCCACTATTCTTTCATAAAGGATTCCTTTTCTTGGGCACCACATGTGCCTTCAAGTATTGTTTGAAGCTTAATTTTTTATTTTGTGATCTTCTAGAAACTCGTCTGCCACTGTTTCCTACAGCTCATTCCTATTGGGATAGTGTGCAAATATGTGCTTGAAAGTTATCAGCGATTTGTTGTCATTGCTGTCAACATATTCTTCTATCTATTCCAGTGTTGTAGGGTGATCTCATAATACTAGGTTACACTTTTTGGCCAACTTTGCCACTAGAATCAACATTTTGCATCACATCTTTACTTTCTAAAACCTATAGCAACTAAAATATTGATAATTTGAAGATGAAGTAAACTATTAATTTGTAAGATTTTTCATATAGATTTTAAATATATTTATTAAAAAATAGTTATAAATTAATTATGTGTATTGATACGTAAATTTTAGTAACTCGATATTTATAGTAATCAACATTTTTTAGAAATATAGAATCTTCACACTAATATCTAGTGAATGGATATTTTTCATCATTTTTTGTTACATATATTTTTTCACTTAATTTTTGAAGATAGAGTAATTGTAATTTGGACAAAGGTGTATTCCATAATGCATAAATTTCTTTGTATGCATTTTAATTAACTTCTTATTTTTGTGTTGAAATGAGGATAACAACACCTAGTAAAAATATATTTTTAATAAATTTTTTTCTTTATAATTTCAACATATGTGAAACACAATCCTTAATGTTCGATGAAAAACCTACATTCATAAGAAATAAAACATAAATATGTTATTAATCATACTATTTGGAAAGATTATAATAAGGACTAAATACTTCAAAAAAATAAATTCTAAATGAATTCATTTGACCCCCCAAAAGCTAATGTAAAAGTGGTTTTTAATCAGTATTTTGATAGGTGGGAAGGAGACTCCATTGTAGGTATGATTTAGAAGTGGAGAGGTTCTATCTAAGGAATTTTGATCTAAGAGACTTTGATCTAACTCTCCTCAATTATTTACATCAAATGGGACCTATTAAAGCTTAAATCATTATATTTTCTAAAAAATGTATGATTTCAACAAAAATCAGGATTTACCAAAAAGTGTAACCCAGTATTATAGTATCACACTACAGTGTAGTTCAGCGAGTTGGTATGGTCAGCCTGTTCATGATCAGTTGTTGTGGATTAAAGGGATTATCAGATAAGTATCTCTAGTTTATTTAGCTCAAGTTTCAGTAGTCTACATGGAGTTCTGATTGAGTTATGTATTTTGGTGTTGCAGTTGGTTTTTTCAGTTGTTTAGTGTTGATAAATGTTTAGTATTTTGATTCATATCTCTCTGCATTGTTATATCTTGTTTTACATGTTTGGTAGAGTATTGGGGATGTTGGAATGTGTCCTCAATTTGAGATGGTTCATGATTTGGAGGTCTGCAAGTGACTTTTTTCGAGTTGACAGTCATTGCAGTTAGTGCTTTTTGAAGTTCAGTATGATGATTATGATGATTCTAGTAAGTGTTGTTGGTTTGAATGTTGGTGGTGTAATTCATGATGCTTGTGGATATTTCTAGATCATGTCCTATTTGTTTTGTTGGTCCAAATTGATCGATATGCTCGTAATTGATGATTTTTTTTGGTATGATGGTGTTGCTCATATTTTTGGCCGATCGGTTGATTGTAGCATGTTGTAGATATTCAAGGCATAATTCTTGGAGGTGTTTCATGTTTACGGTGATGATTTAGGTCCATGCTACGTCATAGTTGACATTGTTCTGATCCACATGTGATAATTTTTATATGATCAACATCTATATCATTCTAATTGTATTTTGTGTGTTGAGTCGACCTTGTTGATCTTTCCAAGGTTGATGATATGTATAAATTAATCTAATATTCATGCGAGAAGTATCAGTGAGTGTGTGAATAATACTTTGATCATTTGGAAGCAGAGAAGGAGTGTGAAGAGAAGTGTGAAGAGAAGAATGTGTGTTATGTGCTTAACTAGAATTGTAACTAGGCATTGTTGATGTTATTTCTCAGTTCATGTTTTCTGGAGGTTCTCTGAATTTGTATGTGAGGCAGTGAGCCTTCCTTGTTTGTTGTTTTTGAGCAGTGTTCTCTAGGCAGTGTGTTTGAATGCACGTGCATTCCATATTGCAATACTTTTAACAAAGTATATCATTTTGTGGGCTCACACCCACCATGGTTTTTCCCTTGACTAGGTTTTCTGCATCAAAAATCTTGGTGTTATGTGTGTTATTGATGTGGTTTTGATTTATGTTTTCAAGTTTGATTATCAAATACGAGATAAATTTTAAGTTGTGTGGAGTTTTTGAGAAAAATGATTCACACCCCCTCTTAGTTTTCTACCTTGTTACAAACAATTGGTATCAAATCAAGTTCCTCTGAAGAAGCTTGACCTCTTGAGGTGATCCAGGATGACAACTTATAAGAAGGATAGTCTAAGAATTGATGGAATGAACTAATCTCTTTGGAAGAGCCGAATGAGGTGTCACTGAGATGCATTGAAGAACCTTACTAGACAATTACTAAAAAATGTATAATAATCCTCAGAATGGTCCTTCAACTCCAGATGATATCAAGGAAGTTGAATACAATATCAGAGCTAAGGAATAATTTTGAGTGCTTTAAGTCATTCTAAGATGATAAAGTGCAGAAGTTGCGAATTTCTCATCAAATCTAGAAGAAGCTGGAGATTTTGTATGAAGGTGATAGCCATGTGAATATTTCCAAGATGCAGAGCCTAAAGGGGGAGGTATGAGATGCTGAAAAATGGGCGAAGATGAGAACATCACTTCCTTCATATAGAAGGTGAATGAACTTGTGTGCAGTATAAGATGTACTGATTAGATATTGGAATAATCATAAATTGTTGCTAAAGTGTTGATATCCTTGCCTGCACCATACAAGCATAAAGGTGTTGCTATTGAGGAGATCTAGACTAAGTTTGTTGCTTTTGAATTAAGTGAGTTTGGTGACTCTCTTCCTAAGACCGAATCTACATTCAAAGCTACTTTTTATGGGAATTAGAGATATGATATGAGAGAAATTTATCCTAGGGTATCCAAATATGAGAAGGCGAGAAGTGAAATTGAAGAAGAAGAGTGAGAGATGGAGGAGATTGAAAGAAATTGCCTAATGGAGCCAGTAATTATGAAGGAAAATTGCCTCTTGAATATTTTTCTTGCAATAAGATAGGTCATTTTGCCTCAAGGTGTCCGGAAAGAGTTCCTAAGTTCAAACCTAACAAGCCTATATTTCAGAAGAGATATTATGTTTTTGATGAAGGTGTGAAAGATGATGAATCTAATAAAGGTGGTTCAAGTAATAATTAATGGGTATTTATTGTCATGTGAGGTGAAAAATAATGATGATAACTATTGCAAAACCTCAAAGATCCAATCACAAATAATCTAAATTTCACAATAAAAGAATTCACCATATAACAATGAAGATACCTAAGAACACGCAAATCCAAAAATGCAACAATATTACCATTCACATGCCAAGAAGGGTTTGATCTCCATTGATCTTGTGTGATATATTTGCCCTTAGATTTTGTATTTGCACAAAAGCTCAACAAAGAATGGATTGTGGTTGTGAAGTCAATTGATCTCTTGAAGGTTTGATTGCAAGAAGTCATTAGATAGAATGATTAGATTAGAAAGGATGAAAGAATCCTCTTATATAGAGAACACCTTAGAAAATGGAAGCTAGGATTAAAGGGTAGATATAGGAAATGATAAAAAAATGAAAGAGGTAGTTAGGAAAAATAATAAAATAATGGAGGTAGGTAGAGGAAAATTATGAGATAAATGACATGTGTCATGAAGAGAAAAAGCTAATGAATTAATTAAATAAATAAAATATTTATTTAATTTAGGGAAAGGATAATTTAAATAAATAAAAATATTTATTTAAATAAGGAAAGGCTAGACGAGGATAAATGAATTAATTAAATAAATAAAGATATATTTAATTAATAGAAGGCTTGGGATAAAATAATTAAATAAATAAAATATTTATTTAATTAGGCTTGACAATTTTAGATGTCTACATTTTTCCCCTCTTTGAGACAATGCAACTTGTTGCATAGGCTAAAAGAAGATAAATTGATACAAAGTTGCCCCAAAATGGGAATGATATGCACCCTCAAGAGTTTGAATGAAATATTTTAAAAAAGATCACAGACAATCTCTTGATATGAAAGAAAGGCTATAAATTTTGACAGGATGGGATAACAAGGTCACACAAGAAAAGGAAATTGACATGGAAGGGGAAGACTGACATGACAAACTAGGGTTAGGTAGCCTATATGTAAAGGCCACAAGGAAAACATCCTCATTTGCATCCACAACACTCAAGAGATCAGAGCACTTAGATCTTAGAGAGTAGTCCACAGTGTAGGAGAGATGGAAAAGAGGATACACCACATTGATCACGCCCGACAGTTCCAATGAAAACACGACATGGGTGATCCGGTAAGTACATCAACCTTTCTTAGTACAATTTTGCATTTATTATCCATTTAATTATTGTAGGAGTAGTTATTCAAAAACACAAATGTGACATTTAGGCTAGAAATGCGTCTAGGTTAGGTCTGAGCACATCTGTGACAAACAAGTGCATCTAGGTAGGATTAGGGTGCATCTATGAATGTAATCACATCTGTGTTGAGTATGGGCGCATCTATGATGAACAGGTGTGTCTATATCCAAAAAGCATGTATATGAAGGACAATGTTGTGTCTGTGTTGATAAAGTACGTGTACGTTGTCAAAACACATATAGGTCAGGTAAAATCACATCTGCATGGCAGAAATACATCTATGTCTAGAAGAGGGCTAAAATTGATAGTTTTGTGATGAACATACGCTATCAATTGTATAATTTACTGAGAGGACTCACTCAAATAGGTGCCCTAGGGAAGAAAAACTAAATACAAGGCTAGAATTGACAATTTGGTGATAAACATATGTTGCCAATTGGATAAGTTGCTGAGAGGACTCACTCAATAGGTACCCTAAAATAGGTAGTTTTTCTAACTAGCTGAGGATAGGATAAGCCTTTGAATCGATAAAATCCAGTTAGTGCTCCGACAAGATAGGATCAAGTAAAATGTGATAAATATATACACTAGGATGCACTGCCATGTGATAAACATAAGCACTAGGATAGGATAGGATAAGACATGTAGCATTATGTGATGAACATGAATACCACTAGGATTGACATGATTGGTTTGACTGGATGCAAGAGGACTTTCCCCATCTA
This sequence comes from Cryptomeria japonica, assembly GCF_030272615.1. Lineage (NCBI taxonomy): Eukaryota > Viridiplantae > Streptophyta > Pinopsida > Cupressales > Cupressaceae > Cryptomeria > Cryptomeria japonica. The sequence goes on along the minus strand of NC_081415.1, from coordinate 219,882,940 downwards.
GAGTCTTGAGATAGATTTCCACTAACTCAATGGTTATGACTAGAGTTGACTGTTGAGAATCATGCCGCCATTAACACGATGGGGTTGAGACATGTTCTATACATATCAAAGATTCAGATGAGCATAGGACTAGTGACCTGTTCTCCCAGAGAGATGGTACTTTGATACATGCACGTTTCATTTTTCGACTAGCAACATGTCAGTCACATTGGAGGATGTTTACAGGATACTACGAGTACCAATCCATGGAGACCTGGTAGTATATGACTAAGAGGGGGATAAAGATGCACTCTGACGATTCTTTGGGGACCTCAAGTTAGAGCTGAGACTAGGACATTTAAAATGTGATGTCATGCTTTTCAGTGGACTAAGATTGGCAGTGGTGCTAAGAGGATTGATTAATGGGTATCTATGTCCCAACTGAGAGATACATAGGATAGCAATAGGATGGGAGAAGACATTGGAGATCCTACTCACTAAGAGGAAGAGATTCGCATGGGGGTCATGTATATTGGCTCATCTATACCATGAGTTGCACTAGTTTGTTTTCCTTGGTGGTTGTGGCATAGGGTGTGGAGTGACACTACTACATGTTTGGGCTTACGAGAATATTGATGTGACAAGGCCTATTCACTTAAGATTTAGAGGGTATGGGAAGGTATATGTCCATTTGAACAACATGATCACTTCCCCACAATAGATTGGGAAGTTAGAGTACTAGCAGTGTGTCATTGATGATATAGACAATGTTACATGGTGGTTGTATTTGGAGTATAAGATATGGGAGGAGGATGACATGGAGATACCATTTTGTTTCCATAGAAGGTATCTCATCAGGAAGACTCCATATATTTTGGACTGACACTTGATAGATAGGGTGACCAGGCAGTTCGACAAGAGACAATGAATGCCATGGGGTTCGAGAGAGTTTGCATGGACTGTTAGAAAGTAGGTTCATTGGCGGCAGATTTAATCTTATGATACGACAGTCACATAGTTTCAGGAGATGGTACCTATGCCATGGGATATGCTACCTCATGTGGTTGGTTTTGGGATGGATGATGAGTACACATCTTATTTTGTAGCACATCCATTCCCTAGGTTGATATATCCAAGGGAGCCTATACCACCCATAAAGGATGATGATGACAATGAGGATGGAGGTGGCTGATGGAGGATGAAGAGGAGTGAGGAGGATCATCCAAGGGAGAGGAGGGTGGAGGGATCATGGCAAGGTGGAGAGGGAGCACATGAAGATGGAGAGAGAACACATGGAGGTGGAGAGGGAGGTAGGTCACTGAGGCCACCTAGAGGGAGAGGGGGACAACTGGTACAGGTTCTAGGTCAGGCATATGAATAGGGTTTGTAGGGACAGGGACAGGGTGCACAAGGACATGATTCCCTAGAGTAGAAAGGACAGCTAGAGGGAGCCCAAGGATGACATGGGGAGGAGGATGAGATGCTCATTCTTTGAGAGAACACTTAGGGATTGGTCGATGAGATCGATGATCTCAAGAGAGAGGTGACTCAATTGAGGCAACAACTGGGAGAGATGCAGAGGGAGCGGGATGAGGCCATATAACAATATATAGCCATGGAGGAGACCCTCAGGTTATCATTGGTTGCATCATCAGGATATGCAGGATCAAGGTTTTCTTTCTTTCTCCAGGTAGGAGAGGAGATAGGGTATTGGAGGAACTTGTATTATGCAGTAGTAGCTCCACACTTGAGAGTACGTAGCTACAGGAGAGCCTCTCACTTGACTAACACAAATAGGGATAGATAGACAACATCTAGTGGTAGAGTGATGGGTAAACCCACACCACTAGCAGCAAGGAGGACATACAAGACGATGTTGGGGTGGGAACTTTAGGTGCTCAGATTTGTTTGAGGCCTGTTGGCTCTATCTTCATCATAGCTCTCTTGGACCCTATTTTGTATTAGTTTTGTATGATGATATAGACACCTTCGGGTGATTTTGTAGCCATATGACATTTTGACATAATTGTATCATGACACTAAATTTTTTGATATATCTATGAAATGGCCTATCCTTGTGGAAATTTATGTATGTGTTCCTATGATCTATGTGATGCATTTCTATATGCTTTATGATTATGCATTTCTATATGATGATGTAATCTATGTAAGATGTTCTATAATTCTATGATGTTTATGATGATGTAGTCTATGTAAGATGTTCTATGATTCTATGATGTTTATAATTATGCAAGGAGATATGTATATGATGTGATGCATTATTTTTATGCTTTTTATGCTTTATGGTATGCATGATACAAATCTAAATGTATGAAAATTATGTTCTAAGAATCTTATGATGCGATGCAATATATACATGATGAGATGAATTATTTTTTGTTTTTTATGTTTTATAGGAGGATGCAAATGCTTATATGAGATATTAATAAGTGGTGTGTGTAGGATGTGATACTATTATGATTTCTATATGCATGTAATGAGATGTGCTAAAATGTGATGATGTGGGTGAGAAACTACATGAGATGCAAATATTTTTGGTTTGTCATTATACTCAGTCATGTGATAATAGGCTACATGGACTCAAGAAGGGATGATGGAGGACACATGGAAAAAGGGGATGGAAGGTAGAAGGCATGGAGGTGAAAAGAGCTTCTTCTGCTATTATCATCATTGATCTTTATTATGGGAAATAGGTTATGACTATCCAGATATGTGTTCGACCTAAAAAGTCATTGTACCAATTCGCATGGAGATTAGACAGTCACAAAAAAAGAATGCCCCGATTCACACTAGACTCATAGTGTCCTCATATCCTTGAATGATCCATATTACTACTAAGAGACAATCCATACACAACAAAATAGGTGAACATACCCCATCCTTGCCTTTCTAGTAAAAAACATCCTAGAGAAAGAATCTCTAGTCAGATACATCCTGGAAAAGATAAAAGATATGTTACCATGAAAGAAAAGATAAAATCAAAACAAAACCAAGACTTGAAACCAATATAAACTGTAATCCTCAAGTTATTAATGTTTTTTGCCATATATGTTAACATGTTTGATCTGGTCACAATGTTGTTTTCCTAATAAAGGACATATAGTGTTGAAAAAACCATCTTGTTGCCAAAGTTTGTTGAAAGATTTGATTTGTTGAAATCTCCTTGTTGCCTGCGTCTCACCTAAAACTGACTGAATTCATGAAATTGATACTTTATTCCAGAGAAGAATGGAACTTTGTTGCAAATCGATGATGCGAGTGACCTTTTATTATGGATTGTGCATGAAAAGAAGGAGGAATGAAAAGGCGATTCTCCTCAAAACATGTCATGCTTAGGGTTCCACTTCCATCACTAGATTTGGGATTTTGCCCAGCTACAGATTGGACTTGATTTATTATGGATAGAAAGGGTGAAAAATGGTTTATTATGAATGGCAAACCAATCTTAGGTAGATTAATAACAATCCATGATGGGAATGGGTAAATTTGTTATGGGATGGTAGATTGTGAGTGTGTGCAAAGTGAAAAGGTGAGATTGAATCCTGAAGGAAGGAGGAGAAAAGTCTCTACACATGGTGGCGGTAACCTAGTTTTCACCACGGTACTTTCCCAGGGTGCCACCGAAGTTGTTTTCACTGTTGGACGAATTTATTTCTTTATTTTTTGATGAATTTTTTATTTTATGTGTCACAAGGTGCCTGTTTGAGAGTTTTTCACCATAGTGATTATTTTTATGTTTTTTTGATTTGTTTGTATTTTTGATATTTTTTGTTTATTTTTTGATATTTTTTATTAGTATATCTAAAAAAAGATTTGTGAAACCTACGAGGTGCATGCTATTGATAGGATTATCCCAAAAGTATATTATATGTAAGATCTAGATCAAGGACTTG